>NC_090938.1:156440922-156781636 GCF_040938575.1 Ambystoma mexicanum | reverse complement strand
TTCTCCCCTAACTCTTTCCATTTCTGCGAGGAATAAGGAGCACCCTTCTCCAATAACTCTTTCCATTTCTGGGAGGCATAAGGAGTTCCCTTCTCCCCTAACTCTTTCCATTTCTGGGAGGCGTAAGGAGTGCCCTTCTTCCCTAACTCTTTCCATTTCTGGGAGGCGTAAGGAGCACCCTTCTCCCCTAACTCTTTCCATTTCTGCGAGGAATAAGGAGCACCCTTCTCCCCTAACTCTTTCCATTTCTGGGAGGCGTAAGGAGCGCCCTTCTCCCCTAACTCTTTCCATTCCTGGTAGGCGTAAGGAGCGCCCTTCTCCCATAACTCTTTCCATTTCTGGGAGGCGTAAAGAGCACCCTTCTCCCTTAACTCTTTCCATTTCTGGGAGGCGTAAGGAGCGCCCTTCTCCCCAAACTCTTTCCATTTCCCTCTCTTGTTTTCCATACCTTCCTCCTCTCCTCCTGTACTTCCTGCTTGCCTTCTACGGTGGCTCGCAGGCACCTGTATCCTCCCCATCTCTTACCCATTCCTCTCATACAGAGCCTCTGCCTGATGCTCATGGAACCTGGAATTCAAACATGCCAATGTTGCACTTGCAGGTGAATTCAAATATTCGCCCCCCCCGCACACCCGTTCCCCCCCATCCACGTTTCTTTCCAATCCCATTTGTTTCCAACGCAATCTTTTGGATGGGAGACGTAAGTAGTGCCCTTCTCCCCTAATTATTTCCATTTCTGGGAGGCGAAAGGAGCGCCCTTCTCCCCTAACTCTTTACATTTCTGGCAGGCGAAAGGAGTTCCCTTCTCCCCTAACTCTTTCCATTTCTGGGAGGCATAAGGAGCGCCCTTCTCCCCTTACTCTTTCCATTTCTGGGAGGCGTAAGGAGCGCCCTTCTTCCCTAACTATTTCCATTTCTGGGAGGCGTAAGGAGCACCCTTCTCCCCTAACTCTTTCCATTTCTGGGAGGAATAAGGAGGGCCCTTCTCCCCTAACTCTTTCCATTTCTGGGAGGTGGAAGGAGCACCCTTCTCCCCTAAATCTTTCCATTTCTAGGAGGCGTAAGGAGTGCCATTCTCCCCTAACTCTTTCCATTTCTGGGAGGCGTAAGGAGCGCCCTTCTTCCCTAACTCTTTCCATTTCCCCTTTCTTGTTTTCCAGACCTTCCTCCTCTCCTCCTGTACTTCCTGCTTGCCTTCTACGGTGGCTCCCAGGCACCTGTATCCTCCTCATCTCTTACCCATTCTTCTCATGCAGAGCCTCTGCATGACGCTCAGCGAACCTGCAATTCAAACATGCCAATGTTGCACATGAAGGTGAATTCAAAAATTCGCACCCCCTGCACATCCCCCCCATCCATGTTTCTTTCCAATCCCATTTGTTTCCAACGCAAGCTTTTGGATGGGAGGCGTAAGGAGTGCCTTTCTCCCCTAACTCTTTCGATTTCTGGGAGGCATAAGGAGCGCCCTTCTCCCCTAACTCTTTCCATTTCTGGGAGGCGTAAGGAGCGCCCTTCTCCCCTAACTCTTTCCATTTCTGGGAGGCGTAAGGAGCACCCTTCTTCCCTAACTCTTTCCATTTCTGGGAGGCGTAAGGAGTGCCCTTCTTCCCTAACTCTTTCCATTTCTGGGAGGCGTAAGGAGCACCCTTCTCCCCTAACTCTTTCCATTTCTGGGAGGCGTAAGGAGCGCCCTTCTCCCCTAACTCTTTCCATTTCTGGTAGGCGTAAGGAGCGCCCTTCTCCCATAACTCTTTCCATTTCTGGGAGGCGTAAGGAGCACCCTTCTCCCTTAACTCTTTCCATGTCTAGGAGGCGTAAGGAGCGCCCTTCTCCCCAAACTCTTTCCATTTCCCTCTCTTGTTTTCCATACCTTCCTCCTCTCCTCCTGTACTTCCTGCTTGCCTTCTACGGTGGCTCGCAGGCACCTGTATCCTCCCCATCTCTTACCCATTCCTCTCATACAGAGCCTCTGCCTGATGCTCATGGAACCTGGAATTCAAACATGCCAATGTTGCACTTGCAGGTGAATTCAAAAATTCGCCCCCCCCGCACACCCCTTCCCCCCCATCCACGTTTCTTTCCAATCCCATTTGTTTACAACGCAAGCTTTTGGATGGGAGACGTAAGTAGTGCCCTTCTCCCCTAACTATTTCCATTTCTGGGAGGCGAAAGGAGCGCCCTTCTCCCCTAACTCTTTACATTTCTGGCAGGCGAAAGGAGTTCCCTTCTCCCCTAACTCTTTCCATTTCTGGGAGGCATAAGGAGCGCCCTTCTCCCCTTACTCTTTCCATTTCTGGGAGGCGTAAGGAGCGCCCTTCTTCCCTAACTCTTTCCATTTCTGGGAGGCGTAAGGAGCACCCTTCTCCCCTAACTCTTTCCATTTCTGGGAGGAATAAGGAGGGCCCTTCTCCCCTAACTCTTTCCATTTCTGGGAGGTGGAAGGAGCACCCTTCTCCCCTAAATCTTTCCATTTCTAGGAGGCGTAAGGAGTGCCATTCTCCCCTAACTCTTTCCATTTCTGGGAGGCGTAAGGAGCGCCCTTCTTCCCTAACTCTTTCCATTTCCCCTTTCTTGTTTTCCAGACCTTCCTCCTCTCCTCCTGTACTTCCTGCTTGCCTTCTACGGTGGCTCCCAGGCACCTGTATCCTCCTCATCTCTTACCCATTCTTCTCATGCAGAGCCTCTGCATGACGCTCAGCGAACCTGCAATTCAAACATGCCAATGTTGCACATGAAGGTGAATTCAAAAATTCGCACCCCCTGCACATCCCCCCCATCCACGTTTCTTTCCAATCCCATTTGTTTCCAACGCAAGCTTTTGGATGGGAGGCGTAAGGAGTGCCTTTCTCCCCTAACTCTTTCGATTTCTGGGAGGCATAAGGAGCACCCTTCTCCCCTAACTCTTTCCATTTCTGGGAGGCGTAAGGAGTGCCCTACTCCCCTAACTCTTTCCATTTCTGGGAGGCTTAAGGAGCACCCTTCTCCCCTAACTCTTCCCATTCCCCATTCTTGTTTTCCAGACCTTCCTCCTCTCCTCCTGTACTTCCTGCTTGCCTTCTGCGGTGGCTCACAGGCACCTGTATCCTCCCCATCTCTTACCCATTCTTCTCATGCAGAGCCTCTGCATGATGCTAAGGGAACGTACAATTCAAACATGCCAATGTTGCACATGCAGGTGAATTCAAAAATTCACCCCCCTGCACATCCCTTCCCCCCCATCCACGTTTCTTTCCAATCCCATTTGTTTCTAATGCAAGCTTTTGGATGGGAGACAGAGGTAGTGCCTTTCTCCCCTAACTATTTCCATTTCTGGGAGGAGTAAGGCGTGCCCTTCTCCAATGACTCTTTCCATTTCTGGGAGGCGTAAGGAGCGCCCTTCTCCCCAAACTCTTTCCATTTCCCTCTCTTGTTTTCCATACCTTCCTCCTCTCCTCCTGTACTTCCTGCTTGCCTTCTACGGTGGCTCGCAGGCACCTGTATCCTCCCCATCTCTTACCCATTCCTCTCATACAGAGCCTCTGCCTGATGCTCATGGAACCTGGAATTCAAACATGCCAATGTTGCACTTGCAGGTGAATTCAAAAATTCGCCCCCCCCGCACACCCGTTCCCCCCCATCCACGTTTCTTTCCAATCCCATTTGTTTCCAACGCAATCTTTTGGATGGGAGACGTAAGTAGTGCCCTTCTCCCCTAACTATTTCCATTTCTGGGAGGCGAAAGGAGCGCCCTTCTCCCCTAACTCTTTACATTTCTGGCAGGCGAAAGGAGTTCCCTTCTCCCCTAACTCTTTCCATTTCTGGGAGGCATAAGGAGCGCCCTTCTCCCCTTACTCTTTCCATTTCTGGGAGGCGTAAGGAGCGCCCTTCTTCCCTAACTATTTCCATTTCTGGGAGGCGTAAGGAGCACCCTTCTCCCCTAACTCTTTCCATTTCTGGGAGGAATAAGGAGGGCCCTTCTCCCCTAACTCTTTCCATTTCTGGGAGGTGGAAGGAGCACCCTTCTCCCCTAAATCTTTCCATTTCTAGGAGGCGTAAGGAGTGCCATTCTCCCCTAACTCTTTCCATTTCTGGGAGGCGTAAGGAGCGCCCTTCTTCCCTAACTCTTTCCATTTCCCCTTTCTTGTTTTCCAGACCTTCCTCCTCTCCTCCTGTACTTCCTGCTTGCCTTCTACGGTGGCTCCCAGGCACCTGTATCCTCCTCATCTCTTACCCATTCTTCTCATGCAGAGCCTCTGCATGACGCTCAGCGAACCTGCAATTCAAACATGCCAATGTTGCACATGAAGGTGAATTCAAAAATTCGCACCCCCTGCACATCCCCCCCCATCCATGTTTCTTTCCAATCCCATTTGTTTCCAACGCAAGCTTTTGGATGGGAGGCGTAAGGAGTGCCTTTCTCCCCTAACTCTTTCGATTTCTGGGAGGCATAAGGAGCGCCCTTCTCCCCTAACTCTTTCCATTTCTGGGAGGCGTAAGGAGCGCCCTTCTCCCCTAACTCTTTCCATTTCTGGGAGGCGTAAGGAGCACCCTTCTTCCCTAACTCTTTCCATTTCTGGGAGGCGTAAGGAGTGCCCTTCTTCCCTAACTCTTTCCATTTCTGGGAGGCGTAAGGAGCACCCTTCTCCCCTAACTCTTTCCATTTCTGGGAGGCGTAAGGAGCGCCCTTCTCCCCTAACTCTTTCCATTTCTGGTAGGCGTAAGGAGCGCCCTTCTCCCATAACTCTTTCCATTTCTGGGAGGCGTAAGGAGCACCCTTCTCCCTTAACTCTTTCCATGTCTAGGAGGCATAAGGAGCGCCCTTCTCCCCAAACTCTTTCCATTTCCCTCTCTTGTTTTCCATACCTTCCTCCTCTCCTCCTGTACTTCCTGCTTGCCTTCTACGGTGGCTCGCAGGCACCTGTATCCTCCCCATCTCTTACCCATTCCTCTCATACAGAGCCTCTGCCTGATGCTCATGGAACCTGGAATTCAAACATGCCAATGTTGCACTTGCAGGTGAATTCAAAAATTCGCCCCCCCCGCACACCCCTTCCCCCCCATCCACGTTTCTTTCCAATCCCATTTGTTTCTAATGCAAGCTTTTGGATGGGAGACAGAGGTAGTGCCTTTCTCCCCTAACTATTTCCATTTCTGGGAGGAGTAAGGCGTGCCCTTCTCCAATAACTCTTTCCATTTCTGGGGGGTGTAAGGAGTTCCCTTCTCCCCTAACTATTTCCATTTCTGGGAGGAGTAAGGCGTGCCCTTCTCCAATAACTCTTTCCATTTCTGGTAGGCGTAAGGAGCGCCCTTCTCCCATAACTCTTTCCATTTCTGGGAGGCGTAAGGAGTGCCCTTCTTCCCTAACTCTTTCCATTTCTGGGAGGCGTAAGGAGCACCCTTCTCCCCTAACTCTTTCCATTTCTGGGAGGCGTAAGGAGCGCCCTTCTCCCCTAACTCTTTCCATTTCTGGTAGGCGTAAGGAGCGCCCTTCTCCCATAACTCTTTCCATTTCTGGGAGGCGTAAGGAGCACCCTTCTCCCTTAACTCTTTCCATGTCTAGGAGGCATAAGGAGCGCCCTTCTCCCCAAACTCTTTCCATTTCCCTCTCTTGTTTTCCATACCTTCCTCCTCTCCTCCTGTACTTCCTGCTTGCCTTCTACGGTGGCTCGCAGGCACCTGTATCCTCCCCATCTCTTACCCATTCCTCTCATACAGAGCCTCTGCCTGATGCTCATGGAACCTGGAATTCAAACATGCCAATGTTGCACTTGCAGGTGAATTCAAAAATTCGCCCCCCCCGCACACCCCTTCCCCCCCATCCACGTTTCTTTCCAATCCCATTTGTTTCTAATGCAAGCTTTTGGATGGGAGACAGAGGTAGTGCCTTTCTCCCCTAACTATTTCCATTTCTGGGAGGAGTAAGGCGTGCCCTTCTCCAATAACTCTTTCCATTTCTGGGGGGTGTAAGGAGTTCCCTTCTCCCCTAACTATTTCCATTTCTGGGAGGAGTAAGGCGTGCCCTTCTCCAATAACTCTTTCCATTTCTGGGGGGTGTAAGGAGTTCCCTTCTCCCCTAACTCTTTCAATTTCTGGGAGGCGTAAGGAGCGCCCTTCTCCCCTAACTCTTTCCATTTCTGGGAGGCGTAAGGAGCGCCCTTCTCCCCAAACTCTTTCCATTTCCCTTTCTTGTTTTCCATATCTTCCTCCTCTCCTCCTGTACTTCCTGCTTGCCTTCTACGGTGGCTCGCAGGCACCTGTATCCTCCCCATCTCTTACCCATTCCTCTCATACAGAGCCTCTGCCTGATGCTCATGGAACCTGGAATTCAAACATGCCAATGTTGCACTTGCAGGTGAATTCAAAAATGTGCCCCCCCTCACATCCTTTCCCCCCATCCACGTTTATTTCCAATCCCATTTGTTTCCAACGCAAGCTTTTGGATGGGAGACGTAAGTAGTGCCCTTCTCCTATAACTATTTCCATTTCTGGGAGGCGTAAGGAGCGCCCTTCTCCCCTAACTCTTTACATTTCTGGGAGGCCAAAGGAGTTCCCTTCTCCCCTAACTCCTCCATTTCTGGGAGGCATAAGGAGCGCCCTTCTCCCCTAACTCTTTCCATTTCTGGGAGGCGTAAGGAGCGCCCTTCTTTCCTAACTCTTTCCATTTCTGGGAGGCGTAAGGAGCACCCTTCTCCCCTAACTCTTTCTATTTCTGGGAGGAATAAGGAGGGCCCTTCTCCCCTAACTCTTTCCATTTCTGGGAGGTGTAAGGAGCGCCCTTCTCCCCTAAATCTTTCCATTTCTGGGAGGCGTAAGGAGTGCCATTCTCCCCTAACTCTTTCCATTTCTGGGAGGCGTAAGGAGCGCCCTTCTCCCCTAACTCTTCCCATTTCCCCTTTCTTGTTTTCCAGACCTTCCTCCTCTCCTCCTGTACTTCCTGCTTGCCTTCTACGGTGGCTCCCAGGCACCTGTATCCTCCTCATCTCTTACCCATTCTTCTCATGCAGCGCCTCTGCATGACGCTCAGGGAACCTGCAATTCAAACATGCCAATGTTGCACATGAAGGTGAATTCAAAAATTCGCACCCCCTGCACATCCCCCCCCCATCCACGTTTCTTTACAATCCCATTTGTTTCCAACGCAAGCTTTTGGATGGGAGGTGTAAGGAGTGCCTTTCTCCCCTAACTCTTTCGATTTCTGGGAGGCGTAAGGGGCGCCCTTCTCCCCTAACTCTTTCCATTTCTGGGAGGCGCAAGGAGCACCCTTCTCCCCTAACTCTTTCCATTTCTGGGAGGAATAAGCAGTGCCCTTCTCCCCTAACTTTTTCCATTTCTGGGATGTGTAAGGAGTGCCCTTCTCCCCTAAATATTTCCATTTCTGGGAGGCGTAAGGAGTGCCCTTCTCCCCTAACTATTTCCATTTCTGGGAGGAGCAAGGAGTGCCCTTCTCCCCTAACTATTTCCATTTCTGGGAGGAGTAAGGAGTGCCCTTCTCCTCTAACTCTTTCCATTTCTGGGAGGCGTAAGGAGCACCCTTCTCCCATAACTCTTTCCATTTCTGGGAGGCGTAAGGAGCGCCCTTCTTTCCTAACTCTTTCCATTTCTGGGAGGCGTAAGGAGCATCCTTCTCGCCTAACTCTTTCCATTTCTGGGGGGAATAAGGAGTACCCTTCTCCCCTAACTCTTTCCATTTCTATGAGGTGTAAGGAGCGCCCTTCTCCCCTAAATCTTTCCATTTCTGGGAGGCGTAAGGAGTGCCCTACTCGCCTAACTCTTTCCATTTCTGGGAGGCATAAGGAGCGCCCTTCTCCCTTAACTCTTTCCATTATCCCTTTCTAGTTTTCCAGACCTTCCTCCTCTCCTCCTGTACTTCCTGCTTGCCTTCTACGGTGGCTCGCAGGCACCTGTATCCTCCCCATCTCTTACCCATTCTTCTCATGCGGAGCCTCGGCATGATGCTCAGGGAACCTGCAATTCAAACATGCCAATGTTGCAGCTGAAGGTGAATTAAAAAATTCGTCCCCCGTGCACATCCCCCTCCCCATCCACGTTTCTTTCCAATCCCATTTGTTTCCAACGCAAGCTTTTGGATGCGAGACGTAAGTAGTGACCTTCTCCCCTAACTATTTCAATTTCTGGGAGAGTAAGGAGTGGCCTTCTCCTCTAACTCTTTCCATTTCTGGGAGGCGTAAGGAGCGCCCTTCTCGCCTAACTCTTTCCATTCATGGGAGGCGTCAGGAGTGCCCTTCTCCCCTAACTCTTTTAATTTCTGGGAGGCGTAAGGAGCGCCCTTCTCCCCTAACTCTTTCCATTTCTGGGAGGCTTAAGGAGTGCCCTTCTCCCGTAACTTTTTACATTCCTGGGAGGCGTAAGGAGCGCCCTTCTTCCCTAACTCTTTTAATTTCTGGTAGGCGTAAGGAGTGCCCTTCTTCCCAAACTATTTCCATTTCTGGGAGGAGTAAGGAGTGCCCCTCTCCTCTAAATCTTTCCATTTCTGGGAGGAGTAAGGAACACCCTTCTCCCGTAACTCTTTCCATTTCTGGGAGGCGTAAGGAGCGCCCTTCTCCCTTAACTCTTTCCATTTCTGGGAGGCGTAAGGAGCGCCCTTCTCCCCTAACTCTTTCAATTTCTGGGAGGCGTAAGGAGCGCCCTTCTCCCCTAACTCTTTCCATTTCTGGGAGGCATAAGGAGCGCCCTTCTCCCCTAACTCTTTCCATTTCTGGGAGGCATAAGGAGTGCCTTTCTTCCCTAACTCTTTCCATTTCTGGGAGGCGTAAGGAGCACCATTCTCCCCTAACTCTTTCCATTTCTGGGAGGAATAAGGAGGGCCCTTCTCCCCTCACTCTTTCCATTTCTGGGAGGTGTAAGGAGCGCCCTTCTCCCCTAAATCTTTCCATTTCTGGGAGGCGTAAGGAGTGCCATTCTCCCCTAACTCTTTCCATTTCTGGGAGTCGTAATGAGCGCCTTTCTCCCCTAGCTCTTTCCATTTCCCCTTTCTTGTTTTCCAGACCTTCCTCCTCTCCTCCTGTACTTCCTGCTTGCCTTCTTCGGTGGCTCCCAGGCACCTGTATCCTCCTCATCTCTTACCCATTCTTCTCATGCAGAGCCTCTGCATGATGATCAGGGAACCTGCAATTCAAAAATGCCAATGTTGCACATGAAGGTGAATTCAAAAATTCGCACCCCCTGCACATCCCCCCACCCATCCACGTTTCTTTCCAATCCCATTTGTTTCCAACGCAAGATTTTGGATGGGAGGCATAAGGAGTGCCTTTCTCCCCTAACTCTTTCGATTTCTGGGAGGCGTAAGGAGCGCCCTTCTCCCCTAACTCTTTCCATTTCTGGGAGGCGTAAGGAGCGCCCTTCTCCCCTAACTCTTTCCATTTCTGGGAGGCGTAAGGAGCACCCTTCTTCCCTAATTGTTTCCATTTCTGGGAGGCGTAAGGAGTGACCTTCTTCCCTAACTCTTTCCATTTCTGGGAGGCGCAAGGAGCACCCTTCTCCCCCAACTCTTTCCATTTCTGGGAGGAATAAGCAGTGCCCTTCTCCCCTAACTCTTTCCATTTCTGGGAGGTGTAAGGAGTGCCCTTCTCCCCTAACTATTTCCATTTCTGGGAGGCGTAAGGAGTGCCCTTCTCCCCTAACTCTTTCTATTTCTGGGAGGCGTAAGGAGCACCCTTCTCCCCTAACTCTTTTCATTTCTGGGAGGTGTAAGGAGCGCCCTTCTCCCCTAACTCTTTCCATTTCTGGGAGGCGTAAGGAGCACCCTTCTTCCCTAATTGTTTCCATTTCTGGGAGGCGTAAGGAGTGACCTTCTTCCCTAACTCTTTCCATTTCTGGGAGGCGCAAGGAGCACCCTTCTCCCCCAACTCTTTCCATTTCTGGGAGGAATAAGCAGTGCCCTTCTCCCCTAACTCTTTCCATTTCTGGGAGGTGTAAGGAGTGCCCTTCTCCCCTAACTATTTCCATTTCTGGGAGGCGTAAGGAGTGCCCTTCTCCCCTAACTCTTTCGATTTCTGGGAGGCGTAAGGAGCACCCTTCTCCCCTAACTCTTTTCATTTCTGGGAGGTGTAAGGAGCGCCCTTCTCCCCTAACTCTTTCCATTTCCCCTTTCTTGTTTTCCAGACCTTCCTCCTCTCCTCCTGTACTTCCTGCTTGCCTTCTACGGTGGCTCCCAGGCACCTGTATCCTCCCCATCTCTTACCCATTCTTCTCATGCAGAGCCTCTGCATGATGATCAGGGAACCTGCAATTCAAACATGCCAATGTTGCACATGAAGGTGAATTCAAAAATTCGCACCCCCTGCACATCCCCCCACCCATCCACGTTTCTTTCCAATCCCATTTGTTTCCAACGCAAGCTTTTGGATGGGAGGCATAAGGAGTGCCTTTCTCCCCTAACTCTTTCGATTTCTGGGAGGCGTAAGGAGCGCCCTTCTCCCCTAACTCTTTCCATTTCTGGGAGGCGTAAGGAGCGCCCTTCTCCCCTAACTCTTTCCATTTCTGGGAGGCGTAAGGAGCACTCTTCTTCCCTAATTGTTTCCATTTCTGGGAGGCGTAAGGAGTGACCTTCTTCCCTAACTCTTTCCATTTCTGGGAGGCGCAAGGAGCACCCTTCTCCCCCAACTCTTTCCATTTCTGTGAGGAATAAGCAGTGCCCTTCTCCCCTAACTCTTTCCATTTCTGGGAGGTGTAAGGAGTGCCCTTCTCCCCTAACTATTTCCATTTCTGGGAGGCGTAAGGAGTGCCATTCTCCCTTAACTCTTTCCATTTCTGGGAGGCATAAGGAGCGCCCTTCTCCCCTAACTCTTTCCATTTCCCCTTTCTTGTTTTCCAGACCTTCCTCCTCTCCTCCTGTACTTCCTGCTTGCCTTCTACGGTGGCTCCCAGGCACCTGTATCCTCCTCATCCCTTACCCATTCTTCTCATGCAGAGCCTCTGCATGATGATCAGGGAACCTGCAATTCAAACATGCCAATGTTGCACATGAAGGTGAATTCAAAAATTTGCACCCCCTGCACATCCCCCCACCCATCCACGTTTCTTTCCAATCCCATTTGTTTCCAACGCAAGCTTTTGGATGGGAGGCATAAGGAGTGCATTTCTCCCCTAACTCTTTCGATTTCTGGGAGGCGTAAGGAGTGCCCTTCTCCCCTAACTATTTCCATTTCTGGGAGGCGTAAGGAGTGCCCTTCTCCCCTAACTCTTTCTATTTCTGGGAGGCGTAAGGAGCACCCTTCTCCCCTAACTCTTTTCATTTCTGGGAGGTGTAAGGAGCGCCCTTCTCCCCTAACTCTTTCCATTTCTGGGAGGCGTAAGGAGCACCCTTCTTCCCTAATTGTTTCCATTTCTGGGAGGCGTAAGGAGTGACCTTCTTCCCTAACTCTTTCCATTTCTGGGAGGCGCAAGGAGCACCCTTCTCCCCCAACTCTTTCCATTTCTGGGAGGAATAAGCAGTGCCCTTCTCCCCTAACTCTTTCCATTTCTGGGAGGTGTAAGGAGTGCCCTTCTCCCCTAACTATTTCCATTTCTGGGAGGCGTAAGGAGTGCCCTTCTCCCCTAACTCTTTCTATTTCTGGGAGGCGTAAGGAGCACCCTTCTCCCCTAACTCTTTTCATTTCTGGGAGGTGTAAGGAGCGCCCTTCTCCCCTAACTCTTTCCATTTCCCCTTTCTTGTTTTCCAGACCTTCCTCCTCTCCTCCTGTACTTCCTGCTTGCCTTCTACGGTGGCTCCCAGGCATCTGTATCCTCCTCATCTCTTACCCATTCTTCTCATGCAGAGCCTCTGCATGATGATCAGGGAACCTGCAATTCAAACATGCCAATGTTGCACATGAAGGTGAATTCAAAAATTCGCACCCCCTGCACATCCCCCCACCCATCCACGTTTCTTTCCAATCCCATTTGTTTCCAACGCAAGCTTTTGGATGGGAGGCATAAGGAGTGCCTTTCTCCCCTAACTCTTTCGATTTCTGGGAGGCGTAAGGAGCGCCCTTCTCCCCTAACTCTTTCCATTTCTGGGAGGCGTAAGGAGCGCCCTTCTCCCCTAACTCTTTCCATTTCTGGGAGGCGTAAGGAGCACCCTTCTTCCCTAAGTGTTTCCATTTCTGGGAGGCGTAAGGAGTGACCTTCTTCCCTAACTCTTTCCATTTCTGGGAGGCGCAAGGAGCACCCTTCTCCCCCAACTCTTTCCATTTCTGGGAGGAATAAGCAGTGCCCTTCTCCCCTAACTCTTTCCATTTCTGGGAGGTGTAAGGAGTGCCCTTCTCCCCTAACTATTTCCATTTCTGGGAGGCGTAAGGAGTGCCATTCTCCCCTAACTCTTTCCATTTCTGGGAGGCGTAAGGAGCGCCCTTCTCCCCTAACTCTTTCCATTTCCCCTTTCTTGTTTTCCAGACCTTCCTCCTCTCCTCCTGTACTTCCTGCTTGCCTTCTACGGTGGCTCCCAGGCACCTGTATCCTCCTCATCCCTTACCCATTCTTCTCATGCAGAGCCTCTGCATGATGATCAGGGAACCTGCAATTCAAACATGCCAATGTTGCACATGAAGGTGAATTCAAAAATTCGCACCCCCTGCACATCCCCCCACCCATCCACGTTTCTTTCCAATCCCATTTGTTTCCAACGCAAGCTTTTGGATGGGAGGCATAAGGAGTGCCTTTCTCCCCTAACTCTTTCGATTTCTGGGAGGCGTAAGGAGCGCCCTTCTCCCCTAACTCTTTCCATTTCTGGGAGGCGTAAGGAGCGCCCTTCTCCCCTAACTCTTTCCATTTCTGGGAGGCGTAAGGAGCACCCTTCTTCCCTAATTGTTTCCATTTCTGGGAGGCGTAAGGAGTGACCTTCTTCCCTAACTCTTTCCATTTCTGGGAGGCGCAAGGAGCACCCTTCTCCCCCAACTCTTTCCATTTCTGGGAGGAATAAGCAGTGCCCTTCTCCCCTAACTCTTTCCATTTCTGGGAGGTGTAAGGAGTGCCCTTCTCCCCTAACTATTTCCATTTCTGGGAGGAGTAAGGAGTGCCCCTCTCCTCTAAATCTTTCAATTTCTGGGAGGCGTAAGGAACACCCTTCTCCCGGACCTCTTTCCATTTCTGGGAGGCATAAGGAGCGCCTTTCTCCCTTAACTCTTTCCATTTCTGGGAGGCATAAGGAGCGCCCTTCTCCCCTAACTCTTTCAATTTCTGGGAGGCGTAAGGAGCGCCCTTCTCCCCTAACTCTTTCCATTTCTGGGAGGCATAAGGAGCGCCCTTCTCCCCTAACTCTTTCCATTTCTGGGAGGCATAAGGAGTGCCTTTCTTCCCTAACTCTTTCCATTTCTGGGAGGCGTAAGGAGCACGATTCTCCCCTAACTCTTTCCATTTCTGGGAGGAATAAGGAGGGCCCTTCTCCCCTCACTCTTTCCATTTCTGGGAGGTGTAAGGAGCGCCCTTCTCCCCTAAATCTTTCCATTTCTGGAAGGCGTAAGGAGTGCCATTCTCCCCTAACTCTTTCCATTTCTGGGAGGCGTAAGGAGCGCCCTTCTCCCCTAACTCTTTCCATTTCCCCTTTCTTGTTTTCCAGACCTTCCTCCTCTCCTCCTGTACTTCCTGCTTGCCTTCTACGGTGGCTCCCAGGCACCTGTATCCTCCTCATCTCTTACCCATTCTTCTCATGCAGAGCCTCTGCATGATGATCAGGGAACCTGCAATTCAAACATGCCAATGTTGCACATGAAGGTGAATTCAAAAATTCGCACCCCCTGCACATCCCCCCACCCATCCACGTTTCTTTCCAATCCCATTTGTTTCCAACGCAAGCTTTTGGATGGGAGGCATAAGGAGTGCCTTTCTCCCCTAACTCTTTCGATTTCTGGGAGGCGTAAGGAGCGCCCTTCTCCCCTAACTCTTTCCATTTCTGGGAGGCGTAAGGAACGCCCTTCTCACCTAACTCTTTCCATTTCTGGGAGGCGTAAGGAGCACCCTTCTTCCCTAATTGTTTCCATTTCTGGGAGGCGTAAGGAGTGACCTTCTTCCCTAACTCTTTCCATTTCTGGGAGGCGCAAGGAGCACCCTTCTCCCCCAACTCTTTCCATTTCTGGGAGGAATAAGCAGTGCCCTTCTCCCCTAACTCTTTCCATTTCTGGGAGGTGTAAGGAGTGCCCTTCTCCCCTAACTATTTCCATTTCTGGGAGGCGTAAGGAGTGCCCTTCTCCCCTAACTCTTTCTATTTCTGGGAGGCGTAAGGAGCACCCTTCTCCCCTAACTCTTTTCATTTCTGGGAGGTGTAAGGAGCGCCCTTCGCCCCTAAATCTTTCCATTTCTGGGAGGCGTAAGGAGTGCCATTCTCCCCTAACTCTTTCCATTTCTGGAAGGCGTAAGGAGCGCCCTTCTCCCCTAACTCTTTCCATTTCCCCTTTCTTGTTTTCCACACCTTCCTCCTCTCCTCCTGTACTTCCTGCTTGCCTTCTACGGTGGCTCCCAGGCACCTGTATCCTCCTCATCTCTTACCCATTCTTCTCATGCAGAGCCTCTGCATGATGATCAGGGAACCTGCAATTCAAACATGCCAATGTTGCACATGAAGGTGAATTCAAAAATTCGCACCCCCTGCACATCCCCCCACCCATCCACGTTTCTTTCCAATCCCATTTGTTTCCAACGCAAGCTTTTGGATGGGAGGCATAAGGAGTGCCTTTCTCCCCTAACTCTTTCGATTTCTGGGAGGCGTAAGGAGTGCCCTTCTCCCCTAACTCTTTCCATTTCTGGGAGGCGTAAGGAGCGCCCTTCTCCCCTAACTCTTTCCATTTCTGGGAGGCGTAAGGAGCACCCTTCTTCCCTAATTGTTTCCATTTCTGGGAGGCGTAAGGAGTGACCTTCTTCCCTAACTCTTTCCATTTCTGGGAGGCGCAAGGAGCACCCTTCTCCCCCAACTCTTTCCATTTCTGGGAGGAATAAGCAGTGCCCTTCTCCCCTAACTCTTTCCATTTCTGGGAGGTGTAAGGAGCGCCCTTCTCCCCTAAATCTTTCCATTTCTGGGAGGCGTAAGGAGTGCCATTCTCCCCTAACTCTTTCCATTTCTGGGAGGCGTAAGGAGCGCCCTTCTCCCCTAACTCTTCCCATTTCCCCTTTCTTGTTTTCCACACCTTCCTCCTCTCCTCCTGTACTTCCTGCTTGCCTTCTACGGTGGCTCCCAGGCACCTGTATCCTCCTCATCTCTTACCCATTCTTCTCATGCAGAGCCTCTGCATGACGCTCAGGGAACCTGCAATTCAAACATGCCAATGTTGCACATGAAGGTGAATTCAAAAATTCGCACCCCCTGCACATCCCCCCCCATCCACGTTTCTTTACAATCCCATTTGTTTCCAACGCAAGCTTTTGGATGGGAGGTGTAAGGAGTGCCTTTCTCCCCTAACTCTTTCGATTTCTGGGAGGCGTAAGGGGCGCCCTTCTCCCCTAACTCTTTCCATTTCTGGGAGGCGTAATGAGCGCCCTTCTCCCCTAACTCTTTCCTTTTCTGGGAGGCGTAAGGAGCACCCTTCTTCCCTAATTGTTTCCATTTCTGGGAGGCGTAAGGAGTGACCTTGTTCCCTAACTCTTTCCATTTCTGGGAGGCGCAAGGAGCACCCTTCTCCCCTAACTCTTTCCATTTCTGGGAGGAATAAGCAGTGCCCTTCTCCCCTAACTTTTTCCATTTCTGGGATGTGTAAGGAGTGCCCTTCTCCCCTAAATATTTCCATTTCTGGGAGGCGTAAGGAGTGCCCTTCTCCCCTAACTATTTCCATTTCTGGGAGGAGCAAGGAGTGCCCTTCTCCCCTAACTATTTCCATTTCTGGGAGGAGTAAGGAGTGCCCTTCTCCTCTAACTCTTTCCATTTCTGGGAGGCGTAAGGAGCACCCTTCTCCCATAACTCTTTCCATTTCTGGGAGGCGTAAGGAGCACCCTTCTCCCCTAACTCTTTCCATTTCTGGGGGGAATAAGGAGTACCCTTCTCCCCTAACTCTTTCCATTTCTATGAGGTGTAAGGAGCGCCCTTCTCCCCTAAATCTTTCCATTTCTGGGAGGCGTAAGGAGTGCCCTACTCGCCTAACTCTTTCCATTTCTGGGAGGAATAAGCAGTGCCCTTCTCCCCTAACTCTTTCCATTTCTGGGAGGTGTAAGGAGCGCCCTTCTCCCCTAACTCTTTCCATTTCTGGGAGGCGTAAGGAGCGCCCTTCTCCCCTAACTCTTTCCATTTCTGGGAGGCGTAAGGAGCACCCTTCTTCCCTAATTGTTTCCATTTCTGGGAGGCGTAAGGAGTGACCTTCTTCCCTAACTCTTTCCATTTCTGGGAGGCGCAAGGAGCACCCTTCTCCCCCAACTCTTTCCATTTCTGGGAGGAATAAGCAGTGCCCTTCTCCCCTAACTCTTTCCATTTCTGGGAGGTGTAAGGAGTGCCCTTCTCCCCTAACTATTTCCATTTCTGGGAGGAGTAAGGAGTGCCCCTCTCCTCTAAATCTTTCAATTTCTGGGAGGCGTAAGGAACAACCTTCTCCCGGACCGCTTTCCATTTCTGGGAGGCGTAAGGAGCGCCTTTCTCCCTTAACTCTTTCCATTTCTGGGAGGCGTAAGGAGCGCCCTTTTCCCCTAACTCTTTCAATTTCTGGGAGGCGTAAGGAGGGCCCTTCGCCCCTAACTCTTTCCATTTCTGGGAGGCATAAGGAGCGCCCTTCTCCCCTAACTCTTTCCATTTCTGGGAGGCATAAGGAGTGCCTTTCTTCCCTAACTCTTTCCATTTCTGGGAGGCGTAAGGAGCACCATTCTCCCCTAACTCTTTCCATTTCTGGGAGGAATAAGGAGGGCCCTTCTCCCCTCACTCTTTCCATTTCTGGGAGGTGTAAGGAGCGCCCTTCTCCCCTAAATCTTTCCATTTCTGGAAGGCGTAAGGAGCACCCTTCTCCCCTAACTCTTTTCATTTCTGGGAGGTGTAAGGAGCGCCCTTCTCCCCTAACTCTTTCCATTTCCCCTTTCTTGTTTTCCAGACCTTCCTCCTCTCCTCCTGTACTTCCTGCTTGCCTTCTACGGTGGCTCCCAGGCACCTGTATCCTCCTCATCTCTTACCCATTCTTCTCATGCAGAGCCTCTGCATGATGATCAGGGAACCTGCAATTCAAACATGCCAATGTTGCACATGAAGGTGAATTCAAAAATTCGCACCCCCTGCACATCCCCCCACCCATCCACGTTTCTTTCCAATCCCATTTGTTTCCAACGCAAGCTTTTGGATGGGAGGCATAAGGAGTGCCTTTCTCCCCTAACTCTTTCGATTTCTGGGAGGCGTAAGGAGCGCCCTTCTCCCCTAACTCTTTCCATTTCTGGGAGGCGTAAGGAGTGCCATTCTCCCCTAACTCTTTCCATTTCTGGGAGGCGTAAGGAGCGCCCTTCTCCCCTAACTCTTTCCATTTCCCCTTTCTTGTTTTCCACACCTTCCTCCTCTCCTCCTGTACTTCCTGCTTGCCTTCTACGGTGGCTCCCAGGCACCTGTATCCTCCTCATCTCTTACCCATTCTTCTCATGCAGAGCCTCTGCATGATGATCAGGGAACCTGCAATTCAAACATGCCAATGTTGCACATGAAGGTGAATTCAAAAATTCGCACCCCCTGCACATCCCCCCACCCATCCACGTTTCTTTCCAATCCCATTTGTTTCCAACGCAAGCTTTTGGATGGGAGGCATAAGGAGTGCCTTTCTCCCCTAACTCTTTCGATTTCTGGGAGGCGTAAGGAGCGCCCTTCTCCCCTAACTCTTTCCATTTCTGGGAGGCGTAAGGAGCGCCCTTCTCCCCTAACTCTTTCCATTTCTGGGAGGCGTAAGGAGCACCCTTCTTCCCTAATTGTTTCCATTTCTGGGAGGCGTAAGGAGTGACCTTCTTCCCTAACTCTTTCCATTTCTGGGAGGCGCAAGGAGCACCCTTCTCCCCCAACTCTTTCCATTTCTGGGAGGAATAAGCAGTGCCCTTCTCCCCTAACTCTTTCCATTTCTGGGAGGTGTAAGGAGCGCCCTTCTCCCCTAAATCTTTCCATTTCTGGGAGGCGTAAGGAGTGCCATTCTCCCCTAACTCTTTCCATTTCTGGGAGGCGTAAGGAGCGCCCTTCTCCCCTAACTCTTCCCATTTCCCCTTTCTTGTTTTCCAGACCTTCCTCCTCTCCTCCTGTACTTCCTGCTTGCCTTCTACGGTGGCTCCCAGGCACCTGTATCCTCCTCATCTCTTACCCATTCTTCTCATGCAGCGCCTCTGCATGACGCTCAGGGAACCTGCAATTCAAACATGCCAATGTTGCACATGAAGGTGAATTCAAAAATTCGCACCCCCTGCACATCCCCCCCCATCCACGTTTCTTTACAATCCCATTTGTTTCCAACGCAAGCTTTTGGATGGGAGGTGTAAGGAGTGCCTTTCTCCCCTAACTCTTTCGATTTCTGGGAGGCGTAAGGGGCGCCCTTCTCCCCTAACTCTTTCCATTTCTGGGAGGCGTAATGAGCGCCCTTCTCCCCTAACTCTTTCCTTTTCTGGGAGGCGTAAGGAGCACCCTTCTTCCCTAATTGTTTCCATTTCTGGGAGGCGTAAGGAGTGACCTTGTTCCCTAACTCTTTCCATTTCTGGGAGGCGCAAGGAGCACCCTTCTCCCCTAACTCTTTCCATTTCTGGGAGGAATAAGCAGTGCCCTTCTCCCCTAACTTTTTCCATTTCTGGGATGTGTAAGGAGTGCCCTTCTCCCCTAAATATTTCCATTTCTGGGAGGCGTAAGGAGTGCCCTTCTCCCCTAACTATTTCCATTTCTGGGAGGAGCAAGGAGTGCCCTTCTCCCCTAACTATTTCCATTTCTGGGAGGAGTAAGGAGTGCCCTTCTCCTCTAACTCTTTCCATTTCTGGGAGGCGTAAGGAGCACCCTTCTCCCATAACTCTTTCCATTTCTGGGAGGCGTAAGGAGCGCCCTTCTTTCCTAACTCTTTCCATTTCTGGGAGGTGTAAGGAGCACCCTTCTCCCCTAACTCTTTCCATTTCTGGGGGGAATAAGGAGTACCCTTCTCCCCTAACTCTTTCCATTTCTATGAGGTGTAAGGAGCGCCCTTCTCCCCTAAATCTTTCCATTTCTGGGAGGCGTAAGGAGTGCCCTACTCGCCTAACTCTTTCCATTTCTGGGAGGCATAAGGAGTGCCCTTCTCCCTTAACTCTTTCCATTATCCCTTTCTAGTTTTCCAGACCTTCCTCCTCTCCTCCTGTACTTCCTGCTTGCCTTCTACGGTGGCTCGCAGGCACCTGTATCCTCCCCATCTCTTACCCATTCTTCTCATGCAGAGCCTCGGCATGATGCTCAGGGAACCTGCAATTCAAACATGCCAATGTTGCACCTGAAGGTGAATTAAAAAATTCGTCCCCCGTGCACATCCCCCTCCCCATCCACGTTTCTTTCCAATCCCATTTGTTTCCAACGCAAGCTTTTGGATGCGAGACGTAAGTAGTGACCTTCTCCCCTAACTATTTCAATTTCTGGGAGAGTAAGGAGTGGCCTTCTCCTCTAACTCTTTCCATTTCTGGGAGGCGTAAGGAGCGCCCTTCTCGCCTAACTCTTTCCATTCATGGGAGGCGTCAGGAGTGCCCTTCTCCCCTAACTCTTTTCATTTCTGGGAGGCGTAAGGAGCGCCCTTCTCCCCTAACTCTTTCCATTTCTGGGAGGCGTAAGGAGTGCCCTTCTCCCGTAACTTTTTACATTCCTGGGAGGCGTAAGGAGCGCCCTTCTTCCCTAACTCTTTCAATTTCTGGTAGGCGTAAGGAGTGCCCTTCTTCCCAAACTATTTCCATTTCTGGGAGGAGTAAGGAGTGCCCCTCTCCTCTAAATCTTTCCATTTCTGGGAGGCGTAAGGAACACCCTTCTCCCGTAACTCTTTCCATTTCTGGGAGGCGTAAGGAGCGCCCTTCTCCCTTAACTCTTTCCATTTCTGGGAGGCGTAAGGAGCGCCCTTCTCCCCTAACTCTTTCAATTTCTGGGAGGCGTAAGGAGCGCCCTTCTCCCCTAACTCTTTCCATTTCTGGGAGGCATAAGGAGCGCCCTTCTCCCCTAACTCTTTCCATTTCTGGGAGGCATAAGGAGTGCCTTTCTTCCCTAACTCTTTCCATTTCTGGGACGCGTAAGGAGCACCATTCTCCCCTAACTCTTTCCATTTCTGGGAGGAATAAGGAGGGCCCTTCTCCCCTCACTCTTTCCATTTCTGGGAGGTGTAAGGAGCGCCCTTCTCCCCTAAATCTTTCCATTTCTGGGAGGCGTAAGGAGTGCCATTCTCCCTTAACTCTTTCCATTTCTGGGAGGCATAAGGAGTGCCCTTCTCCCTTAACTCTTTCCATTATCCCTTTCTAGTTTTCCAGACCTTCCTCCTCTCCTCCTGTACTTCCTGCTTGCCTTCTACGGTGGCTCGCAGGCACCTGTATCCTCCCCATCTCTTACCCATTCTTCTCATGCAGAGCCTCGGCATGATGCTCAGGGAACCTGCAATTCAAACATGCCAATGTTGCACCTGAAGGTGAATTAAAAAATTCGTCCCCCGTGCACATCCCCCTCCCCATCCACGTTTCTTTCCAATCCCATTTGTTTCCAACGCAAGCTTTTGGATGCGAGACGTAAGTAGTGACCTTCTCCCCTAACTATTTCAATTTCTGGGAGAGTAAGGAGTGGCCTTCTCCTCTAACTCTTTCCATTTCTGGGAGGCGTAAGGAGCGCCCTTCTCGCCTAACTCTTTCCATTCATGGGAGGCGTCAGGAGTGCCCTTCTCCCCTAACTCTTTTCATTTCTGGGAGGCGTAAGGAGCGCCCTTCTCCCCTAACTCTTTCCATTTCTGGGAGGCGTAAGGAGTGCCCTTCTCCCGTAACTTTTTACATTCCTGGGAGGCGTAAGGAGCGCCCTTCTTCCCTAACTCTTTCAATTTCTGGTAGGCGTAAGGAGTGCCCTTCTTCCCAAACTATTTCCATTTCTGGGAGGAGTAAGGAGTGCCCCTCTCCTCTAAATCTTTCCATTTCTGGGAGGCATAAGGAACACCCTTCTCCCGTAACTCTTTCCATTTCTGGGAGGCGTAAGGAGCGCCCTTCTCCCTTAACTCTTTCCATTTCTGTGAGGCGTAAGGAGTGCCCTTCTCCCCTAACTCTTTCAATTTCTGGGAGGCGTAAGGAGCGCCCTTCTCCCCTAACTCTTTCCATTTCTGGGAGGCATAAGGAGCGCCCTTCTCCCCTAACTCTTTCAATTTCTGGGAGGCATAAGGAGTGCCTTTCTTCCCTAACTCTTTCCATTTCTGGGACGCGTAAGGAGCACCATTCTCCCCTAACTCTTTCCATTTCTGGGAGGAATAAGGAGGGCCCTTCTCCCCTCACTCTTTCCATTTCTGGGAGGTGTAAGGAGCGCCCTTCTCCCCTAAATCTTTCCATTTCTGGGAGGCGTAAGGAGTGCCATTCTCCCCTAACTCTTTCCATTTCTGGGAGTCGTAAGGAGCGCCCTTCTCCCCTAACTCTTTCCATTTCCCCTTTCTTGTTTTCCAGACCTTCCTCCTCTCCTCCTGTACTTCCTGCTTGCCTTCTTCGGTGGCTCCCAGGCACCTGTATCCTCCTCATCTCTTACCCATTCTTCTCATGCAGAGCCTCTGCATGATGATCAGGGAACCTGCAATTCAAAAATGCCAATGTTGCACATGAAGGTGAATTCAAAAATTCGCACCCCCTGCACATCCCCCCACCCATCCACGTTTCTTTCCAATCCCATTTGTTTCCAACGCAAGCTTTTGGATGGGAGGCATAAGGAGTGCCTTTCTCCCCTAACTCTTTCGATTTCTGGGAGGCGTAAGGAGCGACCTTCTCCCCTAACTCTTTCCATTTCTGGGAGGCGTAAGGAGCGCCCTTCTCCCCTAACTCTTTCCATTTCTGGGAGGCGTAAGGAGCACCCTTCTTCCCTAATTGTTTCCATTTCTGGGAGGCGTAAGGAGTGACCTTCTTCCCTAACTCTTTCCATTTCTGGGAGGCGCAAGGAGCACCCTTCTCCCCCAACTCTTTCCATTTCTGGGAGGAATAAGCAGTGCCCTTCTCCCCTAACTCTTTCCATTTCTGGGAGGTGTAAGGAGTGCCCTTCTGCCCTAACTATTTCCATTTCTGGGAGGCGTAAGGAGTGCCCTTCTCCCCTAGCTCTTTCTATTTCTGGGAGGCGTAAGGAGCACCCTTCTCCCCTAACTCTTTTCATTTCTGGGAGGTGTAAGGAGCGCCCTTCTCCCCTAACTCTTTCCATTTCTGGGAGGCGTAAGGAGCACCCTTCTTCCCTAATTGTTTCCATTTCTGGGAGGCGTGAGGAGTGACCTTCTTCCCTAACTCTTTCCATTTCTGGGAGGCGCAAGGAGCACCCTTCTCCCCCAACTCTTTCCATTTCTGGGAGGAATAAGCAGTGCCCTTCTCCCCTAACTCTTTCCATTTCTGGGAGGTGTAAGGAGTGCCCTTCTCCCCTAACTATTTCCATTTCTGGGAGGCGTAAGGAGTGCCCTTCTCCCCTAACTCTTTCTATTTCTGGGAGGCGTAAGGAGCACCCTTCTCCCCTAACTCTTTTCATTTCTGGGAGGTGTAAGGAGCGCCCTTCTCCCCTAACTCTTTCCATTTCCCCTTTCTTGTTTTCCAGACCTTCCTCCTCTCCTCCTGTACTTCCTGCTTGCCTTCTACGGTGGCTCCCAGGCACCTGTATCCTCCTCATCTCTTACCCATTCTTCTCATGCAGAGCCTCTGCATGATGATCAGGGAACCTGCAATTCAAACATGCCAATGTTGCACATGAAGGTGAATTCAAAAATTCGCACCCCCTGTACATCCCCCCACCCATCCACGTTTCTTTCCAATCCCATTTGTTTCCAACGCAAGCTTTTGGATGGGAGGCATAAGGAGTGCCTTTCTCCCCTAACTCTTTCGATTTCTGGGAGGCGTAAGGAGCGCCCTTCTCCCCTAACTCTTTCCATTTCTGGGAGGCGTAAGGAGCGCCCTTCTCCCCTAACTCTTTCCATTTCTGGGAGGCGTAAGGAGCACCCTTCTTCCCTAATTGTTTCCATTTCTGGGAGGCGTAAGGAGTGACCTTCTTCCCTAACTCTTTCCATTTCTGGGAGGCGCAAGGAGCACCCTTCTCCCCCAACTCTTTCCATTTCTGGGAGGAATAAGCAGTGCCCTTCTCCCCTAACTCTTTCCATTTCTGGGAGGTGTAAGGAGTGCCCTTCTCCCCTAACTATTTCCATTTCTGGGAGGCGTAAGGAGTGCCCTTCTCCCCTAACTCTTTCTATTTCTGGGAGGCGTAAGGAGCACCCTTCTCCCCTAACACTTTTCATTTCTGGGAGGTGTAAGGAGCGCCCTTCTCCCCTAAATCTTTCCATTTCTGGGAGGCGTAAGGAGTGCCATTCTCCCCTAACTCTTTCCATTTCTGGGAGGCGTAAGGAGCGCCCTTCTCCCCTAACTCTTTCCATTTCCCCTTTCTTGTTTTCCAGACCTTCCTCCTCTCCTCCTGTACTTCCTGCTTGCCTTCTACGGTGGCTCCCAGGCACCTGTATCCTCCTCATCTCTTACCCATTCTTCTCATGCAGAGCCTCTGCATGATGATCAGGGAACCTGCAATTCAAACATGCCAATGTTGCACATGAAGGTGAATTCAAAAATTCGCACCCCCTGCACATCCCCCCACCCATCCACGTTTCTTTCCAATCCCATTTGTTTCCAACGCAAGCTTTTGGATGGGAGGCAGAAGGAGTGCCTTTCTCCCCTAACTCTTTCGATTTCTGGGAGGCGTAAGGAGCGCCCTTCTCCCCTAACTCTTTCCATTTCTGGGAGGCGTAAGGAGCGCCCTTCTCCCCTAACTCTTTCCATTTCTGGGAGGCGTAAGGAGCACCCTTCTTCCCTAATTGTTTCCATTTCTGGGAGGCGTAAGGAGTGTCCTTCTTCCCTAACTCTTTCCATTTCTGGGAGGCGCAAGGAGCACCCTTCTCCCCCAACTCTTTCCATTTCTGGGAGGAATAAGCAGTGCCCTTCTCCCCTAACTCTTTCCATTTCTGGGAGGTGTAAGGAGTGCCCTTCTCCCCTAACTATTTCCATTTCTGGGAGGAGTAAGGAGTGCCCCTCTCCTCTAAATCTTTCCATTTCTGGGAGGCGTAAGGAACACCCTTCTCCCAGACCTCTTTCCATTTCTGGGAGGCGTAAGGAGCGCCTTTCTCCCTTAACTCTTTCCATTTCTGGGAGGCGTAAGGAGCGCCCTTCTCCCCTAACTCTTTCAATTTCTGGGAGGCGTAAGGAGCGCCCTTCTCCCCTAACTCTTTCCATTTCTGGGAGGCATAAGGAGCGCCCTTCTCCCCTAACTCTTTCCATTTCTGGGAGGCATAAGGAGTGCCTTTCTTCCCTAACTCTTTCCATTTCTGGGAGGCGTAAGGAGCACCATTCTCCCCTAACTCTTTCCATTTCTGGGAGGAATAAGGAGGGCCCTTCTCCCCTCACTCTTTCCATTTCTGGGAGGTGTAAGGAGCGCCCTTCTCCCCTAAATCTTTCCATTTCTGGGAGGCGTAAGGAGTGCCATTCTCCCCTAACTCTTTCCATTTCTGGGAGGCGTAAGGAGCGCCCTTCTCCCCTAACTCTTTCCATTTCCCCTTTCTTGTTTTCCAGACCTTCCTCCTCTCCTCCTGTACTTCCTGCTTGCCTTCTACGGTGGCTCCCAGGCACCTGTATCCTCCTCATCTCTTACCCATTCTTCTCATGCAGAGCCTCTGCATGATGATCAGGGAACCTGCAATTCAAACATGCCAATGTTGCACATGAAGGTGAATTCAAAAATTCGCACCCCCTGCACATCCCCCCACCCATCCACGTTTCTTTCCAATCCCATTTGTTTCCAACGCAAGCTTTTGGATGGGAGGCATAAGGAGTGCCTTTCTCCCCTAACTCTTTCGATTTCTGGGAGGCGTAAGGAGCGCCCTTCTCCCCTAACTCTTTCCATTTCTGGGAGGCGTAAGGAGCGCCCTTCTCCCCTAACTCTTTCCATTTCTGGGAGGCGTAAGGAGCACTCTTCTTCCCTAATTGTTTCCATTTCTGGGAGGCGTAAGGAGTGACCTTCTTCCCTAACTCTTTCCATTTCTGGGAGGCCCAAGGAGCACCCTTCTCCCCCAACTCTTTCCATTTCTGGGAGGAATAAGCAGTGCCCTTCTCCCCTAACTCTTTCCATTTCTGGGAGGTGTAAGGAGTGCCCTTCTCCCCTAACTATTTCCATTTCTGGGAGGCGTAAGGAGTGCCATTCTCCCTTAACTCTTTCCATTTCTGGGAGGCATAAGGAGCGCCCTTCTCCCCTAACTCTTTCCATTTCCCCTTTCTTGTTTTCCAGACCTTCCTCCTCTCCTCCTGTACTTCCTGCTTGCCTTCTACGGTGGCTCCCAGGCACCTGTATCCTCCTCATCCCTTACCCATTCTTCTCATGCAGAGCCTCTGCATGATGATCAGGGAACCTGCAATTCAAACATGCCAATGTTGCACATGAAGGTGAATTCAAAAATTCGCACCCCCTGCACATCCCCCCACCCATCCACGTTTCTTTCCAATCCCATTTGTTTCCAACGCAAGCTTTTGGATGGGAGGCATAAGGAGTGCCTTTCTCCCCTAACTCTTTCGATTTCTGGGAGGCGTAAGGAGTGCCCTTCTCCCCTAACTATTTCCATTTCTGGGAGGTGTAAGGAGTGCCCTTCTCCCCTAACTCTTTCTATTTCTGGGAGGCGTAAGGAGCACCCTTCTCCCCTAACTCTTTTCATTTCTGGGAGGTGTAAGGAGCGCCCTTCTCCCCTAACTCTTTCCATTTCTGGGAGGCGTAAGGAGCACCCTTCTTCCCTAATTGTTTCCATTTCTGGGAGGCGTAAGGAGTGACCTTCTTCCCTAACTCTTTCCATTTCTGGGAGGCGCAAGGAGCACCCTTCTCCCCCAACTCTTTCCATTTCTGGGAGGAATAAGCAGTGCCCTTCTCCCCTAACTCTTTCCATTTCTGGGAGGTGTAAGGAGTGCCCTTCTCCCCTAACTATTTCCATTTCTGGGAGGCGTAAGGAGTGCCCTTCTCCCCTAACTCTTTCTATTTCTGGGAGGCGTAAGGAGCACCCTTCTCCCCTAACTCTTTTCATTTCTGGGAGGTGTAAGGAGCGCCCTTCTCCCCTAACTCTTTCCATTTCCCCTTTCTTGTTTTCCAGACCTTCCTCCTCTCCTCCTGTACTTCCTGCTTGCCTTCTACGGTGGCTCCCAGGCATCTGTATCCTCCTCATCTCTTACCCATTCTTCTCATGCAGAACCTCTGCATGATGATCAGGGAACCTGCAATTCAAACATGCCAATGTTGCACATGAAGGTGAATTCAAAAATTCGCACCCCCTGCACATCCCCCCACCCATCCACGTTTCTTTCCAATCCCATTTGTTTCCAACGCAAGCTTTTGGATGGGAGGCATAAGGAGTGCCTTTCTCCCCTAACTCTTTCGATTTCTGGGAGGCGTAAGGAGCGCCCTTCTCCCCTAACTCTTTCCATTTCTGGGAGGCGTAAGGAGCGCCCTTCTCCCCTAACTCTTTCCATTTCTGGGAGGCGTAAGGAGCACCCTTCTTCCCTAATTGTTTCCATTTCTGGGAGGCGTAAGGAGTGACCTTCTTCCCTAACTCTTTCCATTTCTGGGAGGCGCAAGGAGCACCCTTCTCCCCCAACTCTTTCCATTTCTGGGAGGAATAAGCAGTGCCCTTCTCCCCTAACTCTTTCCATTTCTGGGAGGTGTAAGGAGTGCCCTTCTCCCCTAACTATTTCCATTTCTGGGAGGCGTAAGGAGTGCCATTCTCCCCTAACTCTTTCCATTTCTGGGAGGCGTAAGGAGCGCCCTTCTCCCCTAACTCTTTCCATTTCCCCTTTCTTGTTTTCCAGACCTTCCTCCTCTCCTCCTGTACTTCCTGCTTGCCTTCTACGGTGGCTCCCAGGCACCTGTATCCTCCTCATCCCTTACCCATTCTTCTCATGCAGAGCCTCTGCATGATGATCAGGGAACCTGCAATTCAAACATGCCAATGTTGCACATGAAGGTGAATTCAAAAATTCGCACCCCCTGCACATCCCCCCACCCATCCACGTTTCTTTCCAATCCCATTTGTTTCCAACGCAAGCTTTTGGATGGGAGGCATAAGGAGTGCCTTTCTCCCCTAACTCTTTCGATTTCTGGGAGGCGTAAGGAGCGCCCTTCTCCCCTAACTCTTTCCATTTCTGGGAGGCGTAAGGAGCGCCCTTCTCCCCTAACTCTTTCCATTTCTGGGAGGCGTAAGGAGCACCCTTCTTCCCTAATTGTTTCCATTTCTGGGAGGCGTAAGGAGTGACCTTCTTCCCTAACTCTTTCCATTTCTGGGAGGCGCAAGGAGCACCCTTCTCCCCCAACTCTTTCCATTTCTGGGAGGAATAAGCAGTGCCCTTCTCCCCTAACTCTTTCCATTTCTGGGAGGTGTAAGGAGTGCCCGTCTCCCCTAACTATTTCCATTTCTGGGAGGAGTAAGGAGTGCCCCTCTCCTCTAAATCTTTCAATTTCTGGGAGGCGTAAGGAACACCCTTCTCCCGGACCTCTTTCCATTTCTGGGAGGCATAAGGAGCGCCTTTCTCCCTTAACTCTTTCCATTTCTGGGAGGCATAAGGAGCGCCCTTCTCCCCTAACTCTTTCAATTTCTGGGAGGCTAAGGAGCGCCCTTCTCCCCTAACTCTTTCCATTTCTGGGAGGCATAAGGAGCGCCCTTCTCCCCTAACTCTTTCCATTTCTGGGAGGCATAAGGAGTGCCTTTCTTTCCTAACTCTTTCCATTTCTGGGAGGCGTAAGGAGCACGATTCTCCCCTAACTCTTTCCATTTCTGGGAGGAATAAGGAGGGCCCTTCTCCCCTCACTCTTTCCATTTCTGGGAGGTGTAAGGAGCTCCCTTCTCCCCTCACTCTTTCCATTTCTGGGAGGCGTAAGGAGCGCCCTTCTCCCCTAACTCTTTCCATTTCCCCTTTCTTGTTTTCCAGACCTTCCTCCTCTCCTCCTGTACTTCCTGCTTGCCTTCTACGGTGGCTCCCAGGCACCTGTATCCTCCTCATCTCTTACCCATTCTTCTCATGCAGAGCCTCTGCATGATGATCAGGGAACCTGCAATTCAAACATGCCAATGTTGCACATGAAGGTGAATTCAAAAATTCGCACCCCCTGCACATCCCCCCACCCATCCACGTTTCTTTCCAATCCCATTTGTTTCCAACGCAAGCTTTTGGATGGGAGGCATAAGGAGTGCCTTTCTCCCCTAACTCTTTCGATTTCTGGGAGGCGTAAGGAGCGCCCTTCTCCCCTAACTCTTTCCATTTCTGGGAGGTGTAAGGAACGCCCTTCTCCCCTAACTCTTTCCATTTCTGGGAGGCGTAAGGAGCACCCTTCTTCCCTAATTGTTTCCATTTCTGGGAGGCGTAAGGAGTGACCTTCTTCCCTAACTCTTTCCATTTCTGGGAGGCGCAAGGAGCACCCTTCTCCCCCAACTCTTTCCATTTCTGGGAGGAATAAGCAGTGCCCTTCTCCCCTAACTCTTTCCATTTCTGGGAGGTGTAAGGAGTGCCCTTCTCCCCTAACTATTTCCATTTCTGGGAGGCGTAAGGAGTGCCCTTCTCCCCTAACTCTTTCTATTTCTGGGAGGCGTAAGGAGCACCCTTCTCCCCTAACTCTTTTCATTTCTGGGAGGTGTAAGGAGCGCCCTTCTCCCCTAAATCTTTCCATTTCTGGGAGGCGTAAGGAGTGCCATTCTCCCCTAACTCTTTCCATTTCTGGGAGGCGTAAGGAGCGCCCTTCTCCCCTAACTCTTTCCATTTCCCCTTTCTTGTTTTCCACACCTTCCTCCTCTCCTCCTGTACTTCCTGCTTGCCTTCTACGGTGGCTCCCAGGCACCTGTATCCTCCTCATCTCTTACCCATTCTTCTCATGCAGAGCCTCTGCATGATGATCAGGGAACCTGCAATTCAAACATGCCAATGTTGCACATGAAGGTGAATTCAAAAATTCGCACCCCCTGCACATCCCCCCACCCATCCACGTTTCTTTCCAATCCCATTTGTTTCCAACGCAAGCTTTTGGATGGGAGGCATAAGGAGTGCCTTTCTCCCCTAACTCTTTCGATTTCTGGGAGGCGTAAGGAGTGCCCTTCTCCCCTAACTCTTTCCATTTCTGGGAGGCGTAAGGAGCGCCCTTCTCCCCTAACTCTTTCCATTTCTGGGAGGCGTAAGGAGCACCCTTCTTCCCTAATTGTTTCCATTTCTGGGAGGCGTAAGGAGTGACCTTCTTCCCTAACTCTTTCCATTTCTGGGAGGCGCAAGGAGCACCCTTCTCCCCCAACTCTTTCCATTTCTGGGAGGAATAAGCAGTGCCCTTCTCCCCTAACTCTTTCCATTTCTGGGAGGTGTAAGGAGCGCCCTTCTCCCCTAAATCTTTCCATTTCTGGGAGGCGTAAGGAGTGCCATTCTCCCCTAACTCTTTCCATTTCTGGGAGGCGTAAGGAGCGCCCTTCTCCCCTAACTCTTCCCATTTCCCCTTTCTTGTTTTCCAGACCTTCCTCCTCTCCTCCTGTACTTCCTGCTTCCCTTCTACGGTTGCTCCCAGGCACCTGTATCCTCCTCATCTCTTACCCATTCTTCTCATGCAGCGCCTCTGCATGACGCTCAGGGAACCTGCAATTCAAACATGCCAATGTTGCACATGAAGGTGAATTCAAAAATTCGCACCCCCTGCACATCCCCCCCCATCCACGTTTCTTTACAATCCCATTTGTTTCCAACGCAAGCTTTTGGATGGGAGGTGTAAGGAGTGCCTTTCTCCCCTAACTCTTTCGATTTCTGGGAGGCGTAAGGGGCGCCCTTCTCCCCTAACTCTTTCCATTTCTGGGAGGCGTAATGAGCGCCCTTCTCCCCTAACTCTTTCCTTTTCTGGGAGGCGTAAGGAGCACCCTTCTTCCCTAATTGTTTCCATTTCTGGGAGGCGTAAGGAGTGACCTTGTTCCCTAACTCTTTCCATTTCTGGGAGGCGCAAGGAGCACCCTTCTCCCCTAACTCTTTCCATTTCTGGGAGGAATAAGCAGTGCCCTTCTCCCCTAACTTTTTCCATTTCTGGGATGTGTAAGGAGTGCCCTTCTCCCCTAAATATTTCCATTTCTGGGAGGCGTAAGGAGTGCCCTTCTCCCCTAACTATTTCCATTTCTGGGAGGAGCAAGGAGTGCCCTTCTCCCCTAACTATTTCCATTTCTGGGAGGAGTAAGGAGTGCCCTTCTCCTCTAACTCTTTCCATTTCTGGGAGGCGTAAGGAGCACCCTTCTCCCATAACTCTTTCCATTTCTGGGAGGCGTAAGGAGCGCCCTTCTTTCCTAACTCTTTCCATTTCTGGGAGGCGTAAGGAGCACCCTTCTCCCCTAACTCTTTCCATTTCTGGGGGGAATAAGGAGTACCCTTCTCCCCTAACTCTTTCCATTTCTATGAGGTGTAAGGAGCGCCCTTCTCCCCTAAATCTTTCCATTTCTGGGAGGCGTAAGGAGTGCCCTACTCGCCTAACTCTTTCCATTTCTGGGAGGAATAAGCAGTGCCCTTCTCCCCTAACTCTTTCCATTTCTGGGAGGTGTAAGGAGCGCCCTTCTCCCCTAACTCTTTCCATTTCTGGGAGGCGTAAGGAGCGCCCTTCTCCCCTAACTCTTTCCATTTCTGGGAGGCGTAAGGAGCACCCTTCTTCCCTAATTGTTTCCATTTCTGGGAGGCGTAAGGAGTGACCTTCTTCCCTAACTCTTTCCATTTCTGGGAGGCGCAAGGAGCACCCTTCTTCCCCAACTCTTTCCATTTCTGGGAGGAATAAGCAGTGCCCTTCTCCCCTAACTCTTTCCATTTCTGGGAGGTGTAAGGAGTGCCCTTCTCCCCTAACTATTTCCATTTCTGGGAGGAGTAAGGAGTGCCCCTCTCCTCTAAATCTTTCAATTTCTGGGAGGCGTAAGGAACAACCTTCTCCCGGACCTCTTTCCATTTCTGGGAGGCGTAAGGAGCGCCTTTCTCCCTTAACTCTTTCCATTTCTGGGAGGCGTAAGGAGCGCCCTTCTCCCCTAACTCTTTCAATTTCTGGGAGGCGTAAGGAGCGCCCTTCTCCCCTAACTCTTTCCATTTCTGGGAGGCATAAGGAGCGCCCTTCTCCCCTAACTCTTTCCATTTCTGGGAGGCATAAGGAGTGCCTTTCTTCCCTAACTCTTTCCATTTCTGGGAGGCGTAAGGAGCACTATTCTCCCCTAACTCTTTCCATTTCTGGGAGGAATAAGGAGGGCCCTTCTCCCCTCACTCTTTCCATTTCTGGGAGGTGTAAGGAGCGCCCTTCTCCCCTAAATCTTTCCATTTCTGGAAGGCGTAAGGAGTGCCATTCTCCCCTAACTCTTTCCATTTCTGGGAGGCGTAAGGAGCGCCCTTCTCCCCTAACTCTTTCCATTTCCCCTTTCTTGTTTTCCAGACCTTCCTCCTCTCCTCCTGTACTTCCTGCTTGCCTTCTACGGTGGCTCCCAGGCACCTGTATCCTCCTCATCTCTTACCCATTCTTCTCATGCAGAGCCTCTGCATGATGATCAGGGAACCTGCAATTCAAACATGCCAATGTTGCACATGAAGGTGAATTCAAAAATTCGCACCCCCTGCACATCCCCCCACCCATCCACGTTTCTTTCCAATCCCATTTGTTTCCAACGCAAGCTTTTGGATGGGAGGCATAAGGAGTGCCTTTCTCCCCTAACTCTTTCGATTTCTGGGAGGCGTAAGGAGCGCCCTTCTCCCCTAACTCTTTCCATTTCTGGGAGGCGTAAGGAGTGCCATTCTCCCCTAACTCTTTCCATTTCTGGGAGGCGTAAGGAGCGCCCTTCTCCCCTAACTCTTTCCATTTCCCCTTTCTTGTTTTCCACACCTTCCTCCTCTCCTCCTGTACTTCCTGCTTGCCTTCTACGGTGGCTCCCAGGCACCTGTATCCTCCTCATCTCTTACCCATTCTTCTCATGCAGAGCCTCTGCATGATGATCAGGGAACCTGCAATTCAAACATGCCAATGTTGCACATGAAGGTGAATTCAAAAATTCGCACCCCCTGCACATCCCCCCACCCATCCACGTTTCTTTCCAATCCCATTTGTTTCCAACGCAAGCTTTTGGATGGGAGGCATAAGGAGTGCCTTTCTCCCCTAACTCTTTCGATTTCTGGGAGGCGTAAGGAGCGCCCTTCTCCCCTAACTCTTTCCATTTCTGGGAGGCGTAAGGAGTTCCCTTCTCCCCTAACTCTTTCTATTTCTGGGAGGCGTAAGGAGCACCCTTCTCCCCTAACTCTTTTCATTTCTGGGAGGTGTAAGGAGCGCCCTTCTCCCCTAAATCTTTCCATTTCTGGGAGGCGTAAGGAGTGCCATTCTCCCCTAACTCTTTCCATTTCTGGGAGGCGTAAGGAGCGCCCTTCTCCCCTAACTCTTTCCATTTCCCCTTTCTTGTTTTCCACACCTTCCTCCTCTCCTCCTGTACTTCCTGCTTGCCTTCTACGGTGGCTCCCAGGCACCTGTATCCTCCTCATCTCTTACCCATTCTTCTCATGCAGAGCCTCTGCATGATGATCAGGGAACCTGCAATTCAAACATGCCAATGTTGCACATGAAGGTGAATTCAAAAATTCGCACCCCCTGCACATCCCCCCACCCATCCACGTTTCTTTCCAATCCCATTTGTTTCCAACGCAAGCTTTTGGATGGGAGGCATAAGGAGTGCCTTTCTCCCCTAACTCTTTCGATTTCTGGGAGGCGTAAGGAGCGCCCTTCTCCCCTAACTCTTTCCATTTCTGGGAGGCGTAAGGAGCGCCCTTCTCCCCTAACTCTTTCCATTTCTGGGAGGCGTAAGGAGCACCCTTCTTCCCTAATTGTTTCCATTTCTGGGAGGCGTAAGGAGTGACCTTCTTCCCTAACTCTTTCCATTTCTGGGAGGCGCAAGGAGCACCCTTCTCCCCCAACTCTTTCCATTTCTGGGAGGAATAAGCAGTGCCCTTCTCCCCTAACTCTTTCCATTTCTGGGAGGTGTAAGGAGCGCCCTTCTCCCCTAAATCTTTCCATTTCTGGGAGGCGTAAGGAGTGCCATTCTCCCCTAACTCTTTCCATTTCTGGGAGGCGTAAGGAGCGCCCTTCTCCCCTAACTCTTCCCATTTCCCCTTTCTTGTTTTCCAGACCTTCCTCCTCTCCTCCTGTACTTCCTGCTTGCCTTCTACGGTGGCTCCCAGGCACCTGTATCCTCCTCATCTCTTACCCATTCTTCTCATGCAGCGCCTCTGCATGACGCTCAGGGAACCTGCAATTCAAACATGACAATGTTGCACATGAAGGTGAATTCAAAAATTCGCACCCCCTGCACATCCCCCCCCATCCACGTTTCTTTACAATCCCATTTGTTTCCAACGCAAGCTTTTGGATGGGAGGTGTAAGGAGTGCCTTTCTCCCCTAACTCTTTCGATTTCTGGGAGGCGTAAGGGGCGCCCTTCTCCCCTAACTCTTTCCATTTCGGGGAGGCGTAATGAGCGCCCTTCTCCCCTAACTCTTTCCTTTTCTGGGAGGCCTAAGGAGCACCCTTCTTCCCTAATTGTTTCCATTTCTGGGAGGCGTAAGGAGTGACCTTGTTCCCTAACTCTTTCCATTTCTGGGAGGCGCAAGGAGCACCCTTCTCCCCTAACTCTTTCCATTTCTGGGAGGAATAAGCAGTGCCCTTCTCCCCTAACTTTTTCCATTTCTGGGATGTGTAAGGAGTGCCCTTCTCCCCTAAATATTTCCATTTCTGGGAGGCGTAAGGAGTGCCCTTCTCCCCTAACTATTTCCATTTCTGGGAGGAGCAAGGAGTGCCCTTTCCCCTAACTATTTCCATTTCTGGGAGGTGTAAGGAGTGCCCTTCTCCTCTAACTCTTTCCATTTCTGGGAGGCATAAGGAGCACCCTTCTCCCATAACTCTTTCCATTTCTGGGAGGCGTAAGGAGCGCCCTTCTTTCCTAACTCTTTCCATTTCTGGGAGGCGTAAGGAGCACCCTTCTCCCCTAACTCTTTCCATTTCTGGGGGGAATAAGGAGTACCCTTCTCCCCTAACTCTTTCCATTTCTATGAGGTGTAAGGAGCGCCCTTCTCCCCTAAATCTTTCCATTTCTGGGAGGCGTAAGGAGTGCCCTACTCGCCTAACTCTTTCCATTTCTGGGAGGCATAAGGAGTGCCCTTCTCCCTTAACTCTTTCCATTATCCCTTTCTAGTTTTCCAGACCTTCCTCCTCTCCTCCTGTACTTCCTGCTTGCCTTCTACGGTGGCTCGCAGGCACCTGTATCCTCCCCATCTCTTACCCATTCTTCTCATGCAGAGCCTCGGCATGATGCTCAGGGAACCTGCAATTCAAACATGCCAATGTTGCACCTGAAGGTGAATTAAAAAATTCGTCCCCCGTGCACATCCCCCTCCCCATCCACGTTTCTTTCCAATCCCATTTGTTTCCAACGCAAGCTTTTGGATGCGAGATGTAAGTAGTGACCTTCTCCCCTAACTATTTCAATTTCTGGGAGAGTAAGGAGTGGCCTTCTCCTCTAACTCTTTCCATTTCTGGGAGGCGTAAGGAGCGCCCTTCTCGCCTAACTCTTTCCATTCATGGGAGGCGTCAGGAGTGCCCTTCTCCCCTAACTCTTTTCATTTCTGGGAGGCGTAAGGAGCGCCCTTCTCCCCTAACTCTTTCCATTTCTGGGAGGCGTAAGGAGTGCCCTTCTCCCGTAACTTTTTACATTCCTGGGAGGCGTAAGGAGCGCCCTTCTTCCCTAACTCTTTCAATTTCTGGTAGGCGTAAGGAGTGCCCTTCTTCCCAAACTATTTCCATTTCTGGGAGGAGTAAGGAGTGCCCCTCTCCTCTAAATCTTTCCATTTCTGGGAGGCGTAAGGAACACCCTTCTCCCGTAACTCTTTCCATTTCTGGGAGGTGTAAGGAGCGCCCTTCTCCCTTAACTCTTTCCATTTCTGGGAGGCGTAAGGAGCGCCCTTCTCCCCTAACTCTTTCAATTTCTGGGAGGCGTAAGGAGCGCCCTTCTCCCCTAACTCTTTCCATTTCTGGGAGGCATAAGGAGCGCCCTTCTCCCCTAACTCTTTCCATTTCTGGGAGGCATAAGGAGTGCCTTTCTTCCCTAACTCTTTCCATTTCTGGGACGCGTAAGGAGCACCATTCTCCCCTAACTCTTTCCATTTCTGGGAGGAATAAGGAGGGCCCTTCTCCCCTCACTCTTTCCATTTCTGGGAGGTGTAAGGAGCGCCCTTCTCCCCTAAATCTTTCCATTTCTGGGAGGCGTAAGGAGTGCCATTCTCCCCTAACTCTTTCCATTTCTGGGAGGCATAAGGAGTGCCCTTCTCCCTTAACTCTTTCCATTATCCCTTTCTAGTTTTCCAGACCTTCCTCCTCTCCTCCTGTACTTCCTGCTTGCCTTCTACGGTGGCTCGCAGGCACCTGTATCCTCCCCATCTCTTACCCATTCTTCTCATGCAGAGCCTCGGCATGATGCTCAGGGAACCTGCAATTCAAACATGCCAATGTTGCACCTGAAGGTGAATTAAAAAATTCGTCCCCCGTGCACATCCCCCTCCCCATCCACGTTTCTTTCCAATCCCATTTGTTTCCAACGCAAGCTTTTGGATGCGAGACGTAAGTAGTGACCTTCTCCCCTAACTATTTCAATTTCTGGGAGAGTAAGGAGTGGCCTTCTCCTCTAACTCTTTCCATTTCTGGGAGGCGTAAGGAGCGCCCTTCTCGCCTAACTCTTTCCATTCATGGGAGGCGTCAGGAGTGCCCTTATCCCCTAACTCTTTTCATTTCTGGGAGGAGTAAGGAGCGCCCTTCTCCCCTAACTCTTTCCATTTCTGGGAGGCGTAAGGAGTGCCCTTCTCCCGTAACTTTTTACATTCCTGGGAGGCGTAAGGAGCGCCCTTCTTCCCTAACTCTTTCAATTTCTGGTAGGCGTAAGGAGTGCCCTTCTTCCCAAACTATTTCCATTTCTGGGAGGAGTAAGGAGTGCCCCTCTCCTCTAAATCTTTCCATTTCTGGGAGGCATAAGGAACACCCTTCTCCCGTAACTCTTTCCATTTCTGGGAGGCGAAAGGAGCGCCCTTCTCCCTTAACTCTTTCCGTTTCTGGGAGGCGTAAGGAGCGCCCTTCTCCCCTAACTCTTTCAATTTCTGGGAGGCGTAAGGAGCGCCCTTCTCCCCTAACTCTTTCCATTTCTGGGAGGCATAAGGAGCGCCCTTCTCCCCTAACTCTTTCAATTTCTGGGAGGCATAAGGAGTGCCTTTCTTCCCTAACTCTTTCCATTTCTGGGACGCGTAAGGAGCACCATTCTCCCCTAACTCTTTCCATTTCTGGGAGGAATAAGGAGGGCCCTTCTCCCCTCACTCTTTCCATTTCTGGGAGGTGTAAGGAGCGCCCTTCTCCCCTAAATCTTTCCATTTCTGGGAGGCGTAAGGAGTGCCATTCTCCCCTAACTCTTTCCATTTCTGGGAGTCGTAAGGAGCGCCCTTCTCCCCTAACTCTTTCCATTTCCCCTTCCTTGTTTTCCAGACCTTCCTCCTCTCCTCCTGTACTTCCTGCTTGCCTTCTTCGGTGGCTCCCAGGCACCTGTATCCTCCTCATCTCTTACCCATTCTTCTCATGCAGAGCCTCTGCATGATGATCAGGGAACCTGCAATTCAAAAATGCCAATGTTGCACATGAAGGTGAATTCAAAAATTCGCACCCCCTGCACATCCCCCCACCCATCCACGTTTCTTTCCAATCCCATTTGTTTCCAACGCAAGCTTTTGGATGGGAGGCATAAGGAGTGCCTTTCTCCCCTAACTCTTTCGATTTCTGGGAGGCGTAAGGAGCGACCTTCTCCCCTAACTCTTTCCATTTCTGGGAGGCGTAAGGAGCGCCCTTCTCCCCTAACTCTTTCCATTTCTGGGAGGCGTAAGGAGCACCCTTCTTCCCTAATTGTTTCCATTTCTGGGAGGCGTAAGGAGTGACCTTCTTCCCTAACTCTTTCCATTTCTGGGAGGAATAAGCAGTGCCCTTCTCCCCTAACTCTTTCCATTTCTGGGAGGTGTAAGGAGTGCCCTTCTGCCCTAACTATTTCCATTTCTGGGAGGCGTAAGGAGTGCCCTTCTCCCCTAACTCTTTCTATTTCTGGGAGGCGTAAGGAGCACCCTTCTCCCCTAACTCTTTTCATTTCTGGGAGGTGTAAGGAGCGCCCTTCTCCCCTAACTCTTTCCATTTCTGGGAGGCGTAAGGAGCACCCTTCTTCCCTAATTGTTTCCATTTCTGGGAGGCGTAAGGAGTGACCTTCTTCCCTAACTCTTTCCATTTCTGGGAGGCGCAAGGAGCACCCTTCTCCCCCGACTCTTTCCATTTCTGGGAGGAATAAGCAGTGCCCTTCTCCCCTAACTCTTTCCATTTCTGGGAGGTGTAAGGAGTGCCCTTCTCCCCTAACTATTTCCATTTCTGGGAGGCGTAAGGAGTGCCCTTCTCCCCTAACTCTTTCTATTTCTGGGAGGCGTAAGGAGCACCCTTCTCCCCTAACTCTTTTCATTTCTGGGAGGTGTAAGGAGCGCCCTTCTCCCCTAACTCTTTCCATTTCCCCTTTCTTGTTTTCCAGACCTTCCTCCTCTCCTCCTGTACTTCCTGCTTGCCTTCTACGGTGGCTCCCAGGCACCTGTATCCTCCTCATCTCTTACCCATTCTTCTCATGCAGAGCCTCTGCATGATGATCAGGGAACCTGCAATTCAAACATGCCAATGTTGCACATGAAGGTGAATTCAAAAATTCGCACCCCCTGTACATCCCCCCACCCATCCACGTTTCTTTCCAATCCCATTTGTTTCCAACGCAAGCTTTTGGATGGGAGGCATAAGGAGTGCCTTTCTCCCCTAACTCTTTCGATTTCTGGGAGGCGTAAGGAGCGCCCTTCTCCCCTAACTCTTTCCATTTCTGGGAGGCGTAAGGAGCGCCCTTCTCCCCTAACTCTTTCCATTTCTGGGAGGCGTAAGGAGCACCCTTCTTCCCTAATTGTTTCCATTTCTGGGAGGCGTAAGGAGTGACCTTCTTCCCTAACTCTTTCCATTTCTGGGAGGCGCAAGGAGCACCCTTCTCCCCCAACTCTTTCCATTTCTGGGAGGAATAAGCAGTGCCCTTCTCCCCTAACTCTTTCCATTTCTGGGAGGTGTAAGGAGTGCCCTTCTCCCCTAACTATTTCCATTTCTGGGAGGCTTAAGGAGTGCCCTTCTCCCCTAACTCTTTCTATTTCTGGGAGGCGTAAGGAGCACCCTTCTCCCCTAACTCTTTTCATTTCTGGGAGGTGTAAGGAGCGCCCTTCTCCCCTAAATCTTTCCATTTCTGGGAGGCGTAAGGAGTGCCATTCTCCCCTAACTCTTTCCATTTCTGGGAGGCGTAAGGAGCGCCCTTCTCCCCTAACTCTTTCCATTTCCCCTTTCTTGTTTTCCAGACCTTCCTCCTCTCCTCCTGTACTTCCTGCTTGCCTTCTACGGTGGCTCCCAGGCACCTGTATCCTCCTCATCTCTTACCCATTCTTCTCATGCAGAGCCTCTGCATGATGATCAGGGAACCTGCAATTCAAACATGCCAATGTTGCACATGAAGGTGAATTCAAAAATTCGCACCCCCTGCACATCCCCCCACCCATCCACGTTTCTTTCCAATCCCATTTGTTTCCAACGCAAGCTTTTGGATGGGAGGCATAAGGAGTGCCTTTCTCCCCTAACTCTTTCGATTTCTGGGAGGCGTAAGGAGCGCCCTTCTCCCCTAACTCTTTCCATTTCTGGGAGGCGTAAGGAGCGCCCTTCTCCCCTAACTCTTTCCATTTCTGGGAGGCGTAAGGAGCACCCTTCTTCCCTAATTGTTTCCATTTCTGGGAGGCGTAAGGAGTGTCCTTCTTCCCTAACTCTTTCCATTTCTGGGAGGCGCAAGGAGCACCCTTCTCCCCCAACTCTTTCCATTTCTGGGAGGAATAAGCAGTGCCCTTCTCCCCTAACTCTTTCCATTTCTGGGAGGTGTAAGGAGTGCCCTTCTCCCCTAACTATTTCCATTTCTGGGAGGAGTAAGGAGTGCCCCTCTCCTCTAAATCTTTCCATTTCTGGGAGGCGTAAGGAACACCCTTCTCCCAGACCTCTTTCCATTTCTGGGAGGCGTAAGGAGCGGCTTTCTCCCTTAACTCTTTCCATTTCTGGGAGGCGTAAGGAGCGCCCTTCTCCCCTAACTCTTTCAATTTCTGGGAGGCGTAAGGAGCGCCCTTCTCCCCTAACTCTTTCCATTTCTGGGAGGCATAAGGAGCGCCCTTCTCCCCTAACTCTTTCCATTTCTGGGAGGCATAAGGAGTGCCTTTCTTCCCTAACTCTTTCCATTTCTGGGAGGCGTAAGGAGCACCATTCTCCCCTAACTCTTTCCATTTCTGGGAGGAATAAGGAGGGCCCTTCTCCCCTCACTCTTTCCATTTCTGGGAGGTGTAAGGAGCGCCCTTCTCCCCTAAATCTTTCCATTTCTGGGAGGCGTAAGGAGTGCCATTCTCCCCTAACTCTTTCCATTTCTGGGAGGCGTAAGGAGCGCCCTTCTCCCCTAACTCTTTCCATTTCCCCTTTCTTGTTTTCCAGACCTTCCTCCTCTCCTCCTGTACTTCCTGCTTGCCTTCTACGGTGGCTCCCAGGCACCTGTATCCTCCTCATCTCTTACCCATTCTTCTCATGCAGAGCCTCTGCATGATGATCAGGGAACCTGCAATTCAAACATGCCAATGTTGCACATGAAGGTGAATTCAAAAATTCGCACCCCCTGCACATCCCCCCACCCATCCACATTTCTTTCCAATCCCATTTGTTTCCAACGCAAGCTTTTGGATGGGAGGCATAAGGAGTGCCTTTCTCCCCTAACTCTTTCGATTTCTGGGAGGCGTAAGGAGCGCCCTTCTCCCCTAACTCTTTCCATTTCTGGGAGGCGTAAGGAGCGCCCTTCTCCCCTAACTCTTTCCATTTCTGGGAGGCGTAAGGAGCCCTCTTCTTCCCTAATTGTTTCCATTTCTGGGAGGCGTAAGGAGTGACCTTCTTCCCTAACTCTTTCCATTTCTGGGAGGCGCAAGGAGCACCCTTCTCCCCCAACTTTTTCCATTTCTGGGAGGAATAAGCAGTGCCCTTCTCCCCTAACTCTTTCCATTTCTGGGAGGTGTAAGGAGTGCCCTTCTCCCCTAACTATTTCCATTTCTGGGAGGCGTAAGGAGTGCCATTCTCCCCTAACTCTTTCCATTTCTGGGAGGCGTAAGGAGCGCCCTTCTCCCCTAACTCTTTCCATTTCCCCTTTCTTGTTTTCCAGACCTTCCTCCTCTCCTCCTGTACTTCCTGCTTGCCTTCTACGGTGGCTCCCAGGCACCTGTATCCTCCTCATCCCTTACCCATTCTTCTCATGCAGAGCCTCTGCATGATGATCAGGGAACCTGCAATTCAAACATGCCAATGTTGCACATGAAGGTGAATTCAAAAATTTGCACCCCCTGCACATCCCCCCACCCATCCACGTTTCTTTCCAATCCCATTTGTTTCCAACGCAAGCTTTTGGATGGGAGGCATAAGGAGTGCCTTTCTCCCCTAACTCTTTCGATTTCTGGGAGGCGTAAGGAGTGCCCTTCTCCCCTAACTATTTCCATTTCTGGGAGGCGTAAGGAGTGCCCTTCTCCCCTAACTCTTTCTATTTCTGGGAGGCGTAAGGAGCACCCTTCTCCCCTAACTCTTTTCATTTCTGGGAGGTGTAAGGAGCGCCCTTCTCCCCTAACTCTTTCCATTTCTGGGAGGCGTAAGGAGCACCCTTCTTCCCTAATTGTTTCCATTTCTGGGAGGCGTAAGGAGTGACCTTCTTCCCTAACTCTTTCCATTTCTGGGAGGCGCAAGGAGCACCCTTCTCCCCCAACTCTTTCCATTTCTGGGAGGAATAAGCAGTGCCCTTCTCCCCTAACTCTTTCCATTTCTGGGAGGTGTAAGGAGTGCCCTTCTCCCCTAACTATTTCCATTTCTGGAAGGCGTAAGGAGTGCCCTTCTCCCCTAACTCTTTCTATTTCTGGGAGGCGTAAGGAGCACCCTTCTCCCCTAACTCTTTTCATTTCTGGGAGGTGTAAGGAGCGCCCTTCTCCCCTAACTCTTTCCATTTCCCCTTTCTTGTTTTCCAGACCTTCCTCCTCTCCTCCTGTACTTCCTGCTTGCCTTCTACGGTGGCTCCCAGGCACCTGTATCCTCCTCATCTCTTACCCATTCTTCTCATGCAGAGCCTCTGCATGATGATCAGGGAACCTGCAATTCAAACATGCCAATGTTGCACATGAAGGTGAATTCAAAAATTCGCACCCCCTGCACATCCCCCCACCCATCCACGTTTCTTTCCAATCCCATTTGTTTCCAACGCAAGCTTTTGGATGGGAGGCATAAGGAGTGCCTTTCTCCCCTAACTCTTTCGATTTCTGGGAGGCGTAAGGAGCGCCCTTCTCCCCTAACTCTTTCCATTTCTGGGAGGCGTAAGGAGCGCCCTTCTCCCCTAACTCTTTCCATTTCTGGGAGGCGTAAGGAGCACCCTTCTTCCCTAATTGTTTCCATTTCTGGGAGGCGTAAGGAGTGACCTTCTTCCCTAACTCTTTCCATTTCTGGGAGGCGCAATGAGCACCCTTCTCCCCCAACTCTTTCCATTTCTGGGAGGAATAAGCAGTGCCCTTCTCCCCTAACTCTTTCCATTTCTGGGAGGTGTAAGGAGTGCCCTTCTCCCCTAACTATTTCCATTTCTGGGAGGCGTAAGGAGTGCCCTTCTCCCCTAACTCTTTCTATTTCTGGGAGGCGTAAGGAGCACCCTTCTCCCCTAACTCTTTTCATTTCTGGGAGGTGTAAGGAGCGCCCTTCTCCCCTAAATCTTTCCATTTCTGGGAGGCGTAAGGAGTGCCATTCTCCCCTAACTCTTTCCATTTCTGGGAGGCGTAAGGAGCGCCCTTCTCCCCTAACTCTTTCCATTTCCCCTTTCTTGTTTTCCACACCTTCCTCCTCTCCTCCTGTACTTCCTGCTTGCCTTCTACGGTGGCGCCCAGGCACCTGTATCCTCCTCATCTCTTACCCATTCTTCTCATGCAGAGCCTCTGCATGATGATCAGGGAACCTGCAATTCAAACATGCCAATGTTGCACATGAAGGTGAATTCAAAAATTCGCACCCCCTGCACATCCCCCCACCCATCCACGTTTCTTTCCAATCCCATTTGTTTCCAACGCAAGCTTTTGGATGGGAGGCATAAGGAGTGCCTTTCTCCCCTAACTCTTTCGATTTCTGGGAGGCGTAAGGAGCGCCCTTCTCCCCTAACTCTTTCCATTTCTGGGAGGCGTAAGGAGCGCCCTTCTCCCCTAACTCTTTCCATTTCTGGGAGGCGTAAGGAGCACCCTTCTTCCCTAATTGTTTCCATTTCTGGGAGGCGTAAGGAGTGACCTTCTTCCCTAACTCTTTCCATTTCTGGGAGGCGCAAGGAGCACCCTTCTCCCCCAACTCTTTCCATTTCTGGGAGGAATAAGCAGTGCCCTTCTCCCCTAACTCTTTCCATTTCTGGGAGGTGTAAGGAGCGCCCTTCTCCCCTAAATCTTTCCATTTCTGGGAGGCGTAAGGAGTGCCATTCTCCCCTAACTCTTTCCATTTCTGGGAGGCGTAAGGAGCGCCCTTCTCCCCTAACTCTTCCCATTTCCCCTTTCTTGTTTTCCAGACCTTCCTCCTCTCCTCCTGTACTTCCTGCTTGCCTTCTACGGTGGCTCCCAGGCACCTGTATCCTCCTCATCTCTTACCCATTCTTCTCATGCAGCGCCTCTGCATGACGCTCAGGGAACCTGCAATTCAAACATGCCAATGTTGCACATGAAGGTGAATTCAAAAATTCGCACCCCCTGCACATCCCCCCCCATCCACGTTTCTTTACAATCCCATTTGTTTCCAACGCAAGCTTTTGGATGGGAGGTGTAAGGAGTGCCTTTCTCCCCTAACTCTTTCGATTTCTGGGAGGCGTAAGGGGCGCCCTTCTCCCCTAACTCTTTCCATTTCTGGGAGGCGTAATGAGCGCCCTTCTCCCCTAACTCTTTCCTTTTCTGGGAGGCGTAAGGAGCACCCTTCTTCCCTAATTGTTTCCATTTCTGGGAGGCGTAAGGAGTGACCTTGTTCCCTAACTCTTTCCATTTCTGGGAGGCGCAAGGAGCACCCTTCTCCCCTAACTCTTTCCATTACTGGGAGGAATAAGCAGTGCCCTTCTCCCCTAACTTTTTCCATTTCTGGGATGTGTAAGGAGTGCCCTTCTCCCCTAAATATTTCCATTTCTGGGAGGCGTAAGGAGTGCCCTTCTCCCCTAACTATTTCCATTTCTGGGAGGAGCAAGGAGTGCCCTTCTCCCCTAACTATTTCCATTTCTGGGAGGAGTAAGGAGTGCCCTTCTCCTCTAACTCTTTCCATTTCTGGGAGGCGTAAGGAGCACCCTTCTCCCATAACACTTTCCATTTCTGGGAGGCGTAAGGAGCGCCCTTCTTTCCTAACTCTTTCCATTTCTGGGAGGCGTAATGAGCACCCTTCTCCCCTAACTCTTTCCATTTCTGGGGGGAATAAGGAGTACCCTTCTCCCCTAACTCTTTCCATTTCTATGAGGTGTAAGGAGCGCCCTTCTCCCCTAAATCTTTCCATTTCTGGGAGGCGTAAGGAGTGCCCTACTCGCCTAACTCTTTCCATTTCTGGGAGGAATAAGCAGTGCCCTTCTCCCCTAACTCTTTCCATTTCTGGGAGGTGTAAGGAGCGCCCTTCTCCCCTAACTCTTTCCATTTCTGGGAGGCGTAAGGAGCGCCCTTCTCCCCTAACTCTTTCCATTTCTGGGAGGCGTAAGGAGCACCCTTCTTCCCTAATTGTTTCCATTTCTGGGAGGCGTAAGGAGTGACCTTCTTCCCTAACTCTTTCCATTTCTGGGAGGCGCAAGGAGCACCCTTCTCCCCCAACTCTTTCCATTTCTGGGAGGAATAAGCAGTGCCCTTCTCCCCTAACTCTTTCCATTTCTGGGAGGTGTAAGGAGTGCCCTTCTCCCCTAACTATTTCCATTTCTGGGAGGAGTAAGGAGTGCCCCTCTCCTCTAAATCTTTCAATTTCTGGGAGGCGTAAGGAACACCCTTCTCCCGGACCTCTTTCCATTTCTGGGAGGCGTAAGGAGCGTCTTTCTCCCTTAACTCTTTCCATTTCTGGGAGGCGTAAGGAGCGCCCTTCTCCCCTAACTCTTTCAATTTCTGGGAGGCGTAAGGAGCGCCCTTCTCCCCTAACTCTTTCCATTTCTGGGAGGCATAAGGAGCGCCCTTCTCCCCTAACTCTTTCCATTTCTGGGAGGCATAAGGAGTGCCTTTCTTCCCTAACTCTTTCCATTTCTGGGAGGCGTAAGGAGCACCATTCTCCCCTAACTCTTTCCATTTCTGGGAGGAATAAGGAGGGCCCTTCTCCCCTCACTCTTTCCATTTCTGGGAGGTGTAAGGAGCGCCCTTCTCCCCTAAATCCTTCCATTTCTGGAAGGCGTAAGGAGTGCCATTCTCCCCTAACTCTTTCCATTTCTGGGAGGCGTAAGGAGCGCCCTTCTCCCCTAACTCTTTCCATTTCCCCTTTCTTGTTTTCCAGACCTTCCTCCTCTCCTCCTGTACTTCCTGCTTGCCTTCTACGGTGGCTCCCAGGCACCTGTATCCTCCTCATCTCTTACCCATTCTTCTCATGCAGAGCCTCTGCATGATGATCAGGGAACCTGCAATTCAAACATGCCAATGTTGCACATGAAGGTGAATTCAAAAATTCGCACCCCCTGAACATCCCCCCACCCATCCACGTTTCTTTCCAATCCCATTTGTTTCCAACGCAAGCTTTTGGATGGGAGGCATAAGGAGTGCCTTTCTCCCCTAACTCTTTCGATTTCTGGGAGGCGTAAGGAGCGCCCTTCTCCCCTAACTCTTTCCATTTCTGGGAGGCGTAAGGAGTGCCATTCTCCCCTAACTCTTTCCATTTCTGGGAGGCGTAAGGAGCGCCCTTCTCCCCTAACTCTTTCCATTTCCCCTTTCTTGTTTTCCACACCTTCCTCCTCTCCTCCTGTACTTCCTGCTTGCCTTCTACGGTGGCTCCCAGGCACCTGTATCCTCCTCATCTCTTACCCATTCTTCTCATGCAGAGCCTCTGCATGATGATCAGGGAACCTGCAATTCAAACATGCCAATGTTGCACATGAAGGTGAATTCAAAAATTCGCACCCCCTGCACATCCCCCCACCCATCCACGTTTCTTTCCAATCCCATTTGTTTCCAACGCAAGCTTTTGGATGGGAGGCATAAGGAGTGCCTTTCTCCCCTAACTCTTTCGATTTCTGGGAGGTGTAAGGAGCGCCCTTCTCCCCTAACTCTTTCCATTTCTGGGAGGCGTAAGGAGCGCCCTTCTCCCCTAACTCTTTCCATTTCTGGGAGGCGTAAGGAGCACCCTTCTTCCCTAATTGTTTCCATTTCTGGGAGGCGTAAGGAGTGACCTTCTTCCCTAACTCTTTCCATTTCTGGGAGGCGCAATGAGCACCCTTCTCCCCCAACTCTTTCCATTTCTGGGAGGAATAAGCAGTGCCCTTCTCCCCTAACTCTTTCCATTTCTGGGAGGTGTAAGGAGTGCCCTTCTCCCCTAACTATTTCCATTTCTGGGAGGCGTAAGGAGTGCCCTTCTCCCCTAACTCTTTCTATTTCTGGGAGGCGTAAGGAGCACCCTTCTCCCCTAACTCTTTTCATTTCTGGGAGGTGTAAGGAGCGCCCTTCTCCCCTAAATCTTTCCATTTCTGGGAGGCGTAAGGAGTGCCATTCTCCCCTAACTCTTTCCATTTCTGGGAGGCGTAAGGAGCGCCCTTCTCCCCTAACTCTTTCCATTTCCCCTTTCTTGTTTTCCACACCTTCCTCCTCTCCTCCTGTACTTCCTGCTTGCCTTCTACGGTGGCGCCCAGGCACCTGTATCCTCCTCATCTCTTACCCATTCTTCTCATGCAGAGCCTCTGCATGATGATCAGGGAACCTGCAATTCAAACATGCCAATGTTGCACATGAAGGTGAATTCAAAAATTCGCACCCCCTGCACATCCCCCCACCCATCCACGTTTCTTTCCAATCCCATTTGTTTCCAACGCAAGCTTTTGGATGGGAGGCATAAGGAGTGCCTTTCTCCCCTAACTCTTTCGATTTCTGGGAGGCGTAAGGAGCGCCCTTCTCCCCTAACTCTTTCCATTTCTGGGAGGCGTAAGGAGCGCCCTTCTCCCCTAACTCTTTCCATTTCTGGGAGGCGTAAGGAGCACCCTTCTTCCCTAATTGTTTCCATTTCTGGGAGGCGTAAGGAGTGACCTTCTTCCCTAACTCTTTCCATTTCTGGGAGGCGCAAGGAGCACCCTTCTCCCCCAACTCTTTCCATTTCTGGGAGGAATAAGCAGTGCCCTTCTCCCCTAACTCTTTCCATTTCTGGGAGGTGTAAGGAGCGCCCTTCTCCCCTAAATCTTTCCATTTCTGGGAGGCGTAAGGAGTGCCATTCTCCCCTAACTCTTTCCATTTCTGGGAGGCGTAAGGAGCGCCCTTCTCCCCTAACTCTTCCCATTTCCCCTTTCTTGTTTTCCAGACCTTCCTCCTCTCCTCCTGTACTTCCTGCTTGCCTTCTACGGTGGCTCCCAGGCACCTGTATCCTCCTCATCTCTTACCCATTCTTCTCATGCAGCGCCTCTGCATGACGCTCAGGGAACCTGCAATTCAAACATGCCAATGTTGCACATGAAGGTGAATTCAAAAATTCGCACCCCCTGCACATCCCCCCCCATCCACGTTTCTTTACAATCCCATTTGTTTCCAACGCAAGCTTTTGGATGGGAGGTGTAAGGAGTGCCTTTCTCCCCTAACTCTTTCGATTTCTGGGAGGCGTAAGGGGCGCCCTTCTCCCCTAACTCTTTCCATTTCTGGGAGGCGTAATGAGCGCCCTTCTCCCCTAACTCTTTCCTTTTCTGGGAGGCGTAAGGAGCACCCTTCTTCCCTAATTGTTTCCATTTCTGGGAGGCGTAAGGAGTGACCTTGTTCCCTAACTCTTTCCATTTCTGGGAGGCGCAAGGAGCACCCTTCTCCCCTAACTCTTTCCATTACTGGGAGGAATAAGCAGTGCCCTTCTCCCCTAACTTTTTCCATTTCTGGGATGTGTAAGGAGTGCCCTTCTCCCCTAAATATTTCCATTTCTGGGAGGCGTAAGGAGTGCCCTTCTCCCCTAACTATTTCCATTTCTGGGAGGAGCAAGGAGTGCCCTTCTCCCCTAACTATTTCCATTTCTGGGAGGAGTAAGGAGTGCCCTTCTCCTCTAACTCTTTCCATTTCTGGGAGGCGTAAGGAGCACCCTTCTCCCATAACACTTTCCATTTCTGGGAGGCGTAAGGAGCGCCCTTCTTTCCTAACTCTTTCCATTTCTGGGAGGCGTAATGAGCACCCTTCTCCCCTAACTCTTTCCATTTCTGGGGGGAATAAGGAGTACCCTTCTCCCCTAACTCTTTCCATTTCTATGAGGTGTAAGGAGCGCCCTTCTCCCCTAAATCTTTCCATTTCTGGGAGGCGTAAGGAGTGCCCTACTCGCCTAACTCTTTCCATTTCTGGGAGGAATAAGCAGTGCCCTTCTCCCCTAACTCTTTCCATTTCTGGGAGGTGTAAGGAGCGCCCTTCTCCCCTAACTCTTTCCATTTCTGGGAGGCATAAGGAGCGCCCTTCTCCCCTAACTCTTTCCATTTCTGGGAGGCGTAAGGAGCACCCTTCTTCCCTAATTGTTTCCATTTCTGGGAGGCGTAAGGAGTGACCTTCTTCCCTAACTCTTTCCATTTCTGGGAGGCGCAAGGAGCACCCTTCTCCCCCAACTCTTTCCATTTCTGGGAGGAATAAGCAGTGCCCTTCTCCCCTAACTCTTTCCATTTCTGGGAGGTGTAAGGAGTGCCCTTCTCCCCTAACTATTTCCATTTCTGGGAGGAGTAAGGAGTGCCCCTCTCCTCTAAATCTTTCAATTTCTGGGAGGCGTAAGGAACACCCTTCTCCCGGACCTCTTTCCATTTCTGGGAGGCGTAAGGAGCGTCTTTCTCCCTTAACTCTTTCCATTTCTGGGAGGCGTAAGGAGCGCCCTTCTCCCCTAACTCTTTCAATTTCTGGGAGGCGTAAGGAGCGCCCTTCTCCCCTAACTCTTTCCATTTCTGGGAGGCATAAGGAGCGCCCTTCTCCCCTAACTCTTTCCATTTCTGGGAGGCATAAGGAGTGCCTTTCTTCCCTAACTCTTTCCATTTCTGGGAGGCGTAAGGAGCACCATTCTCCCCTAACTCTTTCCATTTCTGGGAGGAATAAGGAGGGCCCTTCTCCCCTCACTCTTTCCATTTCTGGGAGGTGTAAGGAGCGCCCTTCTCCCCTAAATCCTTCCATTTCTGGAAGGCGTAAGGAGTGCCATTCTCCCCTAACTCTTTCCATTTCTGGGAGGCGTAAGGAGCGCCCTTCTCCCCTAACTCTTTCCATTTCCCCTTTCTTGTTTTCCAGACCTTCCTCCTCTCCTCCTGTACTTCCTGCTTGCCTTCTACGGTGGCTCCCAGGCACCTGTATCCTCCTCATCTCTTACCCATTCTTCTCATGCAGAGCCTCTGCATGATGATCAGGGAACCTGCAATTCAAACATGCCAATGTTGCACATGAAGGTGAATTCAAAAATTCGCACCCCCTGAACATCCCCCCACCCATCCACGTTTCTTTCCAATCCCATTTGTTTCCAACGCAAGCTTTTGGATGGGAGGCATAAGGAGTGCCTTTCTCCCCTAACTCTTTCGATTTCTGGGAGGCGTAAGGAGCGCCCTTCTCCCCTAACTCTTTCCATTTCTGGGAGGCGTAAGGAGTGCCATTCTCCCCTAACTCTTTCCATTTCTGGGAGGCGTAAGGAGCGCCCTTCTCCCCTAACTCTTTCCATTTCCCCTTTCTTGTTTTCCACACCTTCCTCCTCTCCTCCTGTACTTCCTGCTTGCCTTCTACGGTGGCTCCCAGGCACCTGTATCCTCCTCATCTCTTACCCATTCTTCTCATGCAGAGCCTCTGCATGATGATCAGGGAACCTGCAATTCAAACATGCCAATGTTGCACATGAAGGTGAATTCAAAAATTCGCACCCCCTGCACATCCCCCCACCCATCCACGTTTCTTTCCAATCCCATTTGTTTCCAACGCAAGCTTTTGGATGGGAGGCATAAGGAGTGCCTTTCTCCCCTAACTCTTTCGATTTCTGGGAGGCGTAAGGAGCGCCCTTCTCCCCTAACTCTTTCCATTTCTGGGAGGCGTAAGGAGTGCCCTTCTCCCCTAACTCTTTCTATTTCTGGGAGGCGTAAGGAGCACCCTTCTCCCCTAACTCTTTTCATTTCTGGGAGGTGTAAGGAGCGCCCTTCTCCCCTAAATCTTTCCATTTCTGGGAGGCGTAAGGAGTGCCATTCTCCCCTAACTCTTTCCATTTCTGGGAGGCGTAAGGAGCGCCCTTCTCCCCTAACTCTTTCCATTTCCCCTTTCTTGTTTTCCACACCTTCCTCCTCTCCTCCTGTACTTCCTGCTTGCCTTCTACGGTGGCTCCCAGGCACCTGTATCCTCCTCATCTCTTACCCATTCTTCTCATGCAGAGCCTCTGCATGATGATCAGGGAACCTGCAATTCAAACATGCCAATGTTGCACATGAAGGTGAATTCAAAAATTCGCACCCCCTGCACATCCCCCCACCCATCCACGTTTCTTTCCAATCCCATTTGTTTCCAACGCAAGCTTTTGGATGGGAGGCATAAGGAGTGCCTTTCTCCCCTAACTCTTTCGATTTCTGGGAGGCGTAAGGAGCGCCCTTCTCCCCTAACTCTTTCCATTTCTGGGAGGCGTAAGGAGCGCCCTTCTCCCCTAACTCTTTCCATTTCTGGGAGGCGTAAGGAGCACCCTTCTTCCCTAATTGTTTCCATTTCTGGGAGGCGTAAGGAGTGACCTTCTTCCCTAACTCTTTCCATTTCTGGGAGGCGCAAGGAGCACCCTTCTCCCCCAACTCTTTCCATTTCTGGGAGGAATAAGCAGTGCCCTTCTCCCCTAACTCTTTCCATTTCTGGGAGGTGTAAGGAGCGCCCTTCTCCCCTAAATCTTTCCATTTCTGGGAGGCGTAAGGAGTGCCATTCTCCCCTAACTCTTTCCATTTCTGGGAGGCGTAAGGAGCGCCCTTCTCCCCTAACTCTTCCCATTTCCCCTTTCTTGTTTTCCAGACCTTCCTCCTCTCCTCCTGTACTTCCTGCTTGCCTTCTACGGTGGCTCCCAGGCACCTGTATCCTCCTCATCTCTTACCCATTCTTCTCATGCAGCGCCTCTGCATGACGCTCAGGGAACCTGCAATTCAAACATGCCAATGTTGCACATGAAGGTGAATTCAAAAATTCGCACCCCCTGCACATCCCCCCCCATCCACGTTTCTTTGCAATCCCATTTGTTTCCAACGCAAGCTTTTGGATGGGAGGTGTAAGGAGTGCCTTTCTCCCCTAACTCTTTCGATTTCTGGGAGGCGTAAGGGGCGCCCTTCTCCCCTAACTCTTTCCTTTTCTGGGAGGCGTAAGGAGCACCCTTCTTCCCTAATTGTTTCCATTTCTGGGAGGCGTAAGGAGTGACCTTGTTCCCTAACTCTTTCCATTTCTGGGAGGCGCAAGGAGCACCCTTCTCCCCTAACTCTTTCCATTTCTGGGAGGAATAAGCAGTGCCCTTCTCCCCTAACTTTTTCCATTTCTGGGATGTGTAAGGAGTGCCCTTCTCCCCTAAATATTTCCATTTCTGGGAGGCGTAAGGAGTGCCCTTCTCCCCTAACTATTTCCATTTCTGGGAGGAGCAAGGAGTGCCCTTCTCCCCTAACTATTTCCATTTCTGGGAGGAGTAAGGAGTGCCCTTCTCCTCTAACTCTTTCCATTTCTGGGAGGCGTAAGGAGCACCCTTCTCCCATAACTCTTTCCATTTCTGGGAGGCGTAAGGAGAGCCCTTCTTTCCTAACTCTTTCCATTTCTGGGAGGCGTAAGGAGCACCCTTCTCCCCTAACTCTTTCCATTTCTGGGGGGAATAAGGAGTACCCTTCTCCCCTAACTCTTTCCATTTCTATGAGGCGTAAGGAGCGCCCTTCTCCCCTAAATCTTTCCATTTCTGGGAGGCGTAAGGAGTGCCCTACTCGCCTAACTCTTTCCATTTCTGGGAGGCATAAGGAGTGCCCTTCTCCCTTAACTCGTTCCATTATCCCTTTCTAGTTTTCCAGACCTTCCTCCTCTCCTCCTGTACTTCCTGCTTGCCTTCTACGGTGGCTCGCAGGCACCTGTATCCTCCCCATCTCTTACCCATTCTTCTCATGCAGAGCCTCGGCATGATGCTCAGGGAACCTGCAATTCAAACATGCCAATGTTGCACCTGAAGGTGAATTAAAAAATTCGTCCCCCGTGCACATCCCCCTCCCCATCCACGTTTCTTTCCAATCCCATTTGTTTCCAACACAAGCTTTTGGATGCGAGACGTAAGTAGTGACCTTCTCCCCTAACTATTTCAATTTCTGGGAGAGTAAGGAGTGGCCTTCTCCTCTAACTCTTTCCATTTCTGGGAGGCGTAAGGAGCGCCCTTCTCGCCTAACTCTTTCCATTCATGGGAGGCGTCAGGAGTGCCCTTCTCCCCTAACTCTTTTCATTTCTGGGAGGCGTAAGGAGCGCCCTTCTCCCCTAACTCTTTCCATTTCTGGGAGGCGTAAGGAGTGCCCTTCTCCCGTAACTTTTTACATTCCTGGGAGGCGTAAGGAGCGCCCTTCTTCCCTAACTCTTTCAATTTCTGGTAGGCGTAAGGAGTGCCCTTCTTCCCAAACTATTTCCATTTCTGGGAGGAGTAAGGAGTGCCCCTCTCCTCTAAATCTTTCCATTTCTGGGAGGCGTAAGGAACACCCTTCTCCCGTAACTCTTTCCATTTCTGGGAGGCGTAAGGAGCGCCCTTCTCCCTTAACTCTTTCCATTTCTGGGAGGCGTAAGGAGCGCCCTTCTCCCCTAACTCTTTCAATTTCTGGGAGGCGTAAGGAGCGCCCTTCTCCCCTAACTCTTTCCATTTCTGGGAGGCATAAGGAGCGCCCTTCTCCCCTAACTCTTTCAATTTCTGGGAGGCATAAGGAGTGCCTTTCTTCCCTAACTCTTTCCATTTCTGGGACGCGTAAGGAGCACCATTCTCCCCTAACTCTTTCCATTTCTGGGAGGAATAAGGAGGGCCCTTCTCCCCTCACTCTTTCCATTTCTGGGAGGTGTAAGGAGCGCCCTTCTCCCCTAAATCTTTCCATTTCTGGGAGGCGTAAGGAGTGCCATTCTCCCCTAACTCTTTCCATTTCTGGGAGGCATAAGGAGTGCCCTTCTCCCTTAACTCTTTCCATTATCCCTTTCTAGTTTTCCAGACCTTCCTCCTCTCCTCCTGTACTTCCTGCTTGCCTTCTACGGTGGCTCGCAGGCACCTGTATCCTCCCCATCTCTTACCCATTCTTCTCATGCAGATCCTCGGCATGATGCTCAGGGAACCTGCAATTCAAACATGCCAATGTTGCACCTGAAGGTGAATTAAAAAATTCGTCCCCCGTGCACATCCCCCTCCCCATCCACGTTTCTTTCCAATCCCATTTGTTTCCAACGCAAGCTTTTGGATGCGAGACGTAAGTAGTGACCTTCTCCCCTAACTATTTCAATTTCTGGGAGAGTAAAGAGTGGCCTTCTCCTCTAACTCTTTCCATTTCTGGGAGGCGTAAGGAGCGCCCTTCTCGCCTAACTCTTTCCATTCATGGGAGGCGTCAGGAGTCCCCTTCTCCCCTAACTCTTTTCATTTCTGGGAGGCGTAAGGAGCGCCCTTCTCCCCTAACTCTTTCCATTTCTGGGAGGCGTAAGGAGTGCCCTTCTCCCGTAACTTTTTACATTCCTGGGAGGCGTAAGGAGCGCCCTTCTTCCCTAACTCTTTCAATTTCTGGTAGGCGTAAGGAGTGCCCTTCTTCCCAAACTATTTCCATTTCTGGGAGGAGTAAGGAGTGCCCCTCTCCTCTAAATCTTTCCATTTCTGGGAGGCGTAAGGAACACCCTTCTCCCGTAACTCTTTCCATTTCTGGGAGGCGTAAGGAGCGCCCTTCTCCCTTAACTCTTTCCATTTCTGGGAGGCGTAAGGAGCGCCCTTCTCCCCTAACTCTTTCAATTTCTGGGAGGCGTAAGGAGCGCCCTTCTCCCCTAACTCTTTCCATTTCTGGGAGGCATAAGGAGCGCCCTTCTCCCCTAACTCTTTCAATTTCTGGGAGGCTTAAGGAGTGCCTTTCTTCCCTAACTCTTTCCATTTCTGGGACGCGTAAGGAGCACCATTCTCCCCTAACTCTTTCCATTTCTGGGAGGAATAAGGAGGGCCCTTCTCCCCTCACTCTTTCCATTTCTGGGAGGTGTAAGGAGCGCCCTTCTCCCCTAAATCTTTCCATTTCTGGGAGGCGTAAGGAGTGCCATTCTCCCCTAACTCTTTCCATTTCTGGGAGTCGTAAGGAGCGCCCTTCTCCCCTAACTCTTTCCATTTCCCCTTTCTTGTTTTCCAGACCTTCCTCCTCTCCTCCTGTACTTCCTGCTTGCCTTCTTCGGTGGCTCCCAGGCACCTGTATCCTCCTCATCTCTTACCCATTCTTCTCATGCAGAGCCTCTGCATGATGATCAGGGAACCTGCAATTCAAAAATGCCAATGTTGCACATGAAGGTGAATTCAAAAATTCGCACCCCCTGCACATCCCCCCACCCATCCACGTTTCTTTCCAATCCCATTTGTTTCCAACGCAAGCTTTTGGATGGGAGGCATAAGGAGTGCCTTTCTCCCCTAACTCTTTCGATTTCTGGGAGGCGTAAGGAGCGACCTTCTCCCCTAACTCTTTCCATTTCTGGGAGGCGTAAGGAGCGCCCTTCTCCCCTAACTCTTTCCATTTCTGGGAGGCGTAAGGAGCACCCTTCTTCCCTAATTGTTTCCATTTCTGGGAGGCGTAAGGAGTGACCTTCTTCCCTAACTCTTTCCATTTCTGGGAGGCGCAAGGAGCACCCTTCTTCCCTAATTGTTTCCATTTCTGGGAGGCGTAAGGAGTGACCTTCTTCCCTAACTCTTTCCATTTCTGGGAGGCGTAAGGAACACCCTTCTCCCGGACCTCTTTCCATTTCTGGGAGGCGTAAGGAGCGCCTTTCTCCCTTAACTCTTTCCATTTCTGGGAGGCGTAAGGAGCGCCCTTCTCCCCTAACTCTTTCAATTTCTGGGAGGCGTAAGGAGCGCCCTTCTCCCCTAACTCTTTCCATTTCTGGGAGGCATAAGGAGCGCCCTTCTCCCCTAACTCTTTCCATTTCTGGGAGGCATAAGGAGTGCCTTTCTTCCCTAACTCTTTCCATTTCTGGGAGGCGTAAGGAGCGCCTTTCTCCCTTAACTCTTTCCATTTCTGGGAGGCGTAAGGAGCGCCCTTCTCCCCTAACTCTTTCAATTTCTGGGAGGCGTAAGGAGCGCCCTTCTCCCCTAACTCTTTCCATTTCTGGGAGGCATAAGGAGCGCCCTTCTCCCCTAACTCTTTCCATTTCTGGGAGGCATAAGGAGTGCCTTTCTTCCCTAACTCTTTCCATTTCTGGGAGGCGTAAGGAGCGCCCTTCTCCCCTAACTCTTTCAATTTCTGGGAGGCGTAAGGAGCGCCCTTCTCCCCTAACTCTTTCCATTTCTGGGAGGCATAAGGAGCGCCCTTCTCCCCTAACTCTTTCCATTTCTGGGAGGCATAAGGAGTGCCTTTCTTCCCTAACTCTTTCCATTTCTGGGAGGCGTAAGGAGCACCATTCTCCCCTAACTCTTTCCATTTCTGGAAGGCGTAAGGAGTGCCATTCTCCCCTAACTCTTTCCATTTCTGGGAGGCGTAAGGAGCGCCCTTCTCCCCTAACTCTTTCCATTTCCCCTTTCTTGTTTTCCAGACCTTCCTCCTCTCCTCCTGTACTTCCTGCTTGCCTTCTACGGTGGCTCCCAGGCACCTGTATCCTCCTCATCTCTTACCCATTCTTCTCATGCAGAGCCTCTGCATGATGATCAGGGAACCTGCAATTCAAACATGCCAATGTTGCACATGAAGGTGAATTCAAAAATTCGCACCCCCTGCACATCCCCCCACCCATCCACGTTTCTTTCCAATCCCATTTGTTTCCAACGCAAGCTTTTGGATGGGAGGCATAAGGAGTGCCTTTCTCCCCTAACTCTTTCGATTTCTGGGAGGCGTAAGGAGCGCCCTTCTCCCCTAACTCTTTCCATTTCTGGGAGGCGTAAGGAGTGCCATTCTCCCCTAACTCTTTCCATTTCTGGGAGGCGTAAGGAGCGCCCTTCTCCCCTAACTCTTTCCATTTCCCCTTTCTTGTTTTCCACACTTTCCTCCTCTCCTCCTGTACTTCCTGCTTCCCTTCTACGGTGGCTCCCAGGCACCTGTATCCTCCTCATCTCTTACCCATTCTTCTCATGCAGAGCCTCTGCATGATGATCAGGGAACCTGCAATTCAAACATGCCAATGTTGCACATGAAGGTGAATTCAAAAATTCGCACCCCCTGCACATCCCCCCACCCATCCACGTTTCTTTCCAATCCCATTTGTTTCCAACGCAAGCTTTTGGATGGGAGGCATAAGGAGTGCCTTTCTCCCCTAATTCTTTCGATTTCTGGGAGGCGTAAGGAGCGCCCTTCTCCCCTAACTCTTTCCATTTCTGGGAGGCGTAAGGAGTGCCCTTCTCCCCTAACTCTTTCTATTTCTGGGAGGCGTAAGGAGCACCCTTCTCCCCTAACTCTTTTCATTTCTGGGAGGTGTAAGGAGCGCCCTTCTCCCCTAAATCTTTCCATTTCTGGGAGGCGTAAGGAGTGCCATTCTCCCCTAACTCTTTCCATTTCTGGGAGGCGTAAGGAGCGCCCTTCTCCCCTAACTCTTTCCATTTCCCCTTTCTTGTTTTCCACACCTTCCTCCTCTCCTCCTGTACTTCCTGCTTGCCTTCTACGGTGGCTCCCAGGCACCTGTATCCTCCTCATCTCTTACCCATTCTTCTCATGCAGAGCCTCTGCATGATGATCAGGGAACCTGCAATTCAAACATGCCAATGTTGCACATGAAGGTGAATTCAAAAATTCGCACCCCCTGCACATCCCCCCACCCATCCACGTTTCTTTCCAATCCCATTTGTTTCCAACGCAAGCTTTTGGATGGGAGGCATAAGGAGTGCCTTTCTCCCCTAACTCTTTCGATTTCTGGGAGGCGTAAGGAGCGCCCTTCTCCCCTAACTCTTTCCATTTCTGGGAGGCGTAAGGAGCGCCCTTCTCCCCTAACTCTTTCCATTTCTGGGAGGCGTAAGGAGCACCCTTCTTCCCTAATTGTTTCCATTTCTGGGAGGCGTAAGGAGTGACCTTCTTCCCTAACTCTTTCCATTTCTGGGAGGCGCAAGGAGCACCCTTCTCCCCCAACTCTTTCCATTTCTGGGAGGAATAAGCAGTGCCCTTCTCCCCTAACTCTTTCCATTTCTGGGAGGTGTAAGGAGCGCCCTTCTCCCCTAAATCTTTCCATTTCTGGGAGGCGTAAGGAGTGCCATTCTCCCCTAACTCTTTCCATTTCTGGGAGGCGTAAGGAGCGCCCTTCTCCCCTAACTCTTCCCATTTCCCCTTTCTTGTTTTCCAGACCTTCCTCCTCTCCTCCTGTACTTCCTGCTTGCCTTCTACGGTGGCTCCCAGGCACCTGTATCCTCCTCATCTCTTACCCATTCTTCTCATGCAGTGCCTCTGCATGACGCTCAGGGAACCTGCAATTCAAACATGCCAATGTTGCACATGAAGGTGAATTCAAAAATTCGCACCCCCTGCACATCCCCCCCCATCCACGTTTCTTTGCAATCCCATTTGTTTCCAACGCAAGCTTTTGGATGGGAGGTGTAAGGAGTGCCTTTCTCCCCTAACTCTTTCGATTTCTGGGAGGCGTAAGGGGCGCCCTTCTCCCCTAACTCTTTCCATTTCTGGGAGGCGTAATGAGCGCCCTTCTCCCCTAACTCTTTCCTTTTCTGGGAGGCGTAAGGAGCACCCTTCTTCCCTAATTGTTTCCATTTCTGGGAGGCGTAAGGAGTGACCTTGTTCCCTAACTCTTTCCATTTCTGGGAGGCGCAAGGAGCACCCTTCTCCCCTAACTCTTTCCATTTCTGGGAGGAATAAGCAGTGCCCTTCTCCCCTAACTTTTTCCATTTCTGGGATGTGTAAGGAGTGCCCTTCTCCCCTAAATATTTCCATTTCTGGGAGGCGTAAGGAGTGCCCTTCTCCCCTAACTATTTCCATTTCTGGGAGGAGCAAGGAGTGCCCTTCTCCCCTAACTATTTCCATTTCTGGGAGGAGTAAGGAGTGCCCTTCTCCTCTAACTCTTTCCATTTCTGGGAGGCGTAAGGAGCACCCTTCTCCCATAACTCTTTCCATTTCTGGGAGGCGTAAGGAGCGCCCTTCTTTCCTAACTCTTTCCATTTCTGGGAGGCGTAAGGAGCACCCTTCTCCCCTAACTCTTTCCATTTCTGGGCGGAATAAGGAGTACCCTTCTCCCCTAACTCTTTCCATTTCTATGAGGTGTAAGGAGCGCCCTTCTCCCCTAAATCTTTCCATTTCTGGGAGGCGTAAGGAGTGCCCTACTCGCCTAACTCTTTCCATTTCTGGGAGGCATAAGGAGTTCCCTTCTCCCTTAACTCTTTCCATTATCCCTTTCTAGTTTTCCAGACCTTCCTCCTCTCCTCCTGTACTTCCTGCTTGCCTTCTACGGTGACTCGCAGGCACCTGTATCCTCCCCATCTCTTACCCATTCTTCTCATGCAGAGCCTCGGCATGATGCTCAGGGAACCTGCAATTCAAACATGCCAATGTTGCACCTGAAGGTGAATTAAAAAATTCGTCCCCCGTGCACATCCCCCTCCCCATCCACGTTTCTTTCCAATCCCATTTGTTTCCAACACAAGCTTTTGGATGCGAGACGTAAGTAGTGACCTTCTCCCCTAACTATTTCAATTTCTGGGAGAGTAAGGAGTGGCCTTCTCCTCTAACTCTTTCCATTTCTGGGAGGCGTAAGGAGCGCCCTTCTCGCCTAACTCTTTCCATTCATGGGAGGCGTCAGGAGTGCCCTTCTCCCCTAACTCTTTTCATTTCTGGGAGGCGTAAGGAGCGCCCTTCTCCCCTAACTCTTTCCATTTCTGGGAGGCGTAAGGAGTGCCCTTCTCCCGTAACTTTTTACATTCCTGGGAGGCGTAAGGAGCGCCCTTCTTCCCTAACTCTTTCAATTTCTGGTAGGCGTAAGGAGTGCCCTTCTTCCCAAACTATTTCCATTTCTGGGAGGAGTAAGGAGTGCCCCTCTCCTCTAAATCTTTCCATTTCTGGGAGGCGTAAGGAACACCCTTCTCCAGTAACTCTTTCCATTTCTGGGAGGCATAAGGAGCGCCCTTCTCCCTTAACTCTTTCCATTTCTGGGAGGCGTAAGGAGCGCCCTTCTCCCCTAACTCTTTCAATTTCTGGGAGGCGTAAGGAGCGCCCTTCTCCCCTAACTCTTTCCATTTCTGGGAGGCATAAGGAGCGCCCTTCTCCCCTAACTCTTTCCATTTCTGGGAGGCATAAGGAGTGCCTTTCTTCCCTAACTCTTTCCATTTCTGGGACGCGTAAGGAGCACCATTCTCCCCTAACTCTTTCCATTTCTGGGAGGAATAAGGAGGGCCCTTCTCCCCTCACTCTTTCCATTTCTGGGAGGTGTAAGGAGCGCCCTTCTCCCCTAAATCTTTCCATTTCTGGGAGGCGTAAGGAGTGCCATTCTCCCCTAACTCTTTCCATTTCTGGGAGGCATAAGGAGTGCCCTTCTCCCTTAACTCTTTCCATTATCCCTTTCTAGTTTTCCAGACCTTCCTCCTCTCCTCCTGTACTTCCTGCTTGCCTTCTACGGTGGCTCGCAGGCACCTGTATCCTCCCCATCTCTTACCCATTCTTCTCATGCAGAGCCTCGGCATGATGCTCAGGGAACCTGCAATTCAAACATGCCAATGTTGCACCTGAAGGTGAATTAAAAAATTCGTCCCCCGTGCACATCCCCCTCCCCATCCACGTTTCTTTCCAATCCCATTTGTTTCCAACGCAAGCTTTTGGATGCGAGACGTAAGTAGTGACCTTCTCCCCTAACTATTTCAATTTCTGGGAGAGTAAGGAGTGGCCTTCTCCTCTAACTCTTTCCATTTCTGGGAGGCGTAAGGAGCGCCCTTCTCGCCTAACTCTTTCCATTCATGGGAGGCGTCAGGAGTGCCCTTCTCCCCTAACTCTTTTCATTTCTGGGAGGCGTAAGGAGCGCCCTTCTCCCCTAACTCTTTCCATTTCTGGGAGGCGTAAGGAGTGCCCTTCTCCCGTAACTTTTTACATTCCTGGGAGGCGTAAGGAGCGCCCTTCTTCCCTAACTCTTTCAATTTCTGGTAGGCGTAAGGAGTGCCCTTCTTCCCAAACTATTTCCATTTCTGGGAGGAGTAAGGAGTGCCTCTCTCCTCTAAATCTTTCCATTTCTGGGAGGCGTAAGGAACACCCTTCTCCCGTAACTCTTTCCATTTCTGGGAGGCGTAAGGAGCGCCCTTCTCCCTTAACTCTTTCCATTTCTGGGAGGCGTAAGGAGCGCCCTTCTCCCCTAACTCTTTCAATTTCTGGGAGGCGTAAGGACGCCCTTCTCCCCTAACTCTTTCCATTTCTGGGAGGCATAAGGAGCGCCCTTCTCCCCTAACTCTTTCAATTTCTGGGAGGCATAAGGAGTGCCTTTCTTCCCTAACTCTTTCCATTTCTGGGACGCGTAAGGAGCACCATTCTCCCCTAACTCTTTCCATTTCTGGGAGGAATAAGGAGGGCCCTTCTCCCCTCACTCTTTCCATTTCTGGGAGGTGTAAGGAGCGCCCTTCTCCCCTAAATCTTTCCATTTCTGGGAGGCGTAAGGAGTGCCATTCTCCCCTAACTCTTTCCATTTCTGGGAGTCGTAAGGAGCGCCCTTCTCCCCTAACTCTTTCCATTTCCCCTTTCTTGTTTTCCAGACCTTCCTCCTCTCCTCCTGTACTTCCTGCTTGCCTTCTTCGGTGGCTCCCAGGCACCTGTATCCTCCTCATCTCTTACCCATTCTTCTCATGCAGAGCCTCTGCATGATGATCAGGGAACCTGCAATTCAAAAATGCCAATGTTGCACATGAAGGTGAATTCAAAAATTCGCACCCCCTGCACATCCCCCCACCCATCCACGTTTCTTTCCAATCCCATTTGTTTCCAACGCAAGCTTTTGGATGGGAGGCATAAGGAGTGCCTTTCTCCCCTAACTCTTTCGATTTCTGGGAGGCGTAAGGAGCGACCTTCTCCCCTAACTCTTTCCATTTCTGGGAGGCGTAAGGAGCGCCCTTCTCCCCTAACTCTTTCCATTTCTGGGAGGCGTAAGGAGCACCCTTCTTCCCTAATTGTTTCCATTTCTGGGAGGCGTAAGGAGTGACCTTCTTCCCTAACTCTTTCCATTTCTGGGAGGCGCAAGGAGCACCCTTCTCCCCCAACTCTTTCCATTTCTGGGAGGAATAAGCAGTGCCCTTCTCCCCTAACTCTTTCCATTTCTGGGAGGTGTAAGGAGTGCCCTTCTGCCCTAACTATTTCCATTTCTGGGAGGCGTAAGGAGTGCCCTTCTCCCCTAACTCTTTCTATTTCTGGGAGGCGTAAGGAGCACCCTTCTCCCCTAACTCTTTTCATTTCTGGGAGGTGTAAGGAGCGCCCTTCTCCCCTAACTCTTTCCATTTCTGGGAGGCGTAAGGAGCACCCTTCTTCCCTAATTGTTTCCATTTCTGGGAGGCGTAAGGAGTGACCTTCTTCCCTAACTCTTTCCATTTCTGGGAGGCGCAAGGAGCACCCTTCTCCCCCAACTCTTTCCATTTCTGGGAGGAATAAGCAGTGCCCTTCTCCCCTAACTCTTTCCATTTCTGGGAGGTGTAAGGAGTGCCCTTCTCCCCTAACTATTTCCATTTCTGGGAGGCGTAAGGAGTGCCCTTCTCCCCTAACTCTTTCTATTTCTGGGAGGCGTAAGGAGCACCCTTCTCCCCTAACTCTTTTCATTTCTGGGAGGTGTAAGGAGCGCCCTTCTCCCCTAACTCTTTCCATTTCCCCTTTCTTGTTTTCCAGACCTTCCTCCTCTCCTCCTGTACTTCCTGCTTGCCTTCTACGGTGGCTCCCAGGCACCTGTATCCTCCTCATCTCTTACCCATTCTTCTCATGCAGAGCTTCTGCATGATGATCAGGGAACCTGCAATTCAAACATGCCAATGTTGCACATGAAGGTGAATTCAAAAATTCGCACCCCCTGTACATCCCCCCACCCATCCACGTTTCTTTCCAATCCCATTTGTTTCCAACGCAAGCTTTTGGATGGGAGGCATAAGGAGTGCCTTTCTCCCCTAACTCTTTCGATTTCTGGGAGGCGTAAGGAGCGCCCTTCTCCCCTAACTCTTTCCATTTCTGGGATGCGTAAGGAGCGCCCTTCTCCCCTAACTCTTTCCATTTCTGGGAGGCGTAAGGAGCACCCTTCTTCCCTAATTGTTTCCATTTCTGGGAGGCGTAAGGAGTGACCTTCTTCCCTAACTCTTTCCATTTCTGGGAGGCGCAAGGAGCACCCTTCTCCCCCAACTCTTTCCATTTCTGGGAGGAATAAGCAGTGCCCTTCTCCCCTAACTCTTTCCATTTCTGGGAGGTGTAAGGAGTGCCCTTCTCCCCTAACTATTTCCATTTCTGGGAGGCGTAAGGAGTGCCCTTCTCCCCTAACTCTTTCTATTTCTGGGAGGCGTAAGGAGCACCCTTCTCCCCTAACTCTTTTCATTTCTGGGAGGTGTAAGGAGCGCCCTTCTCCCCTAAATCTTTCCATTACTGGGAGGCGTAAGGAGTGCCATTCTCCCCTAACTCTTTCCATTTCTGGGAGGCGTAAGGAGCGCCCTTATCCCCTAACTCTTTCCATTTCCCCTTTCTTGTTTTCCAGACCTTCCTCCTCTCCTCCTGTACTTCCTGCTTGCCTTCTACGGTGGCTCCCAGGCACCTGTATCCTCCTCATCTCTTACCCATTCTTCTCATGCAGAGCCTCTGCATGATGATCAGGGAACCTGCAATTCAAACATGCCAATGTTGCACATGAAGGTGAATTCAAAAATTCGCACCCCTGCACATCCCCCCACCCATCCACGTTTCTTTCCAATCCCATTTTTTTCCAACGCAAGCTTTTGGATGGGAGGCATAAGGAGTGCCTTTCTCCCCTAACTCTTTCGATTTCTGGGAGGCGTAAGGAGCGCCCTTCTCCCCTAACTCTTTCCATTTCTGGGAGGCGTAAGGAGCGCCCTTCTCCCCTAACTCTTTCCATTTCTGGGAGGCGTAAGGAGCACCCTTCTTCCCTAATTGTTTCCATTTCTGGGAGGCGTAAGGAGTGTCCTTCTTCCCTAACTCTTTCCATTTCTGGGAGGCGCAAGGAGCACCCTTCTCCCCCAACTCTTTCCATTTCTAGGAGGAATAAGCAGTGCCCTTCTCCCCTAACTCTTTCCATTTCTGGGAGGTGTAAGGAGTGCCCTTCTCCCCTAACTATTTCCATTTCTGGGAGGAGTAAGGAGTGCCCCTCTCCTCTAAATCTTTCCATTTCTGGGAGGCGTAAGGAACACCCTTCTCCCAGACCTCTTTCCATTTCTGGGAGGCGTAAGGAGCGCCTTTCTCCCTTAACTCTCTCCATTTCTGGGAGGCGTAAGGAGCGCCCTTCTCCCCTAACTCTTTCAATTTCTGGGAGGCGTAAGGAGCGCCCTTCTCCCCTAACTCTTTCCATTTCTGGGAGGCATAAGGAGCGCCCTTCTCCCCTAACTCTTTCCATTTCTGGGAGGCATAAGGAGTGCCTTTCTTCCCTAACTCTTTCCATTTCTGGGAGGCGTAAGGAGCACCATTCTCCCCTAACTCTTTCCATTTCTGGGAGGAATAAGGAGGGCCCTTCTCCCCTAACTCTTTCCATTTCTGGGAGGTGTAAGGAGTGCCCTTCTCCCCTAACTATTTCCATTTCTGGGAGGAGTAAGGAGTGCCCCTCTCCTCTAAATCTTTCCATTTCTGGGAGGCGTAAGGAACACCCTTCTCCCAGACCTCTTTCCATTTCTGGGAGGCGTAAGGAGCGCCTTTCTCCCTTAACTCTCTCCATTTCTGGGAGGCGTAAGGAGCGCCCTTCTCCCCTAACTCTTTCAATTTCTGGGAGGCGTAAGGAGCGCCCTTCTCCCCTAACTCTTTCCATTTCTGGGAGGCATAAGGAGCGCCCTTCTCCCCTAACTCTTTCCATTTCTGGGAGGCATAAGGAGTGCCTTTCTTCCCTAACTCTTTCCATTTCTGGGAGGGGTAAGGAGCACCATTCTCCCCTAACTCTTTCAATTTCTGGGAGGAATAAGGAGGGCCCTTCTCCCCTCACTCTTTCCATTTCTGGGAGGTGTAAGGAGCGCCCTTCTCCCCTAAATCTTTCCATTTCTGGGAGGCGTAAGGAGTGCCATTCTCCCCTAACTCTTTCCATTTCTGGGAGGCGTAAGGAGCGCCCTTCTCCCCTAACTCTTTCCATTTCCCCTTTCTTGTTTTCCAGACCTTCCTCCTCTCCTCCTGTACTTCCTGCTTGCCTTCTACGGTGGCTCCCAGGCACCTGTATCCTCCTCATCTCTTACCCATTCTTCTCATGCAGAGCCTCTGCATGATGATCAGGGAACCTGCAATTCAAACATGCCAATGTTGCACATGAAGGTGAATTCAAAAATTCGCACCCCCTGCACATCCCCCCACCCATCCACGTTTCTTTCCAATCCCATTTGTTTCCAACGCAAGATTTTGGATGGGAGGCATAAGGAGTGCCTTTCTCCCCTAACTCTTTCCATTTCTGGGAGGCGTAAGGAGCGCCCTTCTCCCCTAACTCTTTCCATTTCTGGGAGGCGTAAGGAGCACCCTTCTTCCCTAATTGTTTCCATTTCTGGGAGGCGTAAGGAGTGACCTTCTTCCCTAACTCTTTCCATTTCTGGGAGGCGCAAGGAGCACCCTTCTCCCCCAACTCTTTCCATTTCTGGGAGGAATAAGCAGTGCCCTTCTCCCCTAACTCTTTCCATTTCTGGGAGGTGTAAGGAGTGCCTTTCTCCCCTAACTATTTCCATTTCTGGGAGACGTAAGGAGTGCCCTTCTCCCCTAACTCTTTCTATTTCTGGGAGGCGCAAGGAGCACCCTCCTCCCCTAACTCTTTTCATTTCTGGGAGGTGTAAGGAGCGCCCTTCTCCCCTAAATCTTTCCATTTCTGGGAGGCGTAAGGAGTGCCATTCTCCCCTAACTCTTTCCATTTCTGGGAGGCGTAAGGAGCGCCCTTCTCCCCTAACTCTTTCCATTTCCCCTTTCTTGTTTTCAACACCTTCCTCCTCTCCTCCTGTACTTCCTGCTTGCCTTCTACGGTGGCTCCCAGGCACCTGTATCCTCCTCATCTCTTACCCATTCTTCTCATGCAGAGCCTCTGCATGATGATCAGGGAACCTGCAATTCAAACATGCCAATGTTGCACATGAAGGTGAATTCAAAAATTCGCACCCCCTGCACATCCCCCCACCCATCCACGTTTCTTTCCAATCCCATTTGTTTCCAACGCAAGCTTTTGGATGGGAGGCATAAGGAGTGCCTTTCTCCCCTAACTCTTTCGATTTCTGGGAGGCGTAAGGAGCGCCCTTCTCCCCCAACTCTTTCCATTTCTGGGAGGAATAAGCAGTGCCCTTCTCCCCTAACTCTTTCCATTTCTGGGAGGTGTAAGGAGTGCCATTCTCCCCTAACTATTTCCATTTCTGGGAGGCGTAAGGAGTGCCCTTCTCCCCTAACTCTTTCTATTTCTGGGAGGCGTAAGGAGCACCCTTCTCCCCTAACTCTTTTCATTTCTGGGAGGCGTAAGGAACGCCCTTCTTTCCTAACTCTTTCTATTTCTGGGAGGTGTAAGGAGCACCCTTCTCCCCTAACTCTTTCCATTTCTGGGAGGAATAAGGAGTACCCTTCTCCCCTAACTCTTTCCATTTCTATGAGGTGTAAGGAGCGCCCTTCTCCCCTAAATCTTTCCATTTCTCGGAGGCGTAAGGAGTGCCCTTCTCCCCTAACTCTTTCCATTTCTGGGAGGCATAAGGAGCGCCCTTCTCCCCTAACTCTTTCCATTTCCCCTTTCTTGTTTTCCAGACCTTCCTCCTCTTCTCCTGTACTTCCTGCTTGCCTTCTACGGTGGTTCGCAGGCACCTGTATCCTCCCCATCTCTTACCCATTCTTCTCATGCAGAGCCTCTGCATGATGCTCAGGGAACCTGCAATTCAAACATGCCAATGTTGCACCTGAAGGTGAATTAAAAAATTTGCGCCCCCGTGCACATCCTCCTCCCCATCCACGTTTCTTTCCAATCCCATTTGTTTCCAACGCAAGCTTTTGGATGGGAGACGTAAGTAGTGCCCTTCTCCCCTAACTATTTCAATTTCTGGGAGGAATAAGGAGTGGCCTTCTCCTCTAACTCTTTCCATTTCTGGGAGGCGTAAGGAGTGCCCTTCTCCCCTAACTCTTTCCATTTCTGGGAGGCCTAAGGAGCGCCCTTCTCCCCTTACTCTTTCCATTCATGGGAGGCGTCAGGAGTGCCCTTCTCCCCTAACTCTTTCCATTTCTGGGAGGCGTAAGGAGTGCCCTTCTCCCCTAACTCTTTCCATTTCCCCTTTCTTGTTTTCCAGACCTTCCTCCTCTTCTCCTGTACTTCCTGCTTGCCTTCTACGGTGGCTCCCAGGCACCTGTATCCTCCTCATCTCTTACCCATTCTTCTCATGCAGAGCCTCTGCACGATGCTCAGGGAACCTGCAATTCAAACATGCCAATGTTGCACATGAAGGTGAATTCAAAAATTCGCACCCCCTGCACATCCCCCCCCATCCACGTTTCTTTCCAATCCCATTTGTTTCCAACGCAAGCTTTTGGATGGGAGGCGTAAGGAGTGCCTTTCTCCCCTAACTCTTTTGATTTCTGGGAGGCGTAAGGAGCGCCCTTCTCCCCTAACTCTTTCCATTTCCCCTTTGTTGTTTTCCAGACCTTCCTCTTCTCCTCCTGTACTTCCTGCTTGCCTTCTATGGTGGCTCGCAGACACCTGTATCCTCCCCATCTCTTACCCATCCTTCTCATGCAGAGCCTCTGCATGATGCTCAGAGAACCTGCAATTCAAACATGCCAATGTTGCACATGAAGGTGAATTCAAAAATTGGCCCCCCGCACATCCCCCCCATCCACGTTTCTTTCCAATCCCATTTGTTTCAAATGCAAGCTTTTGGATGGGAGACGTAAGTAGTGCCCTTCTCCCCTAACTATTTCAATTTCTGGGAGGAGTAAGGAGTGGCCTTCTCCTCTAACTCTTTCCATTTCTGGGAGGCGTAAGGAGTGCCCTTCTCCCCTAACTCTTTCCATTTCTGGGAGGCATAAGGAGCGCCCTTCTCCCCTTACTCTTTCCATTCATGGGAGGCGTCAGGAGTGCCCTTCTCCCTTAACTCTTTCGATTTCTGGGAGGCGTAAGGAGCGCCCTTCTCCCCTAACTCTTTCCATTTCTGGGAGGCGTAATGAGCGCCCTTCTCCCCTAACTCTCTCCATTTCTGGGAGGCGTAAGGAGCACCCTTCTTCCCTAATTGTTTCCATTTCTGGGAGGCGTAAGGAGTGACCTTGTTCCCTAACTCTTTCCATTTCTGGGAGGCGCAAGGAGCGCCCTTCTCCCCTAACTCTTTCCATTTCTGGGAGGCATAAGGAGTGCCTTTCTTCCCTAACTCTTTCCATTTCTGGGAGGCGTAAGGAGCACCAATCTCCCCTAACTCTTTCCATTTCTGGGAGGAATAAGGAGGGCCCTTCTCCCCTCACTATTTCCATTTCTGGGAGGTGTAAGGAGCGCCCTTCTCCCCTAAATCTTTCCATTTCTGGGAGGCGTAAGGAGTGCCATTCTCCCCTAACTCTTTCCATTTCTGGGAGGCGTAAGGAGCGCCCTTCTCCCCTAACTCTTTCCATTTCCCCTTTCTTGTTTTCCAGACCTTCCTCCTCTCCTCCTGTACTTCCTGCTTGCCTTCTACGGTGGCTCCCAGGCACCTGTATCCTCCTCATCTCTTACCCATTCTTCTCATGCAGAGCCTCTGCATGATGATCAGGGAACCTGCAATTCAAACATGCCAATGTTGCACATGAAGGTGAATTCAAAAATTCGCACCCCCTGCACATCCCCCCACCCATCCACGTTTCTTTCCAATCCCATTTGTTTCCAACGCAAGCTTTTGGATGGGAGGCATAAGGAGTGCCTTTCTCCCCTAACTCTTTCGATTTCTGGGAGGCGTAAGGAGCGCCCTTCTCCCCTAACTCTTTCCATTTCTGGGAGGCGTAAGGAGCGCCCTTCTCCCCTAACTCTTTCCATTTCTGGGAGGCGTAAGGAGCACCCTTCTTCCCTAATTGTTTCCATTTCTGGGAGGCGTAAGGAGTGACCTTCTTCCCTAACTCTTTCCATTTCTGGGAGGCGCAAGGAGCACCCTTCTCCCCCAACTCTTTCCATTTCTGGGAGGAATAAGCAGTGCCCTTCTCCCCTAACTCTTTCCATTTCTGGGAGGTGTAAGGAGTGCCTTTCTCCCGTAACTATTTCCATTTCTGGGAGGCGTAAGGAGTGCCCTTCTCCCCTAACTCTTTCTATTTCTGGGAGGCGTAAGGAGCACCCTCCTCCCCTAACTCTTTTCATTTCTGGGAGGTGTAAGGAGCGCCCTTCTCCCCTAAATCTTTCCATTTCTGGGAGGCGTAAGGAGTGCCATTCTCCCCTAACTCTTTCCATTTCTGGGAGGCGTAAGGAGCGCCCTTCTCCCCTAACTCTTTCCATTTCCCCTTTCTTGTTTTCAACACCTTCCTCCTCTCCTCCTGTACTTCCTGCTTGCCTTCTACGGTGGCTCCCAGGCACCTGTATCCTCCTCATCTCTTACCCATTCTTCTCATGCAGAGCCTCTGCATGATGATCAGGGAACCTGCAATTCAAACATGCCAATGTTGCACATGAAGGTGAATTCAAAAATTCGCACCCCCTGCACATCCCCCCACCCATCCACGTTTCTTTCCAATCCCATTTGTTTCCAACGCAAGCTTTTGGATGGGAGGCATAAGGAGTGCCTTTCTCCCCTAACTCTTTCGATTTCTGGGAGGCGTAAGGAGCGCCCTTCTCCCCTAACTCTTTCCATTTCTGGGAGGCGTAAGGAGCGCCCTTCTCCCCTAACTCTTTCCATTTCTGGGAGGCGTAAGGAGCACCCTTCTTCCCTAATTGTTTCCATTTCTGGGAGGCGTAAGGAGTGACCTTCTTCCCTAACTCTTTCCATTTCTGGGAGGCGCAAGGAGCACCCTTCTCCCCCAACTCTTTCCATTTCTGGGAGGAATAAGCAGTGCCCTTCTCCCCTAACTCTTTCCATTTCTGGGAGGTGTAAGGAGTGCCATTCTCCCCTAACTATTTCCATTTCTGGGAGGCGTAAGGAGTGCCCTTCTCCCCTAACTCTTTCTATTTCTGGGAGGCGTAAGGAGCACCCTTCTCCCCTAACTCTTTTCATTTCTGGGAGGCGTAAGGAACGCCCTTCTTTCCTAACTCTTTCTATTTCTGGGAGGTGTAAGGAGCACCCTTCTCCCCTAACTCTTTCCATTTCTGGGAGGAATAAGGAGTACCCTTCTCCCCTAACTCTTTCCATTTCTATGAGGTGTAAGGAGCGCCCTTCTCCCCTAAATCTTTCCATTTCTCGGAGGCGTAAGGAGTGCCCTTCTCCCCTAACTCTTTCCATTTCTGGGAGGCATAAGGAGCGCCCTTCTCCCCTAACTCTTTCCATTTCCCCTTTCTTGTTTTCCAGACCTTCCTCCTCTTCTCCTGTACTTCCTGCTTGCCTTCTACGGTGGTTCGCAGGCACCTGTATCCTCCCCATCTCTTACCCATTCTTCTCATGCAGAGCCTCTGCATGATGCTCAGGGAACCTGCAATTCAAACATGCCAATGTTGCACCTGAAGGTGAATTAAAAAATGTGCGCCCCCGTGCACATCCTCCTCCCCATCCACGTTTCTTTCCAATCCCATTTGTTTCCAACGCAAGCTTTTAGATGGGAGACGTAAGTAGTGCCCTTCTCCCCTAACTATTTCAATTTCTGGGAGGAGTAAGGAGTGGCCTTCTCCTCTAACTCTTTCCATTTCTGGGAGGCGTAAGGAGTGCCCTTCTCCCCTAACTCTTTCCATTTCTGGGAGGCGTAAGGAGCGCCCTTCTCCCCTTACTCTTTCCATTCATGGGAGGCGTCAGGAGTGCCCTTCTCCCCTAACTCTTTCCATTTCTGGGAGGCGTAAGGAGTGCCCTTCTCCCCTAACTCTTTCCATTTCCCCTTTCTTGTTTTCCAGACCTTCCTCCTCTTCTCCTGTACTTCCTGCTTGCCTTCTACGGTGGCTCCCAGGCACCTGTATCCTCCTCATCTCTTACCCATTCTTCTCATGCAGAGCCTCTGCACGATGCTCAGGGAACCTGCAATTCAAACATGCCAATGTTGCACATGAAGGTGAATTCAAAAATTCGCACCCCCTGCACATCCCCCCCATCCACGTTTCTTTCCAATCCCATTTGTTTCCAACGCAAGCTTTTGGATGGGAGGCGTAAGGAGTGCCTTTCTCCCCTAACTCTTTTGATTTCTGGGAGGCGTAAGGAGCGCCCTTCTCCCCTAACTCTTTCCATTTGCCCTTTCTTGTTTTCCAGACCTTCCTCTTCTCCTCCTGTACTTCCTGCTTGCCTTCTATGGTGGCTCGCAGACACCTGTATCCTCCCCATCTCTTACCCATCCTTCTCATGCAGAGCCTCTGCATGATGCTTAGAGAACCTGCAATTCAAACATGCCAATGTTGCACATGAAGGTGAATTCAAAAATTCGCACCCCCTGCACATCCCCCCACCCATCCACGTTTCTTTCCAATCCCATTTGTTTCCAACGCAAGCTTTTGGATGGGAGGCATAAGGAGTGCCTTTCTCCCCTAACTCTTTCGATTTCTGGGAGGCGTAAGGAGCGCCCTTCTCCCCTAACTCTTTCCATTTCTGGGAGGCGTAAGGAGCACCCTTCTCCCCTAACTCTTTCCATTTCTGGGAGGCGTAAGGAGCACCCTTCTTCCCTAATTGTTTCCATTTCTGGGAGGCGTAAGGAGTGACCTTCTTCCCTAACTCTTTCCATTTCTGGGAGGCGCAAGGAGCACCCTTCTCCCCCAACTCTTTCCATTTCTGGGAGGAATAAGCAGTGCCCTTCTCCCCTAACTCTTTCCATTTCTGGGAGGTGTAAGGAGTGCCTTTCTCCCCTAACTATTTCCATTTCTGGGAGGCGTAAGGAGTGCCCTTCTCCCCTAACTCTTTCTATTTCTGGGAGGCGTAAGGAGCACCCTCCTCCCCTAACTCTTTTCATTTCTGGGAGGTGTAAGGAGCGCCCTTCTCCCCTAAATCTTTCCATTTCTGGGAGGCGTAAGGAGTGCCATTCTCCCCTAACTCTTTCCATTTCTGGGAGGCGTAAGGAGCGCCCTTCTCCCCTAACTCTTTCCATTTCCCCTTTCTTGTTTTCAACACCTTCCTCCTCTCCTCCTGTACTTCCTGCTTGCCTTCTACGGTGGCTCCCAGGCACCTGTATCCTCCTCATCTCTTACCCATTCTTCTCATGCAGAGCCTCTGCATGATGATCAGGGAACCTGCAATTCAAACATGCCAATGTTGCACATGAAGGTGAATTCAAAAATTCGCACCCCCTGCACATCCCCCCACCCATCCACGTTTCTTTCCAATCCCATTTGTTTCCAACGAAAGCTTTTGGATGGGAGGCATAAGGAGTGCCTTTCTCCCCTAACTCTTTCGATTTCTGGGAGGCGTAAGGAGCGCCCTTCTCCCCTAACTCTTTCCATTTCTGGGAGGCGTAAGGAGCGCCCTTCTCCCCTAACTCTTTCCATTTCTGGGAGGCGTAAGGAGCACCCTTCTTCCCTAATTGTTTCCATTTCTGGGAGGCGTAAGGAGTGACCTTCTTCCCTAACTCTTTCCATTTCTGGGAGGCGCAAGGAGCACCCTTCTCCCCCAACTCTTTCCATTTCTGGGAGGAATAAGCAGTGCCCTTCTCCCCTAACTCTTTCCATTTCTGGGAGGTGTAAGGAGTGCCATTCTCCCCTAACTATTTCCATTTCTGGGAGGCGTAAGGAGTGCCCTTCTCCCCTAACTCTTTCTATTTCTGGGAGGCGTAAGGAGCACCCTTCTCCCCTAACTCTTTTCATTTCTGGGAGGCGTAAGGAACGCCCTTCTTTCCTAACTCTTTCTATTTCTGGGAGGTGTAAGGAGCACCCTTCTCCCCTAACTCTTTCCATTTCTGGGAGGAATAAGGAGTACCCTTCTCCCCTAACTCTTTCCATTTCTATGAGGTGTAAGGAGCGCCCTTCTCCCCTAAATCCTTCCATTTCTCGGAGGCGTAAGGAGTGCCCTTCTCCCCTAACTCTTTCCATTTCTGGGAGGCATAAGGAGCGCCCTTCTCCCCTAACTCTTTCCATTTCCCCTTTCTTGTTTTCCAGACCTTCCTCCTCTTCTCCTGTACTTCCTGCTTGCCTTCTACGGTGGTTCGCAGGCACCTGTATCCTCCCCATCTCTTACCCATTCTTCTCATGCAGAGCCTCTGCATGATGCTCAGGGAACCTGCAATTCAAACATGCCAATGTTGCACCTGAAGGTGAATTAAAAAATTTGCGCCCCCGTGCACATCCTCCTCCCCATCCACGTTTCTTTCCAATCCCATTTGTTTCCAACGCAAGCTTTTGGATGGGAGACGTAAGTAGTGCCCTTCTCCCCTAACTATTTCAATTTCTGGGAGGAGTAAGGAGTGGCCTTCTCCTCTAACTCTTTCCATTTCTGGGAGGCGTAAGGAGTGCCCTTCTCCCCTAACTCTTTCCATTTCTGGGAGGCGTAAGGAGCGCCCTTCTCCCCTTACTCTTTCCATTCATGGGAGGCGTCAGGAGTGCCCTTCTCCCCTAACTCTTTCCATTTCTGGGAGGCGTAAGGAGTGCCCTTCTCCCCTAACTCTTTCCATTTCCCCTTTCTTGTTTTCCAGACCTTCCTCCTCTTCTCCTGTACTTCCTGCTTGCCTTCTACGGTGGCTCCCAGGCACCTGTATCCTCCTCATCTCTTACCCATTCTTCTCATGCAGAGCCTCTGCACGATGCTCAGGGAACCTGCAATTCAAACATGCCAATGTTGCACATGAAGGTGAATTCAAAAATTCGCACCCCCTGCACATCCCCCCCCATCCACGTTTCTTTCCAATCCCATTTGTTTCCAACGCAAGCTTTTGGATGGGAGGCGTAAGGAGTGCCTTTCTCCCCTAACTCTTTTGATTTCTGGGAGGCGTAAGGAGCGCCCTTCTCCCCTAACTCTTTCCATTTCCCCTTTCTTGTTTTCCAGACCTTCCTCTTCTCCTCCTGTACTTCCTGCTTGCCTTCTATGGTGGCTCGCAGACACCTGTATCCTCCCCATCTCTTACCCATCCTTCTCATGCAGAGCCTCTGCATGATGCTCAGAGAACCTGCAATTCAAACATGCCAATGTTGCACATGAAGGTGAATTCAAAAATTGGCCCCCCGCACATCCCCCCCATCCACGTTTCTTTCCAATCCCATTTGTTTCAAATGCAAGCTTTTGGATGGGAGACGTAAGTAGTGCCCTTCTCCCCTAACTATTTCAATTTCTGGGAGGAGTAAGGAGTGGCCTTCTCCTCTAACTCTTTCCATTTCTGGGAGGCGTAAGGAGTGCCCTTCTCCCCTAACTCTTTCCATTTCTGGGAGGCATAAGGAGCGCCCTTCTCCCCTTACTCTTTCCATTCATGGGAGGCGTCAGGAGTGCCCTTCTCCCTTAACTCTTTCCATTTCTGGGAGGCGTAAGGAGCGCCCTTCTCCCCTAACTCTTTCCATTTCCCCTTTCTTGTTTTCCAGACCTTTCTCCTCTCCTCCTGTACTTCCTGCTTGCCTTCTACGGTGGCTCCCAGGCACCTGTATCCTCCTCATCTCTTACCCATTCTTCTCATGCAGAGCCTCTGCATGATGCTCAGGGAACCTGCAATTCAAACATGCCAATGTTGCACATGAAGGTGAATTCAAAAATTCGCACCCCCTGCACATCCCCCCCATCCACGTTTCTTTCCAATCCCATTTGTTTCCAATGCAAGCTTTTGGATGGGAGGCGTAAGGAGTGCCTTTCTCCCCTAACTCTTTCGATTTCTGGGAGGCGTAAGGAGCCTCCTTCTCCCCTAACTCTTCCCATTTCCCCTTTCTTGTTTTCCAGACCTTCCTCCTCTCCTCCTGTACTTCCTGCTTGCCTTCTATGGTGGCTCGCAGGCACCTGTATCCTCCCCATCTCTTACCCATCCTTCTCATGCAGAGCCTCTGCATGATGCTATGAGAACCTGCAATTCAAACATGCCAATGTTGCACATGTGGTGAATTCAAAAATTGGCCCCCTGCACATCCCCCCGCCATCCACGTTTCTTTCCAATCCCATTTGTTTCAAATGCAAGCTTTTGGATGGGAGACGTAAGTAGTGCCCTTCTCCCCTAACTATTTCAATTTCTGGGAGGAGTAAGGAGTGGCCTTCTCCTCTAACTCTTTCCGTTTCTGGGAGGCGTAAGGAGTGCCCTTCTCCCCTAACTCTTTCCATTTCTGGGAGGCATAAGGAGCGCCCTTCTCCCCTTACTCTTTCCATTCATGGGAGGCGTCAGGAGTGCCCTTCTCCCCTAACTCTTTCCATTTCTGGGAGGCGTAAGGAGCGCCCTTCTTCCCTAACTCTTTCCATTTCCCCTTTCTTGTTTTCCAGACCTTCCTCCTCTCCTCCTGTACTTCCTGCTTGCCTTCTACGGTGGCTCCCAGGCACCTGTATCCTCCTCATCTCTTACCCATTCTTCTCATGCAGAGCCTCTGCATGACGCTCAGGGAACCTGCAATTCAAACATGCCAATGTTGCACATGAAGGTGAATTCAAAAATTCGCACCCCCTGCACACCCTCCCCATCCACGTTTCTTTACAATCCCATTTGTTTCCAACGCAAGCTTTTGGATGGGAGGCGTAAGGAGTGCCTTTCTCCCCTAACTCTTTCGATTTCTGGGAGGCGTAAGGAGCGCCCTTCTCCCCTAACTCTTTCCATTTCTGGGAGGCGTAATGAGCGCCCTTCTCCCCTAACTCTTTCCATTTCTGGGAGGCGTAAGGAGCACCCTTCTTCCCTAATTGTTTCCATTTCTGGGAGGCGTAAGGAGTGACCTTGTTCCCTAACTCTTTCCATTTCTGGGAGGCGCAAGGAGCGCCCTTCTCCCCTAACTCTTTCCATTTCTGGGAGGCATAAGGAGTGCCTTTCTTCCCTAACTCTTTCCATTTCTGGGAGGCGTAAGGAGCACCATTCTCCCCTAACTCTTTCCATTTCTGGGAGGAATAAGGAGGGCCCTTCTCCCCTCACTATTTCCATTTCTGGGAGGTGTAAGGAGCGCCCTTCTCCCCTAAATCTTTCCATTTCTGGGAGGCGTAAGGAGTGCCATTCTCCCCTAACTCTTTCCATTTCTGGGAGGCGTAAGGAGCGCCCTTCTCCCCTAACTCTTTCCATTTCCCCTTTCTTGTTTTCCAGACCTTCCTCCTCTCCTCCTGTACTTCCTGCTTGCCTTCTACGGTGGCTCCCAGGCACCTGTATCCTCCTCATCTCTTACCCATTCTTCTCATGCAGAGCCTCTGCATGATGATCAGGGAACCTGCAATTCAAACATGCCAATGTTGCACATGAAGGTGAATTCAAAAATTCGCACCCCCTGCACATCCCCCCACCCATCCACGTTTCTTTCCAATCCCATTTGTTTCCAACGCAAGCTTTTGGATGGGAGGCATAAGGAGTGCCTTTCTCCCCTAACTCTTTCGATTTCTGGGAGGCGTAAGGAGCGCCCTTCTCCCCTAACTCTTTCCATTTCTGGGAGGCGTAAGGAGCGCCCTTCTCCCCTAACTCTTTCCATTTCTGGGAGGCGTAAGGAGCACCCTTCTTCCCTAATTGTTTCCATTTCTGGGAGGCGTAAGGAGTGACCTTCTTCCCTAACTCTTTCCATTTCTGGGAGGCGCAAGGAGCACCCTTCTCCCCCAACTCTTTCCATTTCTGGGAGGAATAAGCAGTGCCCTTCTCCCCTAACTCTTTCCATTTCTGGGAGGTGTAAGGAGTGCCTTTCTCCCCTAACTATTTCCATTTCTGGGAGGCGTAAGGAGTGCCCTTCTCCCCTAACTCTTTCTATTTCTGGGAGGCGTAAGGAGCACCCTCCTCCCCTAACTCTTTTCATTTCTGGGAGGTGTAAGGAGCGCCCTTCTCCCCTAAATCTTTCCATTTCTGGGAGGCGTAAGGAGTGCCATTCTCCCCTAACTCTTTCCATTTCTGGGAGGCGTAAGGAGCGCCCTTCTCCCCTAACTCTTTCCATTTCCCCTTTCTTGTTTTCAACACCTTCCTCCTCTCCTCCTGTACTTCCTGCTTGCCTTCTACGGTGGCTCCCAGGCACCTGTATCCTCCTCATCTCTTACCCATTCTTCTCATGCAGAGCCTCTGCATGATGATCAGGGAACCTGCAATTCAAACATGCCAATGTTGCACATGAAGGTGAATTCAAAAATTCGCACCCCCTGCACATCCCCCCACCCATCCACGTTTCTTTCCAATCCCATTTGTTTCCAACGCAAGCTTTTGGATGGGAGGCATAAGGAGTGCCTTTCTCCCCTAACTCTTTCGATTTCTGGGAGGCGTAAGGAGCGCCCTTCTCCCCTAACTCTTTCCATTTCTGGGAGGCGTAAGGAGCGCCCTTCTCCCCTAACTCTTTCCATTTCTGGGAGGCGTAAGGAGCACCCTTCTTCCCTAATTGTTTCCATTTCTGGGAGGCGTAAGGAGTGACCTTCTTCCCTAACTCTTTCCATTTCTGGGAGGCGCAAGGAGCACCCTTCTCCCCCAACTCTTTCCATTTCTGGGAGGAATAAGCAGTGCCCTTCTCCCCTAACTCTTTCCATTTCTGGGAGGTGTAAGGAGTGCCATTCTCCCCTAACTATTTCCATTTCTGGGAGGCGTAAGGAGTGCCCTTCTCCCCTAACTCTTTCTATTTCTGGGAGGCGTAAGGAGCACCCTTCTCCCCTAACTCTTTTCATTTCTGGGAGGCGTAAGGAACGCCCTTCTTTCCTAACTCTTTCTATTTCTGGGAGGTGTAAGGAGCACCCTTCTCCCCTAACTCTTTCCATTTCTGGGAGGAATAAGGAGTACCCTTCTCCCCTAACTCTTTCCATTTCTATGAGGTGTAAGGAGCGCCCTTCTCCCCTAAATCTTTCCATTTCTCGGAGGCGTAAGGAGTGCCCTTCTCCCCTAACTCTTTCCATTTCTGGGAGGCATAAGGAGCGCCCTTCTCCCCTAACTCTTTCCATTTCCCCTTTCTTGTTTTCCAGACCTTCCTCCTCTTCTCCTGTACTTCCTGCTTGCCTTCTACGGTGGTTCGCAGGCACCTGTATCCTCCCCATCTCTTACCCATTCTTCTCATGCAGAGCCTCTGCATGATGCTCAGGGAACCTGCAATTCAAACATGCCAATGTTGCACCTGAAGGTGAATTAAAAAATTTGCGCCCCCGTGCACATCCTCCTCCCCATCCACGTTTCTTTCCAATCCCATTTGTTTCCAACGCAAGCTTTTGGATGGGAGACGTAAGTAGTGCCCTTCTCCCCTAACTATTTCAATTTCTGGGAGGAGTAAGGAGTGGCCTTCTCCTCTAACTCTTTCCATTTCTGGGAGGCGTAAGGAGTGCCCTTCTCCCCTAACTCTTTCCATTTCTGGGAGGCGTAAGGAGCGCCCTTCTCCCCTTACTCTTTCCATTCATGGGAGGCGTCAGGAGTGCCCTTCTCCCCTAACTCTTTCCATTTCTGGGAGGCGTAAGGAGTGCCCTTCTCCCCTAACTCTTTCCATTTCCCCTTTCTTGTTTTCCAGACCTTCCTCCTCTTCTCCTGTACTTCCTGCTTGCCTTCTACGGTGGCTCCCAGGCACCTGTATCCTCCTCATCTCTTACCCATTCTTCTCATGCAGAGCCTCTGCACGATGCTCAGGGAACCTGCAATTCAAACATGCCAATGTTGCACATGAAGGTGAATTCAAAAATTCGCACCCCCTGCACATACCCCCCCATCCACGTTTCTTTCCAATCCCATTTGTTTCCAACGCAAGCTTTTGGATGGGAGGCGTAAGGAGTGCCTTTCTCCCCTAACTCTTTTGATTTCTGGGAGGCGTAAGGAGCGCCCTTCTCCCCTAACTCTTTCCATTTCCCCTTTCTTGTTTTCCAGACCTTCCTCTTCTCCTCCTGTACTTCCTGCTTGCCTTCTATGGTGGCTCGCAGACACCTGTATCCTCCCCATCTCTTACCCATCCTTCTCATGCAGAGCCTCTGCATGATGCTCAGAGAACCTGCAATTCAAACATGCCAATGTTGCACATGAAGGTGAATTCAAAAATTGGCCCCCCGCACATCCCCCCCATCCACGTTTCTTTCCAATCCCATTTGTTTCAAATGCAAGCTTTTGGATGGGAGACGTAAGTAGTGCCCTTCTCCCCTAACTATTTCAATTTCTGGGAGGAGTAAGGAGTGGCCTTCTCCTCTAACTCTTTCCATTTCTGGGAGGCGTAAGGAGTGCCCTTCTCCCCTAACTCTTTCCATTTCTGGGAGGCATAAGGAGCGCCCTTCTCCCCTTACTCTTTCCATTCATGGGAGGCGTCAGGAGTGCCCTTCTCCCTTAACTCTTTCCATTTCTGGGAGGCGTAAGGAGCGCCCTTCTCCCCTAACTCTTTCCATTTCCCCTTTCTTGTTTTCCAGACCTTTCTCCTCTCCTCCTGTACTTCCTGCTTGCCTTCTACGGTGGCTCCCAGGCACCTGTATCCTCCTCATCTCTTACCCATTCTTCTCATGCAGAGCCTCTGCATGATGCTCAGGGAACCTGCAATTCAAACATGCCAATGTTGCACATGAAGGTGAATTCAAAAATTCGCACCCCCTGCACATCCCCCCCATCCACGTTTCTTTCCAATCCCATTTGTTTCCAATGCAAGCTTTTGGATGGGAGGCGTAAGGAGTGCCTTTCTCCCCTAACTCTTTCGATTTCTGGGAGGCGTAAGGAGCCTCCTTCTCCCCTAACTCTTTCCATTTCCCCTTTCTTGTTTTCCAGACCTTCCTCCTCTCCTCCTGTACTTCCTGCTTGCCTTCTATGGTGGCTCGCAGGCACCTGTATCCTCCCCATCTCTTACCCATCCTTCTCATGCAGAGCCTCTGCATGATGCTATGAGAACCTGCAATTCAAACATGCCAATGTTGCACATGAAGGTGAATTCAAAAATTGGCCCCCTGCACATCCCCCCCCCATCCACGTTTCTTTCCAATCCCATTTGTTTCAAATGCAAGCTTTTGGATGGGAAACGTAAGTAGTGCCCTTCTCCCCTAACTATTTCAATTTCTGGGAGGAGTAAGGAGTGGCCTTCTCCTCTAACTCTTTCCGTTTCTGGGAGGCGTAAGGAGTGCCCTTCTCCCCTAACTCTTTCCATTTCTGGGAGGCGTAAGGAGCGCCCTTCTCCCCTAACTCTTTCCATTTCTGGGAGGCGTAAGGAGCGCCCTTCTCCCCTAACTCTTTCCATTTCTGGGAGGCGTAAGGAGCACCCTTCTTCCCTAATTGTTTCCATTTCTGGGAGGCGTAAGGAGTGACCTTCTTCCCTAACTCTTTCCATTTCTGGGAGGCGCAAGGAGCACCCTTCTCCCCCAACTCTTTCCATTTCTGGGAGGAATAAGCAGTGCCCTTCTCCCCTAACTCTTTCCATTTCTGGGAGGTGTAAGGAGTGCCTTTCTCCCCTAACTATTTCCATTTCTGGGAGGCGTAAGGAGTGCCCTTCTCCCATAACTCTTTCTATTTCTGGGAGGCGTAAGGAGCACCCTCCTCCCCTAACTCTTTTCATTTCTGGGAGGTGTAAGGAGCGCCCTTCTCCCCTAAATCTTTCAATTTCTGGGAGGCGTAAGGAGTGCCATTCTCCCCTAACTCTTTCCATTTCTGGGAGGCGTAAGGAGCGCCCTTCTCCCCTAACTCTTTCCATTTCCCCTTTCTTGTTTTCAACACCTTCCTCCTCTCCTCCTGTACTTCCTGCTTGCCTTCTACGGTGGCTCCCAGGCACCTGTATCCTCCTCATCTCTTACCCATTCTTCTCATGCAGAGCCTCTGCATGATGATCAGGGAACCTGCAATTCAAACATGCCAATGTTGCACATGAAGGTGAATTCAAAAATTCGCACCCCCTGCACATCCCCCCACCCATCCACGTTTCTTTCCAATCCCATTTGTTTCCAACGCAAGCTTTTGGATGGGAGGCATAAGGAGTGCCTTTCTCCCCTAACTCTTTCGATTTCTGGGAGGCGTAAGGAGCGCCCTTCTCCCCTAACTCTTTCCATTTCTGGGAGGCGTAAGGAGCGCCCTTCTCCCCTAACTCTTTCCATTTCTGGGAGGCGTAAGGAGCACCCTTCTTCCCTAATTGTTTCCATTTCTGGGAGGCGTAAGGAGTGACCTTCTTCCCTAACTCTTTCCATTTCTGGGAGGCGCAAGGAGCACCCTTCTCCCCCAACTCTTTCCATTTCTGGGAGGAATAAGCAGTGCCCTTCTCCCCTAACTCTTTCCATTTCTGGGAGGTGTAAGGAGTGCCATTCTCCCCTAACTATTTCCATTTCTGGGAGGCGTAAGGAGTGCCCTTCTCCCCTAACTCTTTCTATTTCTGGGAGGCGTAAGGAGCACCCTTCTCCCCTAACTCTTTTCATTTCTGGGAGGCGTAAGGAACGCCCTTCTTTCCTAACTCTTTCTATTTCTGGGAGGTGTAAGGAGCACCCTTCTCCCCTAACTCTTTCCATTTCTGGGAGGAATAAGGAGTACCCTTCTCCCCTAACTCTTTCCATTTCTATGAGGTGTAAGGAGCGCCCTTCTCCCCTAAATCTTTCCATTTCTCGGAGGCGTAAGGAGTGCCCTTCTCCCCTAACTCTTTCCATTTCTGGGAGGCATAAGGAGCGCCCTTCTCCCCTAACTCTTTCCATTTCCCCTTTCTTGTTTTCCAGACCTTCCTCCTCTTCTCCTGTACTTCCTGCTTGCCTTCTACGGTGGCTCGCAGGCACCTGTATCCTCCCCATCTCTTACCCATTCTTCTCATGCAGAGCCTCTGCATGATGCTCAGGGAACCTGCAATTCAAACATGCCAATGTTGCACATGAAGGTGAATTCAAAAATTCGCACCCCCTGCACATCCCCCCCCATCCACGTTTCTTTCCAATCCCATTTGTTTCCAACGCAAGCTTTTGGATGGGAGGCGTAAGGAGTGCCTTTCTCCCCTAACTCTTTTGATTTCTGGGAGGCGTAAGGAGCGCCCTTCTCCCCTAACTCTTTCCATTTCCCCTTTGTTGTTTTCCAGACCTTCCTCTTCTCCTCCTGTACTTCCTGCTTGCCTTCTATGGTGGCTCGCAGACACCTGTATCCTCCCCATCTCTTACCCATCCTTCTCATGCAGAGCCTCTGCATGATGCTCAGAGAACCTGCAATTCAAACATGCCAATGTTGCACCTGAAGGTGAATTAAAAAATTTGCGCCCCCGTGCACATCCTCCTCCCCATCCACGTTTCTTTCCAATCCCATTTGTTTCCAACGCAAGCTTTTGGATGGGAGACGTAAGTAGTGCCCTTCTCCCCTAACTATTTCAATTTCTGGGAGGAGTAAGGAGTGGCCTTCTCCTCTAACTCTTTCCATTTCTGGGAGGCGTAAGGAGTGCCCTTCTCCCCTAACTCTTTCCATTTCTGGGAGGCGTAAGGAGCGCCCTTCTCCCCTTACTCTTTCCATTCATGGGAGGCGTCAGGAGTGCCCTTCTCCCCTAACTCTTTCCATTTCTGGGAGGCGTAAGGAGTGCCCTTCTCCCCTAACTCTTTCCATTTCCCCTTTCTTGTTTTCCAGACCTTCCTCCTCTTCTCCTGTACTTCCTGCTTGCCTTCTACGGTGGCTCCCAGGCACCTGTATCCTCCTCATCTCTTACCCATTCTTCTCATGCAGAGCCTCTGCACGATGCTCAGGGAACCTGCAATTCAAACATGCCAATGTTGCACATGAAGGTGAATTCAAAAATTCGCACCCCCTGCACATCCCCCCCCCATCCACGTTTCTTTCCAATCCCATTTGTTTCCAACGCAAGCTTTTGGATGGGAGGCGTAAGGAGTGCCTTTCTCGCCTAACTCTTTTGATTTCTGGGAGGCGTAAGGAGCGCCCTTCTCCCCTAACTCTTTCCATTTCCCCTTTCTTGTTTTCCAGACCTTCCTCTTCTCCTCCTGTACTTCCTGCTTGCCTTCTATGGTGGCTCGCAGACACCTGTATCCTCCCCATCTCTTACCCATCCTTCTCATGCAGAGCCTCTGCATGATGCTCAGAGAACCTGCAATTCAAACATGCCAATGTTGCACATGAAGGTGAATTCAAAAATTGGCCCCCCGCACATCCCCCCCATCCACGTTTCTTTCCAATCCCATTTGTTTCAAATGCAAGCTTTTGGATGGGAGACGTAAGTAGTGCCCTTCTCCCCTAACTATTTCAATTTCTGGGAGGAGTAAGGAGTGGCCTTCTCCTCTAACTCTTTCCATTTCTGGGAGGCGTAAGGAGTGCCCTTCTCCCCTAACTCTTTCCATTTCTGGGAGGCATAAGGAGCGCCCTTCTCCCCTTACTCTTTCCATTCATGGGAGGCGTCAGGAGTGCCCTTCTCCCTTAACTCTTTCCATTTCTGGGAGGCGTAAGGAGCGCCCTTCTCCCCTAACTCTTTCCATTTCCCCTTTCTTGTTTTCCAGACCTTTCTCCTCTCCTCCTGTACTTCCTGCTTGCCTTCTACGGTGGCTCCCAGGCACCTGTATCCTCCTCATCTCTTACCCATTCTTCTCATGCAGAGCCTCTGCATGATGCTCAGGGAACCTGCAATTCAAACATGCCAATGTTGCACATGAAGGTGAATTCAAAAATTCGCACCCCCTGCACATCCCCCCCATCCACGTTTCTTTCCAATCCCATTTGTTTCCAATGCAAGCTTTTGGATGGGAGGCGTAAGGAGTGCCTTTCTCCCCTAACTCTTTCGATTTCTGGGAGGCGTAAGGAGCCTCCTTCTCCCCTAACTCTTTCCATTTCCCCTTTCTTGTTTTCCAGACCTTCCTCCTCTCCTCCTGTACTTCCTGCTTGCCTTCTATGGTGGCTCGCAGGCACCTGTATCCTCCCCATCTCTTACCCATCCTTCTCATGCAGAGCCTCTGCATGATGCTATGAGAACCTGCAATTCAAACATGCCAATGTTGCACATGAAGGTGAATTCAAAAATTGGCCCCCTGCACATCCCCCCCCATCCACGTTTCTTTCCAATCCCATTTGTTTCAAATGCAAGCTTTTGGATGGGAGACGTAAGTAGTGCCCTTCTCCCCTAACTATTTCAATTTCTGGGAGGAGTAAGGAGTGGCCTTCTCCTCTAACTCTTTCCGTTTCTGGGAGGCGTAAGGAGTGCCCTTCTCCCCTAACTCTTTCCATTTTTGGGAGGCGTAAGGAGCGCCCTTCTCCCCTTACTCTTTCCATTCATGGGAGGCGTCAGGAGTGCCCTTCTCCCCTAACTCTTTCCATTTCTGGGAGGCGTAAGGAGCGCCCTTCTTCCCTAACTCTTTCCATTTCCCCTTTCTTGTTTTCCAGACCTTCCTCCTCTCCTCCTGTACTTCCTGCTTGCCTTCTACGGTGGCTCCCAGGCACCTGTATCCTCCTCATCTCTTACCCATTCTTCTCATGCAGAGCCTCTGCATGACGCTCAGGGAACCTGCAATTCAAACATGCCAATGTTGCACATGAAGGTGAATTCAAAAATTCGCACCCCCTGCACACCCTCCCCATCCATGTTTCTTTACAATCCCATTTGTTTCCAACGCAAGCTTTTGGATGGGAGGCGTAAGGAGTGCCTTTCTCCCCTAACTCTTTCGATTTCTGGGAGGCGTAAGGAGCGCCCTTCTCCCCTAACTCTTTCCATTTCTGGGAGGCGTAATGAGCGCCCTTCTCCCCTAACTCTTTCCATTTCTGGGAGGCGTAAGGAGCACCCTTCTTCCCTAATTGTTTCCATTTCTGGGAGGCGTAAGGAGTGACCTTGTTCCCTAACTCTTTCCATTTCTGGGAGGCGCAAGGAGCACCCTTCTCCCCTAACTCTTTCCATTTCTGGGAGGAATAAGCAGTGCCCTTCTCCCCTAACTTTTTCCATTTCTGGGATGTGTAAGGAGTGCCCTTCTCCCCTAAATATTTCCATTTCTGGGAGGCGTAAGGAGTGCCCTTCTCCCCTAACTATTTCCATTTCTGGGAGGAGTAAGGAGTGCCCTTCTCCCCTAACTATTTCCATTTCTGGGAGGGGTAAGGAGTGCCCTTCTCCTCTAACTCTTTCCATTTCTGGGAGGCGTAAGGAGCACCCTTCTCCCATAACTCTTTCCATTTCTGGGAGGCGTAAGGAGCGCCCTTCTTTCCTAACTCTTTCCATTTCTGGGAGGCGTAAGGAGCACCCTTCTCCCCTAACTCTTTCCATTTCTGGGGGGAATAAGGAGTACCCTTCTCCCCTAACTCTTTCCATTTCTATGAGGTGTAAGGAGCGCCCTTCTCCCCTTACTCTTTCCATTTCTGGGAGGCATAAGGAGCGCCCTTCTCCCCTAACTCTTTCCATTTCCCCTTTCTTGTTTTCCAGACCTTCCTCCTCTTCTCCTGTACTTCCTGCTTGCATTCTACGGTGGCTCGCAGGCACCTGTATCCTCCCCATCTCTTACCCATTCTTCTCATGCAGAGCCTCTGCATGATGCTCAGGGAACCTGCAATTCAAACATGCCAATGTTGCACCTGAAGGTGAATTAAAAAAATCGTGCCCCCGTGCACATCCTCCTCCACATCCACGTTTCTTTCCAATACCATTTGTTTCAAATGCAAGCTTTTGGATTGGAGGAGTAAGGAGTGGCCTTCTCTAACTCTTTCCATTTCTGGGAGGCGTAAGGAGTGCCCTTCTCCCCTAACTCTTTCCATTTCTGGGAGGCGTAAGGAGCGCCCTTCTCCCCTTACTCTTTCCATTCATGGGAGGCGTCAGGAGTGCCCTTCTCCCCTAACTCTTTCCATTTCTGGGAGGCGTAAGGAGCGCCCTTCTCCCCTAACTCTTTCCATTTCCCCTTTCTTGTTTTCCAGACCTTTCCCCTCTCCTCCTGTACTTCCTGCTTGCCTTCTACGGTGGCTCCCAGGCACCTGTATCCTCCTCATCTCTTACCCATTCTTCTCATGCAGAGCCTCTGCATGATGCTCAGGGAACCTGCAATTCAAACATGCCAATGTTGCACATGAAGGTGAATTCAAAAATTCGCACCCCCTGCACATCCCCCCCATCCACGTTTCTTTCCAATCCCATTTGTTTCCAACGCAAGCTTTTGGATGGGAGGCGTAAGGAGTGCCTTTCTCCCCTAACTCTTTCGATTTCTGGGAGGCGTAAGGAGCCTCCTTCTCCCCTAACTCTTTCCATTTCCCTTTTCTTGTTTTCCAGACCTTCCTCCTCTCCTCCTGTACTTCCTGCTTGCCTTCTATGGTGGCTCGCAGGCACCTGTATCCTCCCCATCTCTTACCCATCCTTCTCATGCAGAGCCTCTGCATGATGCTCAGAGAACCTGCAATTCAAACATGCCAATGTTGCACATGAAGGTGAATTCAAAAATTGGCCCCCTGCACATCCCCCCCCCATCCACGTTTCTTTCCAATCCCATTTGTTTCAAATGCAAGCTTTTGGATGGGAGACGTAAGTAGTGCCCTTCTCCCCTAACTATTTCAATTTCTGGGAGGAGTAAGGAGTGGCCTTCTCCTCTAACTCTTTCCATTTCTGGGAGGCGTAAGGAGTGCCCTTCTCCCCTTACTCTTTCCATTTCTGGGAGGCGTAAGGAGCGCCCTTCTCCCCTTACTCTTTCCATTCATGGGAGGCGTCAGGAGTGCCCTTCTCCCCTAACTCTTTCCATTTCTGGGAGGCGTAAGGACACATCCCCCCCCATCCACGTTTCTTTCCAATCCCATTTGTTTCCAACGCAAGCTTTTGGATGGGAGGCGTAAGGAGTGCCTTTCTCCCCTAACTCTTTCGATTTCTGGGAGGCGTAAGGAGCCTCCTTCTCCCCTAACTCTTTCCATTTTCCCACTCTTGTTTAACAGACCTTCCTCCTCTCCTCCTGTACTTCCTGCTTGCCTTCTATGGTGGCTTGCAGGCACCTGTATCCTCCCCATCTCTTACCCATCCTTCTCATGCAAAGCCTCTGCATGATGCTCAGAGAACCTGCAATTCAAACATGCCAATGTTGCACATGAAGGTGAATTCAAAAATTGGCCCACCGCACATCCCTCCCCCCCCATCCACGTTTCTTTCCAATCCCATTTGTTTCAAATGCAAGATTTTGGATGGGAGACGTAAGTAGTGCCCTTCTCCCCTAACTATTTCCATTTCTGGGAGGAGTAAGGAGTGCCCTTCTCCTCTAACTCTTTACATTTCTGGGAGGCGAAAGGACTTCCCTTCTTCCCTAACTCTTTCCATTTCTGGGAGGCATAAGGAGAGCCCTTCTCCCCTAACTCTTTCCATTTCCGGGAGGCGTAAGGAGTGCCCTTCTCCCATAACTCTTTCCATTTCTGGGAGGCGTAAGTAGCGCCCTTCTCCCCTAACTCTTTCCATTTCTGGGAGGCATAAGGAGCGCCCTTCTCCCCTAACTCTTTCCATTTCTGGGAGGCGTAAGGAACGCCCTTCTTCCCTAACTCTTTCCATTTCTGGGAGGCGTAAGGAGTGCCCTTCTTCCCTAACTCTTTCCATTTCTGGGAGGCGTAAGTAGCGCCCTTCTCCCCTAACTCTTTCCATTTCTGGGAGGCATAAGGAGCGCCCTTCTCCCCTAACTCTTTCCATTTCTGGGAGGCGTAAGGAACGCCCTTCTTCCCTAACTCTTTCAATTTCTGGGAGGAGTAAGGTGTGCCCTTCTTCCCTAACTCTTTCCATTTCTGGGAGGCGTAAGGAGCACCCTTCTCCCCTAACTCTTTCCATTTCTGGGAGGAATAAGGAGCACCCTTCTCTCCTAACTCTTTCCATTTCTGGGAGGCGTAAGGAGCGCCCTTCTCCCCTAACTCTTTCCATTTCTGGTAGGCGTAAGGAGCGCCCTTCTCCCCTAACTCTTTCCATTTCTGGGAGGCGAAAGGAGCACCCTTCTCCCTTAACTCTTTCCATTTCTGGGAGGCATAAGGAGCGCCCTTCTCCCCAAACTCTTTCCATTTCCCTTTCTTGTTTTCCATACCTTCCTCCTCTCCTCCTGTACTTCCTGCTTGCCTTCTACGGTGGCTCGCAGGCACCTGTATCCTCCCCATCTCTTACCCATTCCTCTCATACAGAGCCTCTGCCTGCTGCTCATGGAACCTGGAATTCAAACATGCCAATGTTGCACATGCATGTGAATTCAAAAATGTGCCCCCCCGCACATCCCTTCCCCCCATCCACGTTTTTTTCCAATCCCATTTGTTTCCAACGCAAGCTTTTGGATGGGAGACGTAAGTAGTGCCCTTCTCCCCTAACTATTTCCATTTCTGGGAGGAGTAAGGAGTGCCCTTCTCCTCTAACTCTTTACATTTCTGGGAGGCGAAAGGACTTCCCTTCTTCCCTAACTCTTTCCATTTCTGGGAGGCATAAGGAGAGCCCTTCTCCCCTAACTCTTTCCATTTCCGGGAGGCGTAAGGAGCGCCCTTCTTCCCTAACTCTTTCCATTTCTGGGAGGCGTAAGGAGCGCCCTTCTCCCCTAAATCTTTCCATTTCTGGGAGGTGTAAGGAGCGCCCGTCTCCCCTAAATCTTTCCATTTCTGGGAGGCGTAAGGAGTGCCATTCTCCCCTAACTCTTTCCATTTCTGGGAGGCGTAAGGAGCGCCCTTCTCCTGTAACTCTTTCCATTTCCCCTTTCTTGTTTTGCAGACCTTCCTCCTCTCCTCCTGTACTTCCTGCTTGCCTTCTGCGGTGGCTCACAGGCACCTGTATCCTCCCCATCTCTTACCCATTCTTCTCATGCAGAGCCTCTGCATGATGCTAAGGGAACGTACAATTCAAACATGCCAATTTTGCACATGCAGGTGAATTCAAAAATTCACCCCCCCCGCACATCCCTTCCCCCTATCCACGTTTCTTTCCAATCCCATTTGTTTCTAACGCAAGCTTTTGGATGGGAGACAGAAGTAGTGCCCTTCTCCCCTAACTATTTCCATTTTTGGGAGGAGTAAGGAGTGCCCTTCTTCAATAACTCTTTCCATTTCTGGGAGGCGTAAGAAGTTCCCTTCTCCCCTAACTCTTTCAATTTCTGGGAAGCGTAAGGAGCGCCCTTCTCCCCTAACTCTTTCCATTTCTAGGAGGCATAAGGAGCGCCCTTCTCCCCTAACTCTTTCCATTTCTCGGAGGCGTAAGGAGCACCTTCTTCCCTAACTCTTTCCATTTCTGGGAGGCGTAAGGAGTGCCCTTCTTCCCTAACTCTTTCCATTTCTGGGAGGAGTAAGGAGCACCCTTCTCCCCTAACTCTTTCCATTTCTGCGAGGAATAAGGAGCACCCTTCTCCCCTAACTCTTTCCATTTCTGGTAGGCGTAAGGAGCGCCCTTCTCCCCTAACTCTTTCCATTTCTGGGAGGCATAAGGAGCACCCTTCTCCCTTAACTCTTTCCATTTCTGGGCGGCATAAGGAGCGCCCTTCTCCCCAAACTCTTTCCATTTCCCTTTCTTGTTTTCCATACCTTCCTCCTCTCCTCCTGTAGTTCCTGCTTGCCTTCTACGGTGGCTCGCAGGCACCTGTATCCTCCCCATCTCTTACCCATTCCTCTCATACAGAGCCTCTGCCTGCTGCTCATGGAACCTGGAATTCAAACATGCCAATGTTGCACATGCATGTGAATTCAAAAATGTGCCCCCCCGCACATCCCTTCCCCCCATCCACGTTTCTTTCCAATCCCATTTGTTTCCAACGCAAGCTTTTGGATGGGAGACGTAAGTAGTGCCCTTCTCCCCTAACTATTTCCATTTCTGGGAGGAGTAAGGAGTGCCCTTCTCCTCTAACTCTTTACATTTCTGGGAGGCGAAAGGACTTCCCTTCTTCCCTAACTCTTTCCATTTCTGGGAGGCATAAGGAGAGCCCTTCTCCCCTAACTCTTTCCATTTCCGGGAGGCGTAAGGAGCGCCCTTCTTCCCTAACTCTTTCCATTTCTGGGAGGCGTAAAGAGCGCCCTTCTCCCCTAAATCTTTCCATTTCTGGGAGGTGTAAGGAGCGCCCGTCTCCCCTAAATCTTTCCATTTCTGGGAGGCGTAAGGAGTGCCATTCTCCCCTAACTCTTTCCATTTCTGGGAGGCGTAAGGAGCGCCCTTCTCCTGTAACTCTTTCCATTTCCCCTTTCTTGTTTTGCAGACCTTCCTTCTCTCCTCCTGTACTTCCTGCTTGCCTTCTGCGGTGGCTCACAGGCACCTGTATCCTCCCCATCTCTTACCCATTCTTCTCATGCAGAGCCTCTGCATGATGCTAAGGGAACGTACAATTCAAACATGCCAATTTTGCACATGCAGGTGAATTCAAAAATTCACCCCCCCCCGCACATCCCTTCCCCCTATCCACGTTTCTTTCCAATCCCATTTGTTTCTAACGCAAGCTTTTGGATGGGAGACAGAAGTAGTGCCCTTCTCCCCTAACTATTTCCATTTTTGGGAGGAGTAAGGAGTGCCCTTCTTCAATAACTCTTTCCATTTCTGGGAGGCGTAAGAAGTTCCCTTCTCCCCTAACTCTTTCAATTTCTGGGAAGCGTAAGGAGCGCCCTTCTCCCCTAACTCTTTCCATTTCTAGGAGGCATAAGGAGCGCCCTTCTCCCCTAACTCTTTCCATTTCTCGGAGGCGTAAGGAGCACCTTCTTCCCTAACTCTTTCCATTTCTGGGAGGCGTAAGGAGTGCCCTTCTTCCCTAACTCTTTCCATTTCTGGGAGGAGTAAGGAGCACCCTTCTCCCCTAACTCTTTCCATTTCTGCGAGGAATAAGGAGCACCCTTCTCCCCTAACTCTTTCCATTTCTGGTAGGCGTAAGGAGCGCCCTTCTCCCCTAACTCTTTCCATTTCTGGGAGGCATAAGGAGCACCCTTCTCCCTTAACTCTTTCCATTTCTGGGCGGCATAAGGAGCGCCCTTCTCCCCAAACTCTTTCCATTTCCCTTTCTTGTTTTCCATACCTTCCTCCTCTCCTCCTGTACTTCCTGCTTGCCTTCTACGGTGGCTCCAGGCACCTGTATCCTCCCCATCTCTTACCCATTCCTCTCATACAGAGCCTCTGCCTGATGCTCATGGAACCTGGAATTCAAACACGCCAATGTTGCACTTGCAGGTGAATTCAAAAATTCGCCCCCCCCGCACATCCCTTCCCCCCCATCTACGTTTCTTTCCAATCCCATTTGTTTCCAACGCAAGCTTTTGGATGGGAGACGTAAGTAGAGCCCTTCTCCCCTAACTATTTCCATTTCTGGGAGGCATAAGGAGCGCCCTTCTCCCCTAACTCTTTCCATTTCTGGGAGGCGAAAGGAGTTCCCTTCTCCCCTAACTCTTTCCATTTCTGGGAGGCATAAGGAGCGCCCTTCTCCCCTAACTCTTTCCATTTCTGGGAGGCGTAAGGAGCGCACTTCTTCCCTAACTCTTTCCATTTCTGGGAGGCGTGAGGAGCACCCTTCTCCCCTAACTCTTTCCATTTCTGGGAGGAATAAGGAGGGCCCTTCTCCCCTAACTCTTTCCATTTCTGGGAGGTGTAAGGAGCGCCCTTCTCCCCTAAATCTTTCCATTTCTGGGAGGTGTAAGGAGTGCCATTCTCCCCTAACTATTTCCATTTCTATGAGGTGTATGGAGCGCCCTTCTCCCCTAAATCTTTCCATTTCTGGGAGGCATAAGGAGTGCCCTACTCCCCTAACTCTTTCAATTTCTGGGAGGCATAAGGAGCGCCCTTCTCCCCTAACTCTTTCCATTTCCCCTTTCTTGTTTTCCAGACCTTCCTCCTCTCCTCCTGTACTTCCTGCTTGCCTTCTACGGTGGCTCGCAGGCACCTGTATCCTCCCCATCTCTTACCCATTCTTCTCATGCAGAGCCTCGGCATGATGCTCAGGGAACCTGCAATTCAAACATGCCAATGTTGCACCTGAAGGTGAATTAAGAAATTCGCCCCCCGTGCACATCCCCCTCCCCATCCACGTTTCTTTCCCATCCCATTTGTTTCCAACGCAAGCTTTTGGATGCGAGACATAAGTAGTGCCTTTCTCCCCTAACTCTTTTGATTTCTGGGAGGCGTAAGGCGCGCCCTTCTCCCCTAACTCTTTCCGTTTCTGGGAGGCGTAAGGAGCACCCTTCTCCCCTAACTCTTGCCATTTCTGGGAGGCATAAGGAGCACCCTTCTTCCCTAATTGTTTCCATTTCTGGGAAGCGTAAGGAGTGACCTTCTTCCCTAACTCTTTCCATTTCTGGGAGGCGCAAGGAGCACCCATCTCCCCTAACTCTTTCCATTTCTGGGAGAAATAAGCAGTGCCCTTCTCCCCTAACTCTTTCCATTTCTGGGATCTGTAAGGAGTGCCCTTCTCCCCTAAATATTTCCATTTCTGTGAGGCGTAAGGAGTGCCCTTCTCCCCTAACTATTTCCATTTCTATGAGGTGTATGGAGCGCCCTTCTCCCCTAAATCTTTCCATTTCTGGGAGGCATAAGGAGTGCCCTACTCCCCTAACTCTTTCAATTTCTGGGAGGCATAAGGAGCGCCCTTCTCCCCTAACTCTTTCCATTTCCCCTTTCTTGTTTTCCAGACCTTCCTCCTCTCCTCCTGTACTTCCTGCTTGCCTTCTACGGTGGCTCGCAGGCACCTGTATCCTCCCCATCTCTTACCCATTCTTCTCATGCAGAGCCTCGGCATGATGCTCAGGGAACCTGCAATTCAAACATGCCAATGTTGCACCTGAAGGTGAATTAAGAAATTCGCCCCCCGTGCACATCCCCCTCCCCATCCACGTTTCTTTCCCATCCCATTTGTTTCCAACGCAAGCTTTTGGATGCGAGACGTAAGTAGTGCCCTTCTTCCCTAACTATTTCAATTTCTGGGAGGAGAAAGGAGTGGCCTTCTCCTCTAACTCTTTCCATTTCTGGGAGGCGTAAGGAGCACACTTCTCCCCTAACTCTTTCCATTCATGGGAGGCATAAGGAGCGCCCTTCTCCCCTAACTCTTTCCATTTCTGGGAGGCGTAAGGATTGCCCTTCTTCCCTAACTCTTTCAATTTCTGGGAGGCGTAAGGAGTGCCCTTCTTCCCTAACTCTTTCCATTTCTGGGAGGCGTAAGGAGCACCCTTCTCCCCTAACTCTTTCCATTTCTGGGAGGAATAAGGAGCACCCTTCTCTCCTAACTCTTTCCATTTCTGGGAGGCGTAAGGAGCGCCCTTCTCCCCGAATTCTTTCCATTTCTGGTAGGCGTAAGGAGCGCCCTTCTCCCCTAACTCTTTCCATTTCTGGGAGGCGAAAGGAGCACCCTTCTCCCTTAACTCTTTCCATTTCTGGGAGGCATAAGGAGCGCCCTTCTCCCCAAACTCTTTCCATTTCCCTTTCTTGTTTTCCATACCTTCCTCCTCTCCTCCTGTACTTCCTGCTTGCCTTCTACGGTGGCTCGCAGGCACCTGTATCCTCCCCATCTCTTACCCATTCCTCTCATACAGAGCCTCTGCCTGATGCTCATGGAACCTGGAATTCAAACATGCCAATGTTGCACATGAATGTGAATTCAAAAATGTGCCCCCCCGCACATCCCTTCCCCCCATCCACGTTTCTTTCCAATCCCATTTGTTTCCAACGCAAGCTTTTGGATGGGAGACGTAAGTAGTGCCCTTCTCCCCTAACTATTTCCATTTCTGGGAGGAGTAAGGAGTGCCCTTCTCCTCTAACTCTTTACATTTCTGGGAGGCGAAAGGACTTCCCTTCTTCCCTAACTCTTTCCATTTCTGGGAGGCATAAGGAGAGCCCTTCTCCCCTAACTCTTTCCATTTCCGGGAGGCGTAAGGAGCGCCCTTCTTCCCTAACTCTTTCCATTTCTGGGAGGCGTAAGGAGCGCCCTTCTCCCCTAAATCTTTCCATTTCTGGGAGGTTTAAGGAGCGCCCGTCTCCCCTAAATCTTTCCATTTCTGGGAGGCGTAAGGAGTGCCATTCTCCCCTAACTCTTTCCATTTCTGGGAGGCGTAAGGAGCGCCCTTCTCCTGTAACTCTTTCCATTTCCCCTTTCTTGTTTTGCAGACAATCCTCCTCTCCTCCTGTACTTCCTGCTTGCCTTCTGCGGTGGCTCACAGGCACCTGTATCCTCCCCATCTCTTACCCATTCTTCTCATGCAGAGCCTCTGCATGATGCTAAGGGAACGTACAATTCAAACATGCCAATTTTGCACATGCAGGTGAATTCAAAAATTCACCCCCCCCCGCACATCCCTTCCCCCTATCCACGTTTCTTTCCAATCCCATTTGTTTCTAACGCAAGCTTTTGGATGGGAGACAGAAGTAGTGCCCTTCTCCCCTAACTATTTCCATTTTTGGGAGGAGTAAGGAGTGCCCTTCTCCAATAACTCTTTCCATTTCTGGGAGGCGTAAGAAGTTCCCTTCTCCCCTAACTCTTTCAATTTCTGGGAAGCGTAAGGAGCGCCCTTCTCCCCTAACTCTTTCCATTTCTGGAAGGCATAAGGAGCGCCCTTCTCCCCTAACTCTTTCCATTTCTGGGAGGCGTAAGGAGCACCTTCTTCCCTAACTCTTTCCATTTCTGGGAGGCGTAAGGAGTGCCCTTCTTCCCTAACTCTTTCCATTTCTGGGAGGAGTAAGGAGCACCCTTCTCCCCTAACTCTTTCCATTTCTGCGAGGAATAAGGAGCACCCTTCTCCCCTAACTCTTTCCATTTCTGGTAGGCGTAAGGAGCGCCCTTCTCCCCTAACTCTTTCCATTTCTGGGAGGCATAAGGAGCACCCTTCTCCCTTAACTCTTTCCATTTCTGGGCGGCATAAGGAGCGCCCTTCTCCCCAAACTCTTTCCATTTCCCTTTCTTGTTTTCCATACCTTCCTCCTCTCCTCCTGTACTTCCTGCTTGCCTTCTACGGTGGCTCCAGGCACCTGTATCCTCCCCATCTCTTACCCATTCCTCTCATACAGAGCCTCTGCCTGATGCTCATGGAACCTGGAATTCAAACACGCCAATGTTGCACTTGCAGGTGAATTCAAAAATTCGCCCCCCCGCACATCCCTTCCCCCCCATCCACGTTTCTTTCCAATCCCATTTGTTTCCAACGCAAGCTTTTGGATGGGAGACGTAAGTAGAGCCCTTCTCCCCTAACTATTTCCATTTCTGGGAGGCATAAGGAGCGCCCTTCTCCCCTAACTCTTTCCATTTCTGGGAGGCGAAAGGAGTTCCCTTCTCCCCTAACTCTTTCCATTTCTGGGAGGCATAAGGAGCGCCCTTCTCCCCTAACTCTTTCCATTTCTGGGAGGCGTAAGGAGCGCACTTCTTCCCTAACTCTTTCCATTTCTGGGAGGCGTGAGGAGCACCCTTCTCCCCTAACTCTTTCCATTTCTGGGAGGAATAAGGAGGGCCCTTCTCCCCTAACTCTTTCCATTTCTGGGAGGTGTAAGGAGCACCCTTCTCCCCTAAATCTTTCCATTTCTGGGAGGCGTAAGGAGTGCCATTCTCCACTAACTCTTTCCATTTCTGGGAGGCGTAAGGAGCGTCCTTCTCCCCTAACTCTTTCCATTTCCCCTTTCTTGTTTTCCAGACCTTCCTCCTCTCCTCCTGTACTTCCTGCTTGCCTTCTACGGTGGCTCCCAGGCACCTGTATCCTCCTCATCTCTTACCCATTCTTCTCATGCATAGCCTCTGCATGACGCTCAGGGAACCTGCAATTCAAACATGCCAATGTTGCACATAAAGGTGAATTCAAAAATTTGCACCCCCTGCACACCCCCCCCCCCCCATCCACGTTTCTTTCCAATCCCATTTGTTTCCAACGCAAGCTTTTGGATGGGAGGCGTAAGGAGTGCCTTTCTCCCCTAACTCTTTTGATTTCTGGGAGGCGTAAGGAGCGCCCTTCTCCCCTAACTCTTTCCATTTCTGGGAGGTGTAAGGAGAATCCCTTCTCCCCTAACTCTTTCCATTTCTGGGAGGCATAAGGAGCACCCTTCTTCCCTAAATGTTTCCATTTCTGGGAGGCGTAAGGAGTGACCTTCTTCCCTAACTCTTTCCATTTCTGGGAGGCGCAAGGAGCACCCATCTCCCCTAACTCTTTCTATTTCTGGGAGAAATAAGCAGTGCCCTTCTCCCCTAACTCTTTCCATTTCTGGGATCTGTAAGGAGTGCCCTTCTCCCCTAAATATTTCCATTTCTGTGAGGCGTAAGGAATGCCCTTCTCCCCTAACTATTTCCATTTCTATGAGGTGTATGGAGCGCCCTTCTCCCCTAAATCTTTCCATTTCTGGGAGGCATAAGGAGTGCCCTACTCCCCTAACTCTTTCAATTTCTGGGAGGCATAAGGAGCGCCCTTCTCCCCTAACTCTTTCCATTTCCCCTTTCTTGTTTTCCAGACCTTCCTCCTCTCCTCCTGTACTTCCTGCTTGCCTTCTACGGTGGCTCGCAGGCACCTGTATCCTCCCCATCTCTTACCCATTCTTCTCATGCAGAGCCTCGGCATGATGCTCAGGGAACCTGCAATTCAAACATGCCAATGTTGCACCTGAAGGTGAATTAAGAAATTCGCCCCCGTGCACATCCCCCTCCCCATCCACGTTTCTTTCCCATCCCATTTGTTTCCAACGCAAGCTTTTGGATGCGAGACATAAGTAGTGCCCTTCTCCCCTAACTATTTCAATTTCTGGGAGGAGTAAGGAGTGGCCTTCTCCTCTAACTCTTTCCATTTCTGGGAGGCGTAAGGAGTGCCCTTCTCCCCTAACTCTTTCCATTTCTGGGAGGCGTAAGGAGCACCCTTCTCCCCTAACTCTTTCCATTCATGGGAGGCATAAGGAGCGCCCTTCTCCCCTAACTCTTTCTATTTCTGGGAGGCGTAAGGAACGCCCTTCTTCCCTAACTCTTTCAATTTCTGGGAGGCGTAAGGAGTGCCCTTCTTCCCTAACTCTTTCCATTTCTGGGAGGCGTAAGGAGCACCCTTCTCCCCTAACTCTTTCCATTTCTGGGAGGAATAAGGAGCACCCTTCTCTCCTAACTCTTTCCATTTCTGGGAGGCGTAAGGAGCGCCCTTCTCCCCTAACTCTTTCCATTTCTGGTAGGCGTAAGGAGCGCCCTTCTCCCCTAACTCTTTCCATTTCTGGGAGGCGAAAGGAGCACCCTTCTCCCTTAACTCTTTCCATTTCAGGGAGGCATAAGGAGCGCCCTTCTCCCCAAACTCTTTCCATTTCCCTTTCTTGTTTTCCATACCTTCCTCCTCTCCTCCTGTACTTCCTGCTTGCCTTCTACGGTGGCTCGCAGGCACCTGTATCCTCCCCATCTCTTACCCATTCCTCTCATACAGAGCCTCTGCCTGATGCTCATGGAACCTGGAATTCAAACATGCCAATGTTGCACATGCATGTGAATTCAAAAATGTCCCCCCCCGCACATCCCTTCCCCCCCCCATCCACGTTTCTTTCCAATCCCATTTGTTTCCAACGCAAGCTTTTGGATGGGAGATGTAAGTAGTGCCCTTCTCCCCTAACTATTTCCATTTCTGGGAGGAGTAAGGAGTGCCCTTCTCCTCTAACTCTTTACATTTCTGGGAGGCGAAAGGACTTCCCTTCTTCCCTAACTCTTTCCATTTCTGGGAGGCATAAGGAGAGCCCTTCTCCCCTAACTCTTTCCATTTCCGGGAGGCGTAAGGAGCGCCCTTCTTCCCTAACTCTTTCCATTTCTGGGAGGCGTAAGGAGCGCCCTTCTCCCCTAAATCTTTCCATTTCTGGGAGGTGTAAGGAGCGCCCGTCTCCCCTAAATCTTTCCATTTCTGGGAGGCGTAAGGAGTGCCATTCTCCCCTAACTCTTTCCATTTCTGGGAGGCGTAAGGAGCGCCCTTCTCCTGTAACTCTTTCCATTTCCCCTTTCTTGTTTTGCAGACCTTCCTCCTATCCTCCTGTACTTCCTGCTTGCCTTCTGCGGTGGCTCACAGGCACCTGTATCCTCCCCATCTCTTACCCATTCTTCTCATGCAGAGCCTCTGCATGATGCTATGGGAACGTACAATTCAAACATGCCAATTTTGCACATGCAGGTGAATTCAAAAATTCACCCCCCCGCACATCCCTTCCCCCTATCCACGTTTCTTTCCAATCCCATTTGTTTCTAACGCAAGCTTTTGGATGGGAGACAGAAGTAGTGCCCTTCTCCCCTAACTCTTTCCATTTCCCCTTTCTTGTTTTCCAGACCTTCCTCCTCTCCTCCTGTACTTCCTGCTTGCCTTCTACGGTGGCTCGCAGGCACCTGTATCCTCCCCATCTCTTACCCATTCTTCTCATGCAGAGCCTCGGCATGATGCTCAGGGAACCTGCAATTCAAACATGCCAATGTTGCACCTGAAGGTGAATTAAAAAATTCGCCCCCGTGCACATCCCCCTCCCCATCCACGTTTCTTTCCCATCCCATTTGTTTCCAACGCAAGCTTTTGGATGCGAGACGTAAGTAGTGCCCTTCTCCCCTAACTATTTCAATTTCTGGGAGGAGTAAGGAGTGGCCTTCTCCTCTAACTCTTTCCATTTCTGGGAGGCGTAAGGAGCACCCTTCTCCCCTAACTCTTTCCATTTCTGGGAGGCATAAGGAGCACCCTTCTTCCCTAATTGTTTCCATTTCTGGGAGGCGTAAGGAGTGACCTTCTTCCCTAACTGTTTCCATTTCTGGGAGGCGCAAGGAGCACCCATCTCCCCTAACTCTTTCCATTTCTGGGAGAAATAAGCAGTGCCCTTCTCCCCTAAATCTTTCAATTTCTGGGAGGTGTAAGGAGCGCCCGTCTCCCCTAAATCTTTCCATTTCTGGGAGGCGTAAGGAGTGCCATTCTCCCCTAACTCTTTCCATTTCTGGGAGGCGTAAGGAGCGCCCTTCTCCTGTAACTCTTTCCATTTCCATTTTCTTGTTTTGCAGACCTTCCTCCTCTCCTCCTGTACTTCCTGCTTGCCTTCTGCGGTGGCTCACAGGCACCTGTATCCTCCCCATCTCTTACCCATTCTTCTCATGCAGAGCCTCTGCATGAGGCTAAGGGAACGTACAATTCAAACATGCCAATTTTGCACATGCAGGTGAATTCAAAAATTCACCCCCCCGCACATCCCTTCCCCCTATCCACGTTTCTTTCCAATCCCATTTGTTTCTAATGCAAGCTTTTGGATGGGAGACAGAACTAGTGCCCTTCTCCCCTAACTATTTCCATTTTTGGGAGGAGTAAGGAGTGCCCTTCTCCAATAACTCTTTCCATTTCTGGGAGGTGTAAGAAGTTCCCTTCTCCCCTAACTCTTTCAATTTCTGGGAAGCGTAAGGAGCGCCCTTCTCCCCTAACTCTTTCCATTTCTGGGAGGCATAAGGAGCGCCCTTCTCCCCTAACTCTTTCCATTTCTGGGAGGCGTAAGGAGCACCTTCTTCCCTAACTCTTTCCATTTCTGGGAGGCGTAAGGAGTGCCCTTCCTCCCTAACTCTTTCCATTTCTGGGAGGAGTAAGGAGCACCCTTCTCCCCTAACTCTTTCCATTTCTGCGAGGAATAAGGAGCACCCTTCTCCCCTAACTCTTTCCATTTCTGGTAGGCGTAAGGAGCGCCCTTCTCCCCTAACTCTTTCCATTTCTGGGAGGCATAAGGAGCACCCTTCTCCCTTAACTCTTTCCATTTCTGGGCGGCATAAGGAGCGCCCTTCTCCCCAAACTCTTTCCATTTCCCTTTCTTGTTTTCCATACCTTCCTCCTCTCCTCCTGTACTTCCTGCTTGCCTTCTACGGTGGCTCCAGGCACCTGTATCCTCCCCATCTCTTACCCATTCCTCTCATACAGAGCCTCTGCCTGATGCTCATGGAACCTGGAATTCAAACACGCCAATGTTGTACTTGCAGGTGAATTCAAAAATTCGCCCCCCCGCACATCCCTTCCCCCCCATCCACGTTTCTTTCCAATCCCATTTGTTTCCAACGCAAGCTTTTGGATGGGAGACGTAAGTAGAGCCCTTCTCCCCTAACTATTTCCATTTCTGGGAGGCATAAGGAGCGCCCTTCTCCCCTAACTCTTTCCATTTCTGGGAGGCGAAAGGAGCACCCTTCTCCCCTAACTCTTTCCATTTCTGGGAGGCATAAGGAGCACCCTTCTTCCCTAATTGTTTCCATTTCTGGGAGGCGTAAGGAGAGACCTTCTTCCCTAACTCTTTCCATTTCTGGGAGGCGCAAGGAGCACCCATCTCCCCTAACTCTTTCCATTTCTGGGAGAAATAAGCAGTGCCCTTCTCCCCTAACTCTTTCCATTTCTGGGATCTGTAAGGAGTGCCCTTCTCCCCTAAATATTTCCATTTCTGTGAGGCGTAAGGAGTGCCCTTCTCCCCTAACTATTTCCATTTCTATGAGGTGTATGGAGCGCCCTTCTCCCCTAAATCTTTCCATTTCTGGGAGGCATAAGGAGTGCCCTACTCCCCTAACTCTTTCAATTTCTGGGAGGCATAAGGAGCGCCCTTCTCCCCTAACTCTTTCCATTTCCCCTTTCTTGTTTTCCAGACCTTCCTCCTCTCCTCCTGTACTTCCTGCTTGCCTTCTACGGTGGCTCGCAGGCACCTGTATCCTCCCCATCTCTCACCCATTCTTCTCATGCAGAGCCTCGGCATGATGCTCAGGGAACCTGCAATTCAAACATGCCAATGTTGCACCTGAAGGTGAATTAAAAAATTCGCCCCCCGAGCACATCCCCCTCCCCATCCACGTTTCTTTCCCATCCCATTTGTTTCCAACGCAAGCTTTTGGATGCGAGACGTAAGTAGTGCCCTTCTCCCCTAACTATTTCAATTTCTGGGAGGAGTAAGGAGTGGCCTTCTCCTCTAACTCTTTCCATTTCTGGGAGGCGTAAGGAGTGCCCTTCTCCCCTAACTCTTTCCATTTCTGGGAGGCCTAAGGAGCACCCTTCTCCCCTAACTCTTTCCATTCATGGGAGGCGTCAGCAGTGCCCTTCTCCCCTAACTCTTTCCATTTCTGGGAGGCGTAAGGAGCGCCCTTCTCCCCTAACTCTTTCCATCTGGGAGGCGTAAGGAGCGCCCTTCTCCCCTAACTCTTTCCATTCCTGGGAGGCGTAAGGAGCGCCCTTCTTCCCTAACTCGTTCAATTTCTGGTAGGCGTAAGGAGTGCCCTTCTTCCCAAACTATTTCCATTTCTGGGATGAGTAAGGAGTGCCCCTCTCCTCTAAATCTTTCCATTTCTGGGAGGCGTAAGGAACACCCTTCTCCCCTAACACTTTCCATTTCTGGGAGGCGTAAGGAGCGCCCTTCTCCCTTAACTCTTTCCATTTCTGGGAGGCGTAAGGAGCGCCCTTCTCCCCTAACTCTTTCAATTTCTGGGAGGCGTAAGGAGCGCCCTTCTCCCCTAACTCTTTCCATTTCAGGGAGGCATAAGGAGCGCCCTTCTCCCCTAACTCTTTCCATTTCTGGGAGGCGTAAGGAGCGCCTTTCTTCCCTAACTCTTTCCATTTCTGGGAGGCGTAAGGAGCACCCTTCTCCCCTAACTCTTTCCATTTCTGGGAGGCGTAAGGAGTGCCATTCTCCCCTAACTCTTTCCATTTCTCGGAGGCGTAAGGAGCGCCCTTCTCCCCTAACTCTTTCCATTTCCCCTTTCTTGTTTTCCAGACCTTCCTCCTCTCCTCCTGTACTTCCTGCTTGCCTTCTATGGTGGCTCCCAGGCACCCGTTCCTCCTCATCTCTTACCCATTCTTCTCATGCAGAGCCTCTGCATGATGCTCAGGGAACCTGCAATTCAAACATGCCAATGTTGCACATGAAGGTGAATTCAAAAATTCGCACCCCCTGCACATCCCCCCCGCATCCACGTTTCTTTCCAATCCCGTTTGTTTCCAACGCAAGCTTTTGGATGGGAGGCGTAAGGAGTGCCCTTCTCCCCTAACTATTTCCATTTCTGGGAGGCGTAAGGAGTGCCCTTCTCCCCTAACTATTTCCATTTCTGGGAGGAGTAAGGAGTGCCCTTCTCCTCTAACTCTTTCCATTTCTGGGAGGCGTAAGGAGCACCCTTCTCCTCTAACTCTTTCCATTTCTGGGAGGCGTAAGGAGCACCCTTCTTTCCTAACTCTTTCCATTTCTGGGAGGTGTAAGGAGCACCCTTCTCCCCTAACTCTGTCCATTTCTGGGAGGAATAAGGAGTACCCTTCTCCCCTAACTCTTTCCATTTCTAAGAGGTGTAAGGAGCGCCCTTCTCCCCTAAATCTTTCCATTTCTGGGAGGCGTAAGGAGTGCCATTCTCCCCTAACTCTTTCCATTTCTCGGAGGCGTAAGGAGCGCCCTTCTCCCCTAACTCTTTCCATTTCCCCTTTCTTGTTTTCCAGACCTTCCTCCTCTCCTCCTGTACTTCCTGCTTGCCTTCTATGGTGGCTCCCAGGCACCCGTTCCTCCTCATCTCTTACCCATTCTTCTCATGCAGAGCCTCTGCATGATGCTCAGGGAACCTGCAATTCAAACATGCCAATGTTGCACATGAAGGTGAATTCAAAAATTCGCACCCCCTGCACATCTCCCCCGCATCCACGTTTCTTTCCAATCCCGTTTGTTTCCAACGCAAGCTTTTGGATGGGAGGCGTAAGGAGTGCCCTTCTCCCCTAACTATTTCCATTTCTGGGAGGCGTAAGGAGTGCCCTTCTCCCCTAACTATTTCCATTTCTGGGAGGAGTAAGGAGTGCCCTTCTCCTCTAACTCTTTCCATTTCTGGGAGGCGTAAGGAGCACCCTTCTCCTCTAACTCTTTCCATTTCTGGGAGGCGTAAGGAGCACCCTTCTCCCCTAACTCTGTCCATTTCTGGGAGGAATAAGGAGTACCCTTCTCCCCTAACTCTTTCCATTTCTAAGAGGTGTAAGGAGCGCCCTTCTCCCCTAAACCTTTCCATTTCTGGGAGGCGTAAGGAGTTCCCTTCTCCCCTAACTCTTTCCATTTCTGGGAGGCATAAGGAGCGCCCTTCTCCCCTAACTCTTTCCATTTCCCCTTTCTTGTTTTCCAGACCTTCCTCCTCTCCTCCTGTACTTCCTGCTTGCCTTCTACGGTGGCTCGCAGGCACCTGTATCCTCCCCATCTCTTACCCATTCTTCTCATTCAGAGCCTCGGCATGATGCTCAGGGAACCTGCAATTCAAACATGCCAATGTTGCACCTGAAGGTGAATTAAAAAATTCGCCCCCCGTGCACATCCCCCTCCCCATCCACGTTTCTTTCCAATCCCATTTGTTTCCAACGCAAGCTTTTGGATGGGAGACGTAAGTAGTGCCCTTCTCCCCTAACTATTTCAATTTCTGGGAGGTGTAAGGAGCGCCCTTCTCCCTTAACTCTTTCCATTCATGGGAGGCATCAGGAGTGCCCTTCTCCCCTAACTCTTTCCATTTCTGGGAGGCATGAGGAACGCCGTTCTCCCCTAACTCTTTCCATTTCTGGGAGGCGTAAGGAGCGCCCTTCTCCCCTAACTCTTTCCATTCCTGGGAGGCGTAAGGAGCGCCCTTCTTCGCTAACTCTTTCAATTTCTGGTAGGCGTAAGGAGTGCCCTTCTTCCCAAACTATTTCCATTTCTGGGAGGAGTAAGGAATGCCCCTCTCCTTTAAATCTTTCCATTTCTGGGAGGCGTAAGGAACACCCTTTTCCCCTAACTCTTTCCATTTCTGGGAGGCGTAAGGAGCGCCCTTCTCCCCAAACTCTTTCCATTTCTGGGAGGCATAAGGAGCGCCCTTCTCCCCTAACTCTTTCAATTTCTGGGAGGCGTAAGGAGCGCCCTTCTCCCCTAACTCTTTCCATTTCTGGGAGGCATAAGGAGCGCCCTTCTCCCCTAACTCTTTACATTTCTGGGAGGCGTAAGGAGCACCCTTCTTCCCTAACTCTTTCCATTTCTGGGAGGCGTAAGGAGCACCCTTCTCCCCTAACTCTTTCCATTTCTGGGAGGAATAAGGAGGGTCCTTCTCCCCTAACTCTTTCCATTTCTGGGAGGTGTAAGGAGCGCCCTTCTCCCCTAAATCTTTCCATTTCTGGGAGGCGTAAGGAGTGCCATTCTCCCCTAACTCTTTCCATTTCTGGGAGGCGTAAGGAGCGCCCTTCTCCCCTAACTCTTTCCATTTCCCCTTTCTTGTTTTCCAGACCTTCCTCCTCTCCTCCTGTACTTCCTGCTTGCCTTCTACGGTGGCTCCCAGGCACCTGTATCCTCCTCATCTCTTACCCATTCTTCTCATGCAGAGCCTCTGAATGATGCTCAGGGAACCTGCAATTCAAACATGCCAATGTTGCACATGAAGGTGAATTCAAAAATTCGCACCCCCTGCACAACCCCCCCCCCCATCCACGTTTCTTTCCAATCCCAGTTGTTTACAACGCAAGCTTTTGGATGGGAGGCGTAAGGAGTGCCTTTCTCCCCTAACTCTTTCGATTTCTGGGAGGCGTAAGGAGCGCCCTTCTCCCCTAAATCTTTCCATTTCTGGGAGGCGTAAGGAGCGCCCTTCTCCCCTTACTCTTTCCATTTCTGGGAGGCATAAGGAGCACCCTTCTTCCCTAATTGTTTCCATTTCTGGGAGGCGTAAGGAGTGACCTTCTTCCCTAACTCTTTCCATTTCTGGGAGGAGCAAGGAGCACCCTTCTCCCCTAACTCTTTCCATTTCTGGGAGGAATAAGCAGTGCCCTTCTCCGCTAACTCTTTCCATTTCTGGGATGTGTTAAGAGTGCCCTTCTCCCCTAACTATTTCCATTTCTGGGAGGCGTAAGGAGTGCCCTTCTCCCCTAACTATTTCCATTTCTGGTAGCGAGTAAGGAGTGCCCTTCTCCCCTAACTATTTCCATTTCTGGGAGGAGTAAGGAGTGCCCTTCTCCTCTAACTCTTTCCATTTCTGGGAGGCATAAGGAGCACCCTTCTCCCAGAACCCTTTCCATTTCTGGGAGGCGTAAGGAGCGCCCTTCTTTCCAAACTCTTTCCATTTCTGGGAGGCGTAAGGAGCACCCTTCTCCCCTAACTCTTTCCATTTCTGGGAGGAATAAGGAGTACCCTTCTCCCCTAACTCTTTCCATTTCTATGAGGTGTAAGGAGCGCCCTTCTCCCCTAAATCTTTCCATTTCTGGGAGGCGTAAGGAGTGCCCTACTCCCCTAACTCTTTCCATTTCTGGGAGGCATAAGGAGCGCCCTTCTCTCCTAACTCTTTCCATTTCCCCTTTCTTGTTTTCCAGACCTTCCTCCTCTCCTCCTGTACTTCCTGCTTGCCTTCTATGGTGGCTCCCAGGCACCCGTTCCTCCTCATCTCTTACCCATTCTTCTCATGCAGAGCCTCTGCATGATGCTCAGGGAACCTGCAATTCAAACATGCCAATGTTGCACATGAAGGTGAATTCAAAAATTCGCACCCCCTGCACATCCCCCCCGCATCCACGTTTCTTTCCAATCCCGTTTGTTTCCAGCGCAAGCTTTTGGATGGGAGGCGTAAGGAGTGCCCTTCTCCCCTAACTATTTCCATTTCTGGGAGGCGTAAGGAGTGCCCTTCTCCCCTAACTATTTCCATTTCTGGGAGGAGTAAGGAGTGCCCTTCTCCTCTAACTCTTTCCATTTCTGGGAGGCGTAAGGAGCACCCTTCTCCTCTAACTCTTTCCATTTCTGGGAGGCGTAAGGAGCACCCTTCTCCCCTAACTCTGTCCATTTCTGGGAGGAATAAGGAGTACCCTTCTCCCCTAACTCTTTCCATTTCTAAGAGGTGTAAGGAGCGCCCTTCTCCCCTAAACCTTTCCATTTCTGGGAGGCGTAAGGAGTGCCCTTCTCCCCTAACTCTTTCCATTTCTGGGAGGCATAAGGAGCGCCCTTCTCCCCTAACTCTTTCCATTTCCCCTTTCTTGTTTTCCAGACCTTCCTCCTCTCCTCCTGTTCTTCCTGCTTGCCTTCTACGGTGGCTCGCAGGCACCTGTATCCTCCCCATCTCTTACCCATTCTTCTCATTCAGAGCCTCGGCATGATGCTCAGGGAACCTGCAATTCAAACATGCCAATGTTGCACCTGAAGGTGAATTAAAAAATTCGCCCCCCGTGCACATCCCCCTCCCCATCCACGTTTCTTTCCAATCCCATTTGTTTCCAACGCAAGCTTTTGGATGGGAGACATAAGTAGTGCCCTTCTCCCCTAACTATTTCAATTTCTGGGAGGAGTAAGGAGGGGCCTTCTCTAACTCTTTCCATTTCTGGGAGGAGTAAGGAGTGGCCCCTCTCCCCTAACTCTTTCAATTCCTGGGAGGTGTAAGGAGCGCCCTTCTCCCCTAACTCTTTCCATTCATGGGAGGCATCAGGAGTGCCCTTCTCCCCTAACTCTTTCCATTTCTGGGAGGCATAAGGAGCGCCCTTCTCCCGTAACTCTTTCCATTTCTGGGAGGCGTAAGGAGCGCCCTTCTCCCCTAACTCTTTCCATTCCTGGGAGGCGTAAGGAGCGCCCTTCTTCGCTAACTCTTTCAATTTCTGGTAGGCGTAAGGAGTGCCCTTCTTCCCAAACTATTTCCATTTCTGGGAGGAGTAAGGAATGCCCCTCTCCTTTAAATCTTTCCATTTCTGGGAGGCGTAAGGAACACCCTTCTCCCCTAACTCTTTCCATTTCTGGGAGGCGTATGGAGCGCCCTTCTCCCCAAACTCTTTCCATTTCTGGGAGGCATAAGGAGCGCCCTTCTCCCCTAACTCTTTCAATTTCTGGGAGGCGTAAGGAGCGCCCTTCTCCCCTAACTCTTTCCATTTCTGGGAGGCATAAGGAGCGCCCTTCTCCCCTAACTCTTTCCATTTCTGGGATGCGTAAGGAGCACCCTTCTTCCCTAACTCTTTCCATTTCTGGGAGGCGTAAGGAGCACCCTTCTCCCCTAACTCTTTCCATTTCTGGGAGGAATAAGGAGGGTCCTTCTCCCCTAACTCTTTCCATTTCTGGGAGGTGTAAGGAGCGCCCTTCTCCCCTAAATCTTTCCATTTCTGGGAGGAGTAAGGAGTGCCATTCTCCCCTAACTCTTTCCATTTCTGGGAGGCGTAAGGAGCGCCCTTCTCCCCTAACTCTTTCCATTTCCCCTTTCTTGTTTTCCAGACCTTCCTCCTCTCCTCCTGTACTTCCTGCTTGCCTTCTACGGTGGCTCCCAGGCACCTGTATCCTCCTCATCTCTTACCCATTCTTCTCATGCAGAGCCTCTGAATGATGCTCAGGGAACCTGCAATTCAAACATGCCAATGTTGCACATGAAGGTGAATTCAAAAATTTGCACCCCCTGCACAACCCCCCCCCATCCACGTTTCTTTCCAATCCCATTTGTTTACAACGCAAGCTTTTGGATGGGCGGCGTAAGGAGTGCCTTTCTCCCCTAACTCTTTCGATTTCTGGGAGGCGTAAGGAGCGCCCTTCTCCCCTAAATCTTTCCATTTCTGGGAGGCGTAAGGAGCGCCCTTCTCCCCTAACTCTTTCCATTTCTGGGAGGCATAAGGAGCACCCTTCTTCCCTAATTGTTTCCATTTCTGGGAGGCGTAAGGAGCGACCTTCTTCCCTAACTCTTTCCATTTCTGGGAGGAGCAAGGAGCACCCTTCTCCCCTAACTCTTTCCATTTCTGGGAGGAATAGCAGTGCCCTTCTCCGCTAACTCTTTCCATTTCTGGGATGTGTAAGGAGTGCCCTTCTCCCCTAACTATTTCCATTTCTGGGAGGCGTAAGGAGTGCCCTTCTCCCCTAACTATTTCCATTTCTGGTAGCGAGTAAGGAGTGCCCTTCTCCCCTAACTATTTCCATTTCTGGGAGGAGTAAGGAGTGCCCTTCTCCTCTAACTCTTTCCATTTCTGGGAGGCGTAAGGAGCACCCTTCTCCCATAACCCTTTCCATTTCTGGGAGGCGTAAGGAGCGCCCTTCTTTCCAAACTCTTTCCATTTCTGGGAGGCGTAAGGAGCACCCTTCTCCCCTAACTCTTTCCATTTCTGGGAGGCGTAAGGAGCGCCCTTCTCCCCTAACTCTTTCCATTTCTGGGAGGCATAAGGAGCGCCCTTCTCCCCTAACTCTTTACATTTCTGGGAGGCGTAAGGAGCACCCTTCTTCCCTAACTCTTTCCATTTCTGGGAGGCGTAAGGAGCACCCTTCTCCCCTAACTCTTTCCATTTCTGGGAGGAATAAGGAGGGTCCTTCTCCCCTAACTCTTTCCATTTCTGGGAGGTGTAAGGAGCGCCCTTCTCCCCTAAATCTTTCCATTTCTGGGAGGCGTAAGGAGTGCCATTCTCCCCTAACTCTTTCCATTTCTGGGAGGCGTAAGGAGCGCCCTTCTCCCCTAACTCTTTCCATTTCCCCTTTCTTGTTTTCCAGACCTTCCTCCTCTCCTCCTGTACTTCCTGCTTGCCTTCTACGGTGGCTCGCAGGCACCTGTATCCTCCCCATCTCTTACCCATTCTTCTCATGCAGAGCCTCTGCATGATGCTCAGAGAACCTGCAATTCAAACATGCCAATGTTGCACATGCAGGTGAATTCAAAAATAACTGATTTTGGCAAGATCAAAGCAGCAAAGCAATCATGTTGGTGACCTCATGAGTGCACGTGTGATAGACTTTCCACACACAGTGCGGATTCCTTTGTAGGTCAATGCACTATAGAAAGACAGTAGTTCACAGGACCACGTTATCAGGAAAGTTTGGGTATGAATGTGTATGAAGTTCAAAACACCACCACATGCACGGGGTGGTCTACATGCACTGGTGATGTGAATGCCGTGGAGTAGAGAGGGCCAGGCCTTTCATTTATGATGCAAAAAGGTGCTGCATTGGTGCATCATTTTCCATAGTCCCCCTCTCTTTCTGATCCGCCAGAGCACCGAGGGCCAGATTCCAGATACTTTGCACCGGTGCAAGTGCAAATTTGCACCATATTAGCACTAGGGCAAAAAGCATTGGGGCCATATTCGGAAACATTTGCACCGTGACAAGTGCCACTTTCCATGGTATGAGCACTTGGGCAAAAATGGCCCTCATGCACAGAAAATGCACGTTCAGTGCATCTTTGCACCAGGGCAACGTTTGCTGAGTGCCAATATGGAATGGTATTTGCGAAGTACACACATGATAAGAACATGTAAACGGTAGCCGTGCACCGTACTAACCGTACTAATATAACATAACCTAGGGATGATGAAAGAGACTCAGTATGGAAATGTCTCCAATGTAACTGACGTGACGATAGTACGGTCACCTCCTTCTTAGCTGGTCAAGTGGCAGAGCGAGTAGAGCGCTCGCTTTGACATCTGTGCAGAGCCTGCTAACGCACGTGGCCAAACTCAGCCTTTCATCCTTCCGAGGTCGATAAATGAGCACCACACACGTGGGTAATAATAAGCAGCGCTCAGATACCTGAGGGTCGCTATATAAATGCCAAATTATTATTATTTATTATTCTTTGGGTGTCCGCCACTCCGGGCCCTCAGATCTCGGAGTCTCCCCTTGAGCAGAAAACTCAGTTGGTATTGTCGCATGAATACTTCATCTAGAAGTAGCAGCTCCAGGCAGATTTTTACATGGCCAATGGGAACACAGTTTTTCCGGAGGTCTCTCCTCCTTGCTGCAGGTGATGCCACCTTTGCCATCCTGTATTATGCTTCTTAGGGTCGGTTGGGCTACCAAGGTTCCAATTTCACATTACATGTGCAGGGAAAACATTTGACCACATTTCTTGTCAAATACCACATATGTTACTGCCTGTTAAGACGGTGTCCGGTCAAATGGTCGAAAATAAAAGATCGAATGACCATTTGATCGAAAGTCAAATGGTCGGAAAAAAAATGGTCGAATTTTTTTATTTATTTATTTGTATATTTTTTTTGTTTTGTTTGGTAAAAAAAAATGAATATAGAAAAAGGGAGGTTGACTCGATCAAATGGCATTCGATCATTTGGTTTTCGACTAAATGACCTACAACCGTTAAGACATAGATATGGAACATAGATATGCACATGTGTGTAAAGGTGCAGATTTCTAGAGGGCCAGTTCTGCTTATGTTATGTTATGTTATTTTGCACTTATATAGCGCCTTATATACCATTGGTATGGTCTGAAGGTGCTGGTAGGTTGAACGCCCTTGGGAACCGAAGTTCAGATCAGTAGAGAGAGTAGAGAGAGTCAAAGAGGTGTGTGTGAGCACCGGATATGTGTGCAGCTCGTGCGGTATTCGTGTGATAGCTACTTCTTAGCGATAGGTGTGGTGGTTGAGAGATCAGGAGAATGTGTTCGTTCTGGCAGGATTTATCCAGAACGGATGTGGCAGCGTTAGGCCTGAGGAGAACGCCTGGCTGGGGGGTGTGAAACTAGCAGTGCTTACTTAGAGTGATGTGGAGTAAGCGGCCGATGTTGGTATGAGAACAGTTATACCGAATGGTGTCATAGTATCTCTGCGTTCTAGTTGAGTGGTGATGTAAAGGAGAGAGTAAGCGTGGTAGTGTGATAGGATGGGTTATATGCTCTTTCGAAACGTTCTCTGCATTCCAGATTGTACCATATATGCTCCAGATACTTTGTTTATTTTCTAAATCCACACATAGGTTATTGGGTACACTTCTAAATGCAACTTTCTCAGAGAGGATATTGTGCACAACTTCTAAATATACACATAGGCTATTGGGCACAGCTTCTAAATGCAACTTCTAAATATACACATTGGCTAGTGGGTACACTTCTAAATACAACTTTTCTCAGAGCGGCTCTTGGGCACAACCTCTAAATGCAACTTTTCTCAGAGCGGCTATTGGGCACAACTTCTAAATGCAACTTTTCTCAGAGAGGCTATTGGGCACAACTTCTGAATGCAACTTCTAAATATACACATTGGCTAGTGGGTACACTCCTAAATGCAACTTTTCTCAGAGAGGCTATTGGGCACAACTTCTAAATATACACACTGGCTATTAGGGATTACTTCTAAATGCAACTTTTCTCAGAGAGGCTATTGGGCACAACTTCTGAATGCAACTTCTAAATATACACATTGGCTAGTGGGTACACTCCTAAATGCAACTTTTCTCAGAGCGGCTATTGGGCACAACTTCTAAATGCAACTTTTCTCAGAGAGGCTATTGGGCACAACTTCTGAATGCAACTTCTAAATATACACATTGGCTAGTGGGTACACTCCTAAATGCAACTTTTCTCAGAGCGGCTATTGGGCACAACTTCTAAATGCAACTTTTCTCAGAGAGGCTATTGGGCACAACTTCTAAATATACACACTGGCTATTAGGCATTACTTCTAAATGCAACTTTCTCATTGAGGCTATTGGGCACAACTTCTAAATGCAACTTTCTCATTGAGGCTATTGGGCACAACTTCTAAATGCAGCTTTTCTCTGAGGGGTTATTGGGCACAGCTTCTAAATGTACCCATAGGCTATTGGGTACACTTCTGAATGCAACTTTTCCTGAGGGAGGCTATTGGGCACAACTTCTAAATGCAGCTTTTCTCTGGGGTGTTATTGGGCATAGCTTCTAAATATGCACATAGGCTATTGGGCACAGCTTCTAAATGCAACTTCTAAATATGCACATAGGCTATTGGGCACAGCTTCTAAATGCAACTTCTAAATATACACATTGGCTAGTGGGTACACTTCTAAATGCAACTTTTCACAGAGCGGCTATTGGGCACAACTTCTAAATGCAACTTTTCTCAGAGAGGCTATTGGGCACAACTTCTGAATGCAACTTCAAAATATACACATTGGCTAGTGGGTACACTTCTAAATGCAACTTTTCTCAGAGCGGCTATTGGGCACAACTTCTAAATGCAACTTTTCTCTGAGGTGTTATTGGGCATAGCTTCTAAATATACACATTGGCTAGTGGGTACACTTCTAAATGCAACCTTTCTCAGAGAGGCTATTGGGCACAACTTCTAAATATACACACTGGCTATCCATCAACTACGCAGCTGCACCACGCACACACAATACATTGTGCAAACCAGTGCTGGAAACTGAACATGATTAAGGGTTGGGGATTGATTGTGGGCTCATGGGCTGGGAGTGGAGTAATGACAGGCGAGTGATAGACTTGTAAAAGTGTAATGAAATCACTGTGAGTAATTCGACCATCTGCACAGGCAGTGTATGCTCGCCTGGGCTTTTTTGAAGTATTGTAATGAAAATGAATAATGGGAGATCAACCTCAGAAAATGTGTGGGGCTAATCCGTAGACATTTACCACTGCTCACTGCACAACAAACATATAGTCTAGTGTACTCCGGGGGGACATAGCCTACAGGCGCTTTCCTCCCTGGTACATTTGGCTGGAATGTGGCAGCCATAAGTACATCAAAGCATCGCAGGAAAGGGGAAGGCAACACCTTCCGCTGGCCATGGCCAGCCTAATTAAAATATCAAAGGCCTCATGGATCTGCCCTCTCTATTGTCTAACGTTCTGCTGGTTGCAATGCATACTGATGAGAGTTATTTGAAACAGGCCTGCGATAGGCCTGAGTGCAGAACTGACAGAAGGGGGTAGGACACTAACACCTCTTTGATATGCAATATGTCATCATGAAGCGTGCTCCCGCCCCTCTGCATGAATGGCATGTCTGGGCCAACAATTTACAGTAGGCAACCCATGCATGGATCCCCTTTCAGAGGGAAGAAGCATGCGATTTGATGGAGACAGAAAGTCTGTTCTCACCACAAACTTCAAGAGAGACCTGCGCTTTGATCAAGAGTCACATTGAGCTCAATTAACCAGAGAGACACTTTGATCCACAACAGACAGGAAGATGGGTCGGACTTAGTAGTACAAATTGCCATCGCTTATCTTTCCTCTTGCAAAGCACTCTGGTTATGACTGCACACATAATACAAGATTGTTGGAGGGGACTCAGGATTGATTTCTGAAGTTAGGCTTAGCCTGCACTAATCACTGGGGCTCATTTGGCTTTAAAAGAGGGCTGATTTCCTCACTTAGCAGATTATCCGACAATTTCAAAACGACTAAGAAGAAGGACTCATTTGGACCCTTGCTGAAGGCACAGTCTGCCTTACATCTTCCGCCAGTGTTGGAAGGCCATAATTTCCAAGAGGGCAGCAAGGTCCCTCCCCTAAGCATCTCCTACGGAACAGGGGAGATGCAGGACTCAGTGGACCCGTACAGCAGTCCAGAACCAGTACTCAGCAAGCACACAGCATGCCCTGCTAGGTTCTGCCAGAAAGCTTCCTAGGTAGGAAGTGCCAGAGAGTCTCTGACCAAAGGATAAGGCCGTTGCCTGCAAACACTCTCCTCAGCTTGGGGCCGTCTGCCTTAAAAGATGACATGAGCCCTACAAAGAAGCAAGGAGGAGTGCCACAACAAGCATCAACCAGCGTCCATCTTTTAAGGACATTTTCAAGGCAGACGATCCCTCAAACCGTGACTGTCTCCACCATTGACTGTTGTCACGTTACTGTCACTAAAGCCGTCTGAGACTCCTCGCCCAGCGTTCCAGATCCACCAACCAGCACAGAGACAATGATTCTGGTGTTTATATATGGCCTTATATATTTCATAATGCAATGGATCACTCTAGTGGTGACCACAGGAGAATTGGGCAGTCTCTACTGCACATGACTGCATCAGACAAACATACATCTGGCTTTTTATTATAGTGTATGATGATTGTGTGATAATATTACATGCTAGTAATCATTTTTCATAGTAATATATGGCCATAAATAAATGGTTCTATGTTCATTCATCGACTGTTTTTTTCAGTGGGTTTCAGTGTTTTATTTTAAAAAACAGACTGAAATTGTACACTATTCCCGACCCGCAAACCCTTATATACCCTTACCCATAACCCCGTTAGGTAAGTTTTCCTTTCTGTTATAATTCTTCCTCACCTGCTATTCCCTGAACTTATTGCTGGACTTGGGGATTATTTTTCCATGTTCCTGGGTGAGTGGCAATCTTCCCCTCTCACCCTTTCTTTTTCTCTTTTTATAGGTGCCTTTTATGTCTTTCCATAGTGTATGTTTGGATGTATAGTTCCCTCTAACGTTTGGACTGCATGCATTTTCCTTTGGCAGCACACAGCACCAAATATGCAGTGTTGCCGGGTTGCCCTTGGGGCAACCCTTTCTAATTTCTCTTAATTTACCTAGGGTGAACTACTATTCCCAAGTGTAGAGAGGGATTTTCACCCCCTTAACATGTTATTTGCAAAACCTGCACACCCCGCCTTATGTAGAGTGCTGGGGAGAGCTGGTATCCCCTTTATCACTGACCTAGTAACATTTCTGATACAGTGGCAAGCTCACTCTTATGACTGGTGGCAGTGAATCTACTTTGATGACTTTTCAGTTAATATTACCTGCAGGCTGTCAAACCAGCTGTCTTAATGCACAGAAGGGTCACCTTTCTGCTTGAATGGTGGCTTGTTTCTTCTTTCGCCATGTGTAGTGGGCTTGTTGTTCCTTGGGCCTTCCTCTGCCTTCGGTGGGAACCCTTTGTGTTTCCCGCCAAGGCTCTAGAATGTTTGTGAAGGCAGGAAGTGAGGGTGGAGTCCGAAACACTTCTGGTGTGCCTAAGTGAAACCAGGTGAGAGATGTTACTAATTGAGACAACCGTTCCGTCCCTATCCCTGACAGGTGCAGCAGGATTTGGGAACAATGTGAGCTGAAGATGTTAAAAGCATTCAAACTAACTTAACAGTCACAGAGCATGCATTAGACAAGAAGCAAACATGTACTTCACATTTACAAAATGTGCTGTGAACCCAACACGTTGAGGAAAATTGTATTAGAATTAGGAACAAGCGCAGATCTCTTTTATTTCATAATTTTTTTAAAGTGTTTAATTGTGTAGATATATGTATTTGTTCCACTAGAGGAGACAGTTCCTTAGCTAACTGTGATTAGTTTGATAGACAAGCTCTTCATTCTTATTTTCATCACTGAGAGGAAGTGTGTGCTGCAAAGCACTTTTGAGTTACCCTTTAAGACACATTCAGAAGTGGTGGGATTGCACTGGAGTGCCTTGTGATCTTGGGCAAAACTGTTCTGAGAATGTGTGTTTACTATCAGTGACTTTCTTGATGAATTGCAACACCAGTAATTAATATATGTTAATGGTGCACAAACAATTATGTTGACTTACAATGAAACTAATTGCAAACACTTGTATGGCAGGCTCCCTAGCGCATTACGTTCAACCCAGCTCCACCAATAACTTTTGTCTCCTTGAAATCGCTTGTTTCTTTTTTGAAATGGGACAGCAAGGCTGCATATTTCTGGGCTGCAAAATCTGCACACATTAAGGAGTCAAAGCCATGTTTGGCAGAAGCAGACCGATGGAAAGCTAACTAAAATTACCCAGAGGAAATGCTCGCTTTGCATCTAAAGGGGTCATCAATTTAGTAAAGTCATGAGCCTGCCCTGCTCGCAGGTGCCATGACATTTTTGTCACCTTAAGGGTTTGGTGTTTTATTGCGGCCACTCAAGTCGCGGGTTAGTTGACAGCTATACCTTAAGATGCAGGATGCTCGGCCTCATTATAAATAAATGGTGGTATCTCGGCAGTAAATCCGCCGAGATACCACCAAACAGTTTTTGTATTACTGCCACTTGGTCTGGTGGTATTACCACCAGATTACAAGTGGTGGTAGGCGTTGGTAGACCCCATTAATTAGAGTCCATAGGACTAAATGGGGGATTTTGGTGGTATTGTCCTCCACCTTACCCCCAAACTCGTAGTTGGGTGGTACGGTAATGAGGCAGTAACGGTGTGACCACTGCATTTTCAAAGCACCACCCAACTTGTAATGAGGCCCTGTAGTTTGCATTCCTAGAGCCCATTGAAGACAATACATTGAAGCGACATGCAGCATGCCAAGGCCACTGTGAAAAGACGCTCTACATGTTGGAACGTAGACTGCAGGTCACTAACCCACACTGAGAAGCCACTGTGAAAAGACTCAGTGTGGGCTGGAACACGCAGTCCAAGTTCCAATGGTGAGCTGAGAAATCCCCCTTGTTGAGAAAGTGTGCAGCAGAAGCTGGGAATTAGCAAACTAGCGCCAGAGAGCGAATGCTGCTCTTGGACTTAATCAGCCACTGGTAGCAGTGGATTTGGTTCTGTCCTGCGCCAACACGATTAAGAGCTGGACGCTGGAGAACAAGCTCCAGATGAACCCCTCAAAAACAGAGGTTATCGTGCTGGGCGCAAAGAGACTGGTACAAAAGATGGTTCGGGCGATTTCCATGCCCTTCTTGATTTGGTGTCTTCACTAGATATTCAGATACTGTGAAGAATCAAAGCTGCATCTGACAGTCAGGTAGGTACTGCAAGTCACAGGTCAGCCAGTCTATTACCTATTGAGACTTTTAAAACCAGTGTTGTCTCTCATCGCAGAAAAGGATGAACCAGTAGTAGTCGGAATATTGACCAATGCTAGGCTCGTCTACTGCAATGCCCTCCTTATGGGGGTCCAAGAATTTCAAATAAGGAGATTACAGGTAGCGCAAAACTATGCTATTAGACTGATTTCCTCATTAAAAAGAAGAGCTGAAATTTCTCAGTATAGAAGAAATCTGCATTGGCTTCCGATCTCTCAGAGAATCCTGTTTAAGGTCCCTTGTCTGGTGTTTGAGTGTATCCATGGGACGGCATCAAGTCTACTTAAACGCAAAGGTCCAGCTGTAGCGTCCCCGGAGACTGTTGCGTTCCTTGGATCGGCACCTTTTGCAGGTTCCACTGATCAGAACGACCGCTTGGGGCGAGAGACGGTTTCCTGCCTTCGGCCGCCGGACATTGAAAGCTTTGCCTTTGATGCTTCGGTGCCTCGACTCTCTGCCATGTTTTAGAAAACAACTTAAAACCCATCTGTTTGCCTAGATTCTGGTCTACCACCATCAGCCCGTGATTTGGAGAGGCAAATGTATATGGGGAGGGGATGAGAACCACACTCTCCAACCAACACCCTCCCCCGTCCCCCACACACACAACCTCCTGTGTCGCCGTGGGAAGCCACAGTAAATGATTTACATTTCCAGCACTGAGTGGACGTTTCCAACACTAAATAGATAATGAAATAACATAGTGCATGCTGGTACTTGGAGGCTGAAAGGCCAACCATCGAATCCTCCTGATGTTATCACCTGGAAGATGCCAGAGGCAAACCTGAAAACATTAAACCATTTTTTACCAAATAAGTTCCTGGTTAACTGAAGTCCTCAACTGTGTTGAGTCTGTCACATGCCCATGACTGTGGTGCTAATGTGATTTTGAAAAAATACACCACAATCACAAGTTACTGCAGTAATAAAACTGACTAAGCACTAAGCACTTGATTTCGTTTAGACATTCCCTAGTTTGTTATCAAATTGGATCAATTAAAGATATATTCATCTAGAGAACATTTAGTAAGTGGATGGCGGGGGTAGAAATACGCTGCTATTCCGAAGTCTTCCGTCCACGAAGCTGCATCTTCCATTGCAAACAGGGTCTGGATTTTCGGACTCTCTGGCACCTGGCGTGGACAGGTCATACTTTAGCAGCGCCCACCCGAGTGAGGAGAACCTCTTAATGACCAGCTGCATGACTTGATCTCCCCCAGGGGCTGTACATGCACTAATAATTGGCGATTATAATTCCGCGCCGGGTCCGCGGACTTCACCATCCTTGGGGAGCGATGTGCACTGCGGTCCAGGCCGCCTTGATGCAGCTTCCATCAATATCCGGCAGTGTGCGCTTTGATCAGGTCTCCAGTGAAATAACTAACCGGCCAAAACTGGAGAAAGGCCATTAACCCTTTGACAAAGTTTAGGACTCATACAATTACGGCTTAATAATGTGCTCCAGTATTGCCCCTAGGACGTACACTAGCAGGTGTGACCGCTCAGCAGGTTAGGCGCTCGCTGCTGGGGTCTTTATGTGATGCGCAGGCCACTGGCTGGAGATTTGCTGCAAGTGCGGTAAAAATAACACATTTTTAAAAATTATTTATGTCCTAAAGGGGGAGGGCGGGAGTGGTGAGGAGTGAGGATCAGTGTGTACCCCAGCAACGAGGGACCCATGTCAAAACCCTCTCTTTGGCTGCATCACGCGGCCCTCCTCAGGATGTGCAGGGAATTAAGGGGTTATGACGGAGACAGCCATATACCTTAATCATTGCAGCATTAAGAGCGCAAGCTCAATCTTTCCCTCTCTCCCTCCTTCCCTCTCTTCCTACCTCCCTCCCTCCCTCTCTCTCCCTTCCTTCCTTCCTACCCCTCCCTCCCTCCCGCCCTCCCTTCCTTCCTTCCTTCCTTCCTTCCTTCCTTCCTTCCTTCCTTCCTTCCTTCCTTCCTTCCTTCCTTCCTTCCTTCCTTCCTTCCTTCCTTCCTTCCTTCCTTCCTTCCTTCCTCCCTCCCTTCCTTCCTTCCTTCCTTCCTTCCTTCCTTCCTTCCTTCCTTCCTTCCTTCCTTCCTTCCTTCCTTCCTTCCTTCCTTCCTTCCTTCCTTCCTTCCTTCCTTCCCTCCCTCCCTCCCTCCCTCCCTCCCTCCCTCCCTCCCTTCCTTCCTTCCTTCCTTCCTTCCTTCCTTCCTTCCTTCCTTCCTTCCTTCCTTCCTTCCTTCCCCCCTCCCTCCCTTATTCCCTCCCTCCCTCCCTCCCTCCCTCCCTCCCTCCCTCCCTCCCTTCCTTCCTTCCTTCCTTCCTTCCTTCCTTCCTTCCTTCCTTCCTTCCTTCCTTCCTTCCTTCCTTCCTTCCTTCCTTCCTTCCTTCCTTCCTTCCTTCCTTCCTTCCTTCCTTCCTTCTCCCACCCTCTTCCTCCTTCCTCCCCCTCCTCCCTGCGTTCTGCTTGTTTTTAGTGTGATAGTTTGATTCCAGATAGCGTAGATTAATGAGATAAATGCCTGCTGCATACGCGTGAGTTGGGCCCTAAAAGCACTGTTTCGGCTTCCAGTCGGTTTGCCATTATGCCATGGCCCATAAAATTAGCACCATGGGGTTTTTAAGAACACCACGTGTACATTAAGCACATAATAGCAATCCATGTGTGGTGTTTGCACTATAACTTCTGAATACCCACATTTTTATATATTACAAGTTGGCGGCATCTGCTGCCCGGCAACGCATTGAAGCAGTAACTGCAAAACCGTGTCATGGTTCGGTGTCATTAAGTGCTTTTTATCTAATTATAAATACTCCAATTTATGTCAACAAAGGTACTTTTACCTCAAACGACCTCTAGGGCCACATCGCAGGTGAAGTTGACATTTTGCATGAATTTAGCACTAGGGCAAAAAATGTCCCGGCACAACAAAAAACGAATTCTTGTAATTCACTCGGGACAGCAAGGTCTATAGTGTCCTCTAGGCTAGCGCAGTATTTAGTAACTGTATAGAATGACGGACTGAGTCAGCCCCACCCGGGGATTGAAACTTGCGATTGGCTGATTATCCGCCTTTCAGAAGCGGGCCATCACGGGGAAGATCCTGTGAACCCAGCCTTACCCTCCCATCACGGCAAAGATCCTGTGAGCCCAGCCTTACCGTCCCATCACGGAGAAGACAAGCCCAGCCTTACCTTCCCATCACGGCAAAGATCCTGTGAGCCCAGCCTTACCCTCCCATCACAGCGATGACCCTGTGAGCACAGCCTTACCCTCACATCACGGCGAAGACCCTGTGCGACCAGCCTTACCTTACCTTCCCACCTCCAATAGAAGAGGGGGCATACTTAACCCTCCCATCACGGCGAAGACCCTGTGAGACCAGCCTTACCCTCCCATCACGGCGAAGACCCTGTGAGACCAGCCTTACCCTCCCATCACGGGGAAGACCCTGTGAGCCCAGCCTTACCCTCACATCACGGCAAGGACGCTATGAGCCCAGCCTTAAAGTCCCATCACGGCGAAGACCATGTGAGCCCAGCGTTACCCTCACTTCACGGCGAAGACCCAGTGAGCACAGCCTTAACCCTCCCATCACGGCGAAGACCCTGTGAGACCAGCCTTACCCTCCCATCACGGCGAAGACCCTGTGAGCCCAGCCTTACCCTCACATCACGGCGAAGACCCTGTGAGCCCAGCCTTACCGTCCCATCACGGCAAAGACCCTGTGATCGCAGCCTTACCCTCACATCACGGCGAAGACCCTATGAGCACAGCCTTAACCTCACATCACGGCGAAGACCCTGTGAGCCCCGCCTTACCATCCCATCACGGCGAAGACCCTGGGAGCCCAGCCTTACCCTCCCATCACAACGAAGATCCTGTGAGCCCAGCCTTACCGTCCCATCACGGCGAAGACCCTGTGAGCCCAGCCTTACCCTCCCATCACGGCAAAGACCCTGTGAGCCCAGCCTTACCCTCCCATCATGGCAAAGACCCTGTGAGCACAGCCTTAACCGCACATCACAGCGAAGACCCTGTAAACCCAGCCTTACCGTCCCATCACGGCGAAGACCCTGTGAGCCCAGCCTTACCCTCCCATCATGGCGAAGATCCTGTGGTCCCAACCTTACACCCCCATCACAGCGAAGACCCTGTGAGGTCAGCCTTACTCTCCCATCGCAGCGAAGACCCTGTGAGCCCAGCCTTAACCCCACATCATGGTGAAGACCCTATGAGCCAGCCTTACCCTCCCATCACGGCGAAGACCCTGTGAGCACAGCCTTCCGGTCCCATCATGGAGAAGACGAGCCCAGCCTTACCCTCCCATCACGACGAAGACCCTGTGAGCCCGGCCTTACCGTCCCATCAAGGAGAAGACAAGCCCAGCCTTACCCTCGGATCACGGCGAAGACCCTGTGTGCCCAGCCTTACCGTCCCATCACGGAGAAGACGAGCCCAGCCTTACGCTCCCATCACAGTGATGACCCTGTGAGCCCAGCCTTACCCTCCCATCACGGCGAAGACCCTGTGAGCCGAGCCTTACCCTCACATCACGGGGAAGATCCTGTGAACCCAGCCGTACCCTCCCATCACGGCAAAGATCCTGTGGTCCCAGCCTTACACTCCCATCACGGCGAAGACTCAGTGAGGTCAGCCTTACCCTCCCATCACTGCGAAGACCCTGTGAGCCCAGCCTTACTGTCCCATCACAGAGAAGACGAGCCCAGCCTTACCCTCCCATCACGTGAAGACCCTGCGAACCCAGCCTTACCCTCCCATCACGGCGAAGACCCTGTGGGCCCAGCTTTACCCTCCCATCATGGTGAAGACCCTGTGAGCCCAGCCTTACCCTCACATCACGGGGAAGACCCTGTGAGCCTAGCCCTACTCTCCCATCACGGCAAAGATCCTGTGAGCCTAGCCTTACCCTCCCATCACGGCGAAGACCCTGTGAGGCCAGCCTTACCCTCCCATCATGGCGAAGACCCTGTGCCTTAACCTCACATCATCGCGAAGACCCTGTGAGCCCAGCCTTACCCTCCCATCACGGCGAAGAGCCTGTGAGCCCAGCCTTACAGTCCCATCATGGAGAAGACGAGCCCAGCCTTACCATCCTATCACGGCGAAGACCCTAAGAGGCCAGCCTTACCCTCCCATCATGGCGAAGACCCTGTGAGCCCAGCCTTACCGTCCCATCACGGCGAAGACCCTCTGAGCCCAGCATTACCCTCCCATCACGGCGAATACCCTGTGGGCCCAGCCTTACCCTCCGATCAAGGGAAAGACCCTGTGGGCCCAGCCTTACACTCCCATCACGGTGAATACCCTGTGGGCCCATCCTTACCCTCCCATCACGGCGAAGACCCTATGAGCCCAGCCTTACCCTCCCCTCGCAGTGAAGACCCTGTGAGCCCAGCCTTACCCTCCCATCACGGCGAAGACCCTGTGAGCACGGTGAAGATCCTGTGAGCCCAGCCCTACCCTCCCATCACGGCGAAGACCCTGCGAGGCCAGCCTTACCCTCCCCTCACAGTGAAGACCCTGTGAGCCCAGCCTTACCCTCCCATCAGGGCGAAGACCCTGTGGGCCCAGCCTTACCCTCCCCTCACAGTGAAGACCCTTTGAGCATAGCCTTACCCTCCCATCACGGTGAAGAACCTGTGAGCCCAGCCTTACCCTCGCATCACGGTGAAGACCCTGTGAGCACGGTGAAGACACTGTGAGCCTAGCCCTACCCTCCCATCACGGCGAAGACTCTGCGAGGCCAGCCTTACCCTCCCCTCACAGTGAAGACCCTGCAAGGCCAGCCTTACCCTCCCATCACGGCGAAGACCCTGTGGGCCCAGCCTTACCCTCCCCTCACAGTGAAGACCCTTTGAGCATAGCCTTACCCTCCCATCACGGTGAAGACCCTGTGAGCCCAGCCTTACCCTCCCCTCACAGTGAAGACCCTGCAAGGCCAGCCTTACCCTCCCATCACGGCGAAGACCCTGTGGGCCCAGCCTTACCCTCCCCTCACAGTGAAGACCCTGCGAGGCCAGCCTTACCCTCCCCTCACAGTGAAGACCCTGCAAGGCCAGCCTTACCCTCCCATCACGGCGAAGACCCTGTGAGCCCAGCCTTACACTCCCCTCACAGTGAAGACCCTGCGAGGCCAGCCTTACCCTCCCCTCACAGTGAAGACCCTGTGAGCCCAGCCTTCCCCGATTACTCTGCCACTGATAAAACTGCAAGCACACATTTTTTAAAGGATTGACGCTGCTAATGCATGAACACTTAGATAAACAGATTTTGACAATGAGCAATATTGGATTTGTAACTTAAGTATTTTAGATGAAAAGGAAGAATGGCAAAAGGTTTTGCTATAATGTATAACCATGTAAAGCCAACATTAAAAAAAATCAATAAAAAAATATATACAATTGGTATTGAATTCTGCATTTGTGCTGGCCGCCCATAACCGACTTTAATAGCAGATACCGTGGCAGTTCATAGATGCTTGCCTTTTTGTGAACTAATGTGCATATTGCCAAAGGGACCAGCCAAAGGGTTGACCTAGAAGGAACGGGGGTGCTCAGAAGAGGAACCAGCATGAGGTATGATGGCCAAGGGTCTTAATAGAGACACATTGCAAATGAACCACTATTAATAATTTAGGATTGGAATCACACCCACAGGACAATATTAATGCCACAAGAAAAATCAATGCATGGATTAATAGTGATTTGCTGTAAGGTTCAGTGGTACATAAACGCACACATGTTTTGGCCTCCCCTCAGCGCACTCTCACTGGGGCTTGGCGCACCCCCAGCAGCCCACGGCCCACCCTCACCCGTGGGCTTGGAAAATGAGGCATTATGGCACTGCCTCGCTCTAGGCCAAGTTCGTAATTCCGGCAGACAGCGCCTTGAAGTTGACGATAAAGCACCACTGGTGAACCTGAATGCTCATCTACAGAAAGCAGTCTGCGGCTCTACAGATGTTTCGTACGTTAATTCCAGGGTGACCTCACACCGCTGTCCATGATGGCTAGGCCTGTAATTGCAGTCCAAAACAACTGGAGAGTCAAAGGTTGCAGAACCTTTAACATTCATTCCATTTATTTAGCGTATATTCACACTAGGCTAAAAAGAAGCGGGTACAGCAAACGTTCCATGCCAACAGGCCTGGCCCAGGACAGTGGGAAAAGCTCCTCACATTCCAATTTGTCAGAGACCAGCAGTGGCGGTAAAGTCTAAAACCGGTGGCACATACATGCCGAACTAGAATAAGAGATACTGGGCACAGCAAGCAGGCATGCTTTCATTTAGACTGCGTTTCCAACACAAGAATCCTTGGGGTATGCGGGTTCAAATGGTGCATTTTATGGGACATGTTTTAACCTCAATCTTCCTGGCAGTGGATGCTAGGGTCAGGCTTAGCAGTACGGCCAGCTACACTGGATCACAGCCTGGGTTGGGGGTGAGTTTGGGATGCTACTGTGGGATTTGCATCTGATTCGCCTGGAACTGGATGCTAGGATCAGGCTAAGCAGCATGGCCGTCTACACTGGTTTGGCTTGGGTTGGGGTGAGTTTGGGATTTGCCTCTGCTCCTCCTGGCGGTGGATGCTAGGATCAGGCTAGGCAGCATGGCCGTCTACACTGGATTGGCTTGGGTTGGGGTAAGTGTGGGATTTGCCTCTGCTCCTCCTGGCGGTGGATGCTAGGATCAGGCTAAGCAGCACGGCCGTCTACACTGGATTGGCTTGGGTTGGGGTGAGTGTGGGATTTGCCTCTGCTCCTCCTGGCGGTGGATGCTAGGATCAGGCTAAGCAGCATGGCCGTCTACACTGGATTGGCTTGGGTTGGGGTGAGTGTGGGATTTGCCTCTGCTCCTCCTGGCGGTGGATGCTAGGATCAGGCTAAGCAGCACGGCCGTCTACACTGGATTGGCTTGGGTTGGGGTGAGTGTGGGATTTGCCTCTGCTCCTCCTGGCAGTGGATGCTAGGATCAGGCTAAGCAGCATGGCCGTCTACACTGGATTGGCTTGGGTTGGGGTGAGTGTGGGATTTGCCTCTGCTCCTCCTGGCGGTGGATGCTAGGATCAGGCTAAGCAGCATGGCCGTCTACACTGGATTGGCTTGGGTTGGGGTGAGTGTGGGATTTGCCTCTGCTCCTCCAGGCGGTGGATGCTAGGATCAGGCTAAGCAGCACGGCCGTCTACACTGGTTTGGCTTGGGTTGGGGTGAGTGTGGGATTTGCCTCTGTTCCTCCTGGCAGTGGATGCTAGGATCAGGCTAAGCAGCACGGCCGTCTACACTGGATTGGCTTGGGTTGGGGTGAGTGTGGGATTTGCCTCTGCTCCTCCTGGCGGTGGATGCTAGGATCAGGCTAAGCTGCACGGTCGGCTACACTGGATCATGGCCTGGCTTGGGGTGAATTTGGGATGGCACCATGGGATGTGCTTGAAGAATCTTCCACCGCTCCTGCCTAGCTCTAATTCCTTCCTTTACCCTATCCCGTGATCCACCCACCAAACGCTTTTGGACATGGCCCTTGTTCTTATCCAGACACAGGCTGGGTTTGGGTCAGAAGAGAACTGGCAACACCCTAAGATGTGAGAGCCCGGACCATGTGCTGGACCAAGGAGCCTCTGTTACTTTCTCAGCCCAGGAAACCTATGTGGCCAGCTTTGGAGCCCTGTTGCTCGGCCACACAAATGCACACAATTGTTCATGTGAGCTGGGACCCACTGAGGAAACAAAGAAAAGCTGATACCCTTCTGCACAAGTCCCAGCAAACATGCACATAAACCCCTTGCCATGTCCATGAGTAGGGCTGACATATGATATGACTCCATGTCTGGAGGGGCACCATGTTCCACTACCGGGCTTCCATTCCTCCATGCATTACCTGCTGGGAGTGGTAGTGTTGTGTCACTTCAATAGCAAAAGTATAAGCAAAGACCAGGAGTGGAGTAGGGTGTTCCTCGTGACATGGACTCATCCTGCAATACTATCAAAGTGCCTGAGGAACATGGCTGCTAGTCACATATGGTCGTATGAGGGAGGGCCGACTGCACCATTATAGGTGGCGGGGACCCCCAAGCCCGCAACTGTGTTCAATGCACCAGTCGATACTTGCAAACACATCGAATCTGGGAGGTATTGACTTCTGGGAAAAGACTATCATTTGGATAGCTAGGCTGCACGTTGTATTTTGAAATAATTCATTTCTTTTCGTTTTTTAATAAATTGAAATTGAAAGACATGGATTAATACGTTGTTTGAGTTATTAAGGGGCCCGACCATCAGGGCAATAACGACAATGAAACAAGGCCCTTGCCGCAGTGTTCAACAAGGATACATTAATGCCCCGTTGGAGTCACTGGGACCTCCTGGCAGATCTGAACGGGACCACGAAACGTGAAAGCACCCTCTCCTCCATGCAAAGCACGAGGAACTGATGTCTAAGCTGGCGCGGCTCACACTTTATCGCTTCTCCTGTCTCTTAAATCAAAAGCACAGACTGCAGGATGCAAAAAAGAGGCAGTGTGATTCCAAAAGAGAATAGGAAAGAGAGAGAGAGAGAAAGGGGGGAGGAGAGAGAGAGAGAGAGAGAGAGAGAGAGAGAGAGAGAGAGAAGACGGTGGAAATAAAAGACGGACTCCAATGTAGCAACACTATTAAAGGCCTCTTTCCACTTCACCAAAACCATGAAATACCTGCATCTGTGCCACAACATCCAAACTCCATGACATAAATCCCCCGGTGGGGCTCTGGATGCAGTTAGGCTCTGGATGCAGTTATATAACTGCGTAACCAAGCCTCGACCCCTGTGTGATAGTGAGGTCTGGCCGGAAAGACACCACAAATTACACTAACCGGGCAGCGGCCTTACCAAAGATATGTACGTGCACTTCTGCATTGGGCACTCAGCAGTCACAGGAATAGTGCCAACAAAGCTTAGCGAGGCAGCACTAGGGTGGTGCTCATTACTGGCTGAGATGGAGGAATGAACATATATCTAATGAGAAGCAACAGAGGATCCTCGCAGACCAAAGTTCTCCAACCCCAACTGAAAAGAACAGCTAACTGCTAACTACATAATATACCGCAAGCACCCCAGAATGACAGACACAGTCCCCCAAAAGAAAGCAAGGGACCAGAAATCACCCCAACTGGGCCTAATCACAGAAGAAGCGAAACAGAGATTCATAACCCCCTGGCGAGCCCATGCCCTCACGAAACACAATGAGATGTCACCAGCTGCAAGACGCAACATGACACCCTCATATGCTGTATGGGTAGAGAAGAAAACCCTAAGCACAAGCAGGACATGGGAGACGGTATTAGCCACCGTCTAGACATTGAGGGTCTTAGAAAGCAAACCAAGACCAGATCGGTTGGCAGTGTGACATTAGGCTCATGGAAAAACGAGACCTGCTTCCTCTTACACTGGCCTAAGTATCAAGAGACAAGTCAAACATGCCATGAAGATCAGGGGTTTCCCACAGTTCAAAGGTGAGGAAACATTCATATGCTCTTGGGAGACAATCCAGAGGCTGAAGACGAGCAGCAGAGATCTTGGAAGCCTGCAATCCCATAGGGCACTCGAGATCCCACCTATAATTAGGCAATATGGCATGAGGAGGGGGGGCATTACCAGTCAGGTAATGCCCCCAGAGCCATATTTCGAAGCCTGAGCGGAGCGAGGACCTTAACGGAGCCGCGGGGGCATTACCCAACTGGTAATGCCCCCACCTATTAAGGTCATATTGCTATTAGTACCCCGGCACGTGGCAACGGGGTACTAATTGCACTTTTTCTCGACTCCAAAAAAAAAAGCAACAAAAATGGCCGCCGGGGATCGGGAGAAGGGACTACAGGTAGTCCCTTCTCCCTTTCCATGGCGGCCATTGAATGTTATATAAAAAAAATTAACAAACAAAATGGCCGCCATGGAACAGGGAGAATGGAAAACAGGTAGTCCCTTCTCCCTTTCCATGGTGGCCAGTGACGAAGGAACCCGGAGGTGCGGCAGTGATTCCGAGCCTTGTCGTTCTGGTAAGGCACAGGAAAGGGCCAATGAGGTTGTTTTTTTAAAGCTCTTTGTCCCTCGCCGGGTACTAATAAATGCAATAGTATGTCGGTCCAGTTTTAAACGTAGCAGTAGCACTACAGGTATTGATTGATAAGGGAACCTGGACACAACCTAATACTACAGTAAAACAGATTCATGACACTGCAATTAACAGATACTACTGTTAGCCACCTCAAAAGTACTAATGCTACTAATGCTACCATCTCAGTTGTATAAAAAGCGCAACCTCTCTCGGGCCCAATTCTTCCATAAAACACTGGTTTTGCAACACGTGTTCCAACAGCATCTCTCTTTCAATGTATATATTTTTTGTGCCTACAGTCAGAATTAATTTTTTGTAAAGGGTTGTCTCTTTCGAGTCCTGTGAAGTTAACCCCTTGCGCCCAACATCTACTCCTTAGCACAAAATGTGGTGTTGACGTGGTGTGATTTCTTTTCCTAATTTCAGCCCTTCTTCAGGACCTTGATTTGACTCTTGACAGCAGAAAATCAAATTTGTTATCTGCTCTCTGTAGTTCCAGACAGTTGGATTGTGTGCCACAGAGTCCCTCACCTGGTGAGGGACCTCAGCCTTGGGCGCTCCAGCGCGGCACATTGCATTGCATGTGACCGTTGCCCTCTGCATCAGATGTTGTGCTCCAACAAGCAGGGTCAGGCTTGAAGTGGAGATATTTAATCACGCCACCCCTGGGCAAGCAGAACAGGATCGCTCTCTGCATCACAACAACTAAGTTTCCCACCTCTGGATGCTGTCCTTGCGGCGGGGTCTTTCCTTCTCTGGTTATTCTGGAGGACATCTGATGAAGGTGAAGGGCATGGACACTGAATTAGCCACTCATCCTTGACAGTGATCCCAGTACAGAGATCAGAGATTAGCGGGCAAGGTGGACATGTCTTACCGCGTATCCTTCCAGGTGATGTTTCCACAAACAGCAATAAGAATGGAGAGGAAGGGAGGTGGACAACCCTCGGGATGCATACAAGAGGTGTAAATGCCACCAAAACATGTAACAGCACAAATCAAGGCACACCATCAAATGGCGGACAAAGATACAATGAAAATGGATGCCCCCACCTAGGCTGGTGATAAAGTTCCAATAATGTTATTTGCAGATGATGTAGTCATTTTGTCACTCACTCCGGTGGGGCATAGGCAACAGTTTAAGGTGAACAAGATTCAAACGGAAAGCGCCCCTTCCCTGGATCTGAGTTCTCCCTGTGATTTTGATTATCGGGATAGTTAGTGGGTGCAAGGGGAGTGACGCACAGGAACTCCAGGGTTCCAAAGTAATTTGATAACACACAAAACGTTAATCAGTCTCAACCTGCGCCAATAATATAGACACAGTGTCACATCTGTTACTGCTTATTATGATTTATTGTGCAGTATCAGACTACACATGTTTCAACCAAATGGGATCTTCCTCAGGGCTTTCGTCAGTAGATACCCCTTCTAGTTACAGGTGAAAATGCAGTTCATTCCGGCGTTTCGGGCTGCGCCAGCGAGTGCCCTCATTTGAGCATACTCGCTCGTGCAGCCCAAGACGCTGCCTGAAGACACACTGTGGTTGCGGCAAATTGGACACTACAGAAGTGTCTGTCACCGTGCTGACCCACAGTCTCTAATAACTTCCACGTAAGTAACAAAGGACTAAACATAGAACTTTCTGCAAATTTCAACAACAATATATATATATATATATTTTAAACGTAATGGTCCCTATTTCTCTTCTAGAGACGGTCAAGATAAGCCCAGAACTCTAACCACCACGCGTGCCTTAGGTTCACTAGTTCTCACATTATTGAAGAAACAGATGCAGTTGTCCCACATAGCATCAGATATTTGGTGCTGGTATGTTTCCTTTTGTACTCTTCTATTTTTCTTAACAGAGTAAAATTGACTATCATCCCTTATTTGGTGTCATCTCCCTTATCCTACTCCATAGATATGTGCCCTAACATTTGAGCATGGACACACATGCCTTACTATGCTAATGAGAGTAAACCTCTAACCTGTGAGACCAGAAATACCAAAGGGGTAAGAATGATACAATTCTGCTTTCAAATTTTAGGTTAATCTTAACCACTTTTCCCTGCCCAAGATTAGGGAACCATTAAAAGCACCAATGTCTGGTAATAGAGACCCTGAAACCATTGGACAATACATTATTGGGCCCTTGTTTAGCTTTTCCTAAGCATGAAATGATTTGCTAAAATAAGACAGCATCTAAATTCTAAGCAGTTTCATCATACATTATTATTTTCACATACAAAAAAATGACCAGTTTGATATTTGAGTTTTGTTTTGACATTTGATCTTGTTTGTACTGCTTATGACTGTTGTTACAATGCACAGTGTATCTCTAATTAAGTAGACCTCAATTAGGAATTATGTTACACTGTTTTTGAACTAGATTCAAAGTCTGAATATATTTATCAGCCCCTGAAGAAGAGAATTCATCTCAAAACGCGTTGGGCAACTCCCTCATTGATCAATACATTTTATGGATAAGACTGAATAACTTGTTATTGCATTTCGATTTATTATTACATATTTATGAATGTTTCTTTCGAACATTGGATGGTCTATATGAAAATTATGATTATAACTTTTACAACAAACCCCGAAATATACTAATAAGACTACTAAACTATTTGGCTTTCTTAGCCTTAGATAGTGTGCAGGGTATGGGAGTTCCCTAACTGGGAACTTATCTTTTTGCAATGTATTATACAGCTCATATGCCAGGGTAGTTCCGCTTCTCCCCCGCACCTTGAACTACTTCAACTTCACAGGTAAACTCTTGACAACGATACAATTAAATTCCAATTACACCAGGTGTGTAAGTGGGTGATCTTCTATTGGTTATTGGAATATATTGCCAAGTAGTACCATGTCCATAGCTCCCATATCACACGCACCGTATATTGCACGTACAGTACTGTATGCACTTTGCCACTCTATCATGGAGAAATGCATTGGCCTCGTGAGTATCCAGAATTAGAAGAAACCTACCTTACATTCAAGAAGAGGCTTTGCACTTTTGTCATATTTGCAAGGACATGTTGTACATCATCGTCATGAAACCAATTGCGGTAGATGGCATTTGTGTGTGGATTGTGGATTGTTACAATCGATGGTCAAGCCTCAATTTTAAATGGTTTGATGTAGTGGGTTGATTCATTTTAAATGGATCATTTTTTAATTGCATTTGTTATTTGTGCTTTTATGGCTGACGCCGAAATAAAGCACATGAACTGAACTGTAAACTAAAGTTGTTCCTCCCCCTTTAAGACATTTCGAAGTGAGACTTCTAATTGCCCAAGGGCCAGATGTTGTGCTTCTGAAGAAGAGTTTCATGGTTACCCAGCTGCAGAGAAGCAGTTAAAACAAGCCTTGGCCAACTGTTGACCAAGCAACAATGCTTATTTTAGTTTCAGAAACTGTCCTGCAATCAGCTGAACTCTGAATGCTTCTCTCTCGAAGCGTGCATAGTTTTGTCCTTCGCAGTACAATTACATTAGTTGTAGTAAAAATTAGAGGGCAAAAGTGTATGAAAACAAACATGCTTTTTTGTTAAGTCTGGTGCCACCACCACTTGCTTCCTACTTTGTTTGGAACCTTGACTGAACGTGCTGCTGCGCTCGAGAGCGATATTTGCGCATTTTGCTATTATTCCCCCACCAGAAACTGCTGCTTTATCGACCCACATTATTACTGTTTTATCCCCTAACTCTCAGAGCGATATGCTGGTGATACAGCTGCCCGAGACTGTCATTCGCTGCTAGGTGTCGCTGTGTCATTCACCCGTACCGCTTGCTTGTGCGCAGACGCGCTCTTGCCACAATGCGCACCAGCGTCTTGTCATCTACGAGGGTCCAAGCGTTCAGGCATGCCACATTGCCATAGTTTTGGTGGAACATGTGCTAGCAAACAAGTCGCCCGAGGGGCCACCAGAGATGTAGCTTCATCTTCCCCAGAAATGATCAATTTCATGTTACTCGTTTTTCCTCCACCTAGTCTTAATAATAATACTTTTGGGCGATATAACGAGATCTTTTTCGGTACAACAAAATGATTGGGATATGATTGACCTAGATGTTCCTGTACATTCTGGGATTTGCAGTCCAGGATTGTTAATGGACGCATCCAGAGGGCTATTTACATGCTGGACAAGCATCTGCAGGATGGAATGGTTCATGTTGGTAGGAAGATGCCACTGCAAGGTGCAAGGTGGTGGGAGTTCATTTCTAGGGCTCGAGTACAGTATCTCTTGTTTTCTTTTCACATACACCACCACATGCTGCTTATTGGTGCATGTGAGTAGAATGTCTAATTGCTACTCTCCTGCTCCTCCCAATTGCCCATAGCAACCATCAGAGGTACTTTGCACTGATACCGCAACAAAGTAGACAGAAACAGCTTCTCTGCAAAGTGTTAATCCACACATTCAATTGAAACCATTGACTCGACAAAAGACTTAGGGCCCTATTCATGGAATTACATGTGCGGGAAGTAGGGAATGTCATGGGTTTTGACCCATGTTGAATCAATAGACTGGGTAGATGTGGGGATGAGCTGTCGCCGCCCATTATTCTATCCCAGAACAAACTAAATCAATAGACTGGGTGGATGTGGGGATGAGCTATCGCCGCCCACATTCACGCCAGAATAGGAGAACTGCGCAGTTGGCACAAGACCACTCCAAAGATACAACCTTCTTGTGGGGAATTCATTTTCTTAATCCCAAAAATGGTTGCATTACCAGTACTCTCCACTATCAGAAAGCCAGCGTTTTAAAACCACCAGACTTTTGTGTAAAACTGAACAAATGAAACAAAACCAGACCAAGGAAAGACTTGCTAAGAGGTGGATACAATGTAAAACTATATTCTGAAATGACTTGAAGGAAGTAATTATTTAATGTATATGTAAAAATTGTAAGTGATTTAAACTGGGAACAAAAAGTGACATTTAGCGGAAACCTGGCTTAATGAAACTGGATTCTGCCTGACAACGACCCCCAACAGGAGTTAAAACCTGCTCAGCCACTCTTCCCCTTGCCAAAAGGAGTTGTCACCTCTCTGATTAGATTAGGGGTGGAGCAGCTGGGGACTACAGGGAGTTGAACAAAGGCCTGTCCTGGACTCAGGCAAATGTTATATTGGGGGCCTCGTAAAAGTGGCTTCCTCTTAGGAGAAACGGGGAGGGGCAGCCCCCTCTGAGGACAGGCTGAGCTTAAAGAAAGTGGATAGACTGGTTTCTCCACCATGTGACCTGGGAAGACACACCCCTGTTGGCCAGAATATGATTTTAAGAAAGATGTATAACTCATGGTGCGGACTTGTCAAAATTATCTAAATGATACCATAATTCTTGTGATTTTTCTGCCCACATTTTAAGAGGTTTTAGGACCCGGTGGTATGATCTCGGGGTTTACGAGCGGAAAAGAGGCTGTTACTCTAAATGTATGCATGTTAAAAATCTGACACTTCCTTGTCTATATGCCCACATGCCTTGCACACAATTGTATAAATTTGGAGAAAAATCCGATATGGGGAAAGCGACTAAAAAGCACAAAAAGTTGCCATTTCTTTACCCAAGCTCCTAGAAACGCCAGGGTTGGAACAGTGCCTCCCATCAATAATGCATGATGTGTGTATGCAATGACAAACAACTGTGTATCTGTGGAATATGTATTTGGGTCAAATATAGATTTGTGTGCAATTTGACAGGGGAGTGTCCTTTCTGCAGGCCATAAAACAGCATCACCATGACTCACATTTCCTTTCCCCTATCAAGGAAGAGAGAAAAGCTTGACCAATGATCAGTTGAGAGAGGGGCTGGGTTAGTGATGCTGCGCACACACCCACTTTCAAAAGACATAAAAAGAGCCACTGGAAGCTAGAGAAGACATTCAATTCCATTTGCTGCGGAGAATGCTGACCGACAACTTCACATCCAGAGATCCACACTTCAAATCCATCAAACTCCAAAGACCAGAACTTTACTTCAGAACTTAAAGCAAGGGCCTAAACCCACAAACTGAGAACTCTTCTCAGCAGGCCTCAGCAACCTTAAAATCATTTGCGAACTATTCCACAGCTGAGCGAGCTGTTTGAATTCTTTTGCCAAGAACAATTGCCAGAGACCAGACCAGAGATCCAAAGTGACCCAGACCTCTGTGAGCAGAACCAGAGAGCTGACCCAGATCACTGTGAAGTGCCAAGACCAGAACCGGAGTCCAGTCCAAAACCTGACCAGATCCGTGGTGAGGCCTATTTCAAATTTATATTGTGAGTACCTAGCAGAACTGTGCAGAACCAAATCTCTTAGTTAAAATAATCTAATCCAAACTATTTTAACCTAAGTAGAACAGCCTCCTAGAAATCGTGTCATCTGTCATTTTTAAAGCTGCACAACTGTTACCTGTCAATTCTGCAGCTGCAAGCTGTCACCTGTCATTTTGAGTTTACTTTAAATCCGAAAAACTACCTTTATGTAATCGTCCGTATCTCTGGAACCGTTTGGGTTAGGACTTGCTACTCCTTATACTTATGCCGTAATCACGATTCACGCAATCCCGAATTTTGCCGCAATTTGCGATTTGGCCTTATTTCTTTACCTGTAAAAAGATAGCAGTTTTTTGCTTTCCTCTGCTAAAAATTCGTTTGTCTCTTAATAACCATCCCTGAATCATTGCTAAAGTGAGCCTGAGCTCATCCCAAGTATCTCTCACTCACCCTGAACCTCCTAAAGGGAATTAAAAGCATTTTCAGCATATTTCTCACTTCATTGCCACCACATTCAAAGCACTTGGGCCTGTGTTTTAAAACTCATACCGGTTTTCTCTAAGCTTGCTGGGGTGGGAACTGAATTTCGTGTTGTATTTGATTGCATTCCTGAGAACTGTGTGCTCCTCTTTCCATCTCCTTCCATTTCTTACATTGCATAGGGGAGGGGGGTGAATTGCCAGAGAAAAAGTGATTATCTTACCTTTTGCTAAAATCATATCAAGTATTTCTGTACTGCATTTTATTCCTCATTTCTTTTCCCTTGAAATCATAAAAGTATTTTTGCTACTTTATCCATCCTACACCAACTCCTCATTGATTAGAAAGAAGTGTGCTAGTGTCAGATTACCCATTGTTGATTAACATTACATTTATAAGGGCGATATCGATTATTAATTTATTATAAAAGCGTGGTATCTATATTTTGTTTTATTTCTCAAATAAACCTTTAAAACATGCAAAACAGAACTACTTCTGGGCTCAGTGGGGTCAGGGGGATTCTAAGAGAGGGGTGTTATATAGGGGTAGTCATCCAGAACTCATGAATTGGACATAAAGATATATCAATAAGGGTTTCCATTCAGTATCCCAGACTAGGCATTGACTTAGCTGTAGTGTTGAATTGAATCCTCTTACAAATTTGGGGCTCGTAGCCGGGGATTCCGGATTAGAACTATCACTTGTGCAGATTAATACAGTGTGCTAACTGACAAGATACATACATCCGGTCGGATCACCACGCTGTGTTACGCTGTAAAGCACTCCTCAAAGGAACGCTCTAAGGAAACGGTCTGTTTTGCAAAAATAAAATACAAACTTCTGTAAGTCAGGAAGGAACTCAAATTCCAGAATGACGACACTGGTAGACATCAAAATAGCCAGAGAGCACTTCTTACATAAGCTATTTGTGAGAGGTGAGTGGACTCATCAGGACCAAACGGTCTGGTTGCAGGCAATCGCGCAACAGGTCACTGAAACAGGGTCATATATATGGAGAGATCAGGGTCCCCTACATGTGGCCCTGAGCGAACTATATATGGCCCCTAAAGCCAAAGATTAACATAATAAGATTGCCAGGATAGCGGCATATTTGTATCTATATATGGGAGCCATACAGGACAAATGTGCTGAAGGCCAAGAGCTGGCAAATAGGCAACAGATGGCGTTAGAGAAGGCCCAATCTGATCTGGACTCTTCTGAGCAGAGGCTGCTCAGGAGCCAGGAGTCAGAAAATGATAACAGACAGTACATCACTAAAATAAAGGAGGATATGGATGTGCTGCAACAGGAAAAGGCTGACCAGGATACTAGATTTCTGGCCTTGCAAAAGGAGTACTAAGAAGGTTTGGACTCCCTACTGCAGAGCCAGAAAAAGCTGGAGCAACAATTAGATTTCAATAGGGCATGTGCCGAGCAGGTAGTCACCCTGCAAAGCCACCTAGATAGGGAGAAGGCAGAGAGCAATAAACTGATTTTGAAAGACCTGGATACCCAGGCAGAGTTTGACCAGGAGCGCCAGAAAGCTGGTGCCTTCCAAAGGCAAAGGGACGACCTGGCGGCACAGATGCAGGCTCTTAGTCAGGAAAGGGATACCTTAGGCCAGGAAGTCTGCCACTTAAAAAGGAAAATGGAAGAAAATCACCTGGCCCTCCAGGGACTGAGTGACCTCCAAAAAGAACACCAGAACTTGTTAGAGCACACCAGGAGGGTGGAGGAGGCTCTGGCAAGAAAGGAGCAGGTCAGTAGGGATGGGACTGAGGAGGTAACCCTCCTGCAGCAGAGACTGGCCCAGTACTTCAGGACCAATCAGGAGGCACAGAGAGAAAATGAGGCTCTCTGCCAGCACAATGATAGGCTCCAGCAACAGGTAGCCATGCATGAGAGACTGATAGAGTCTAGTAAGGCCTTAACTGAGGAACTGAAAGCGCAGGCTCTTGCATTGCAACAGGACGCAGGGGCGGATAGAGATGAGGTTCGCTGGGAAAGAGAAACTCCTGAGCATAACCTCAGGATCCCTAGTACCAGAGGCCTTCATCTCTCCCAGTCCCTGGACTCTGCCACCCACATGTCCCCTCGCGCACATGAGCCCAGGGCCACGGGGATGGCAGATTACTATCCAGCTAGAAGTATGGGGCTCATAGGCCAGTACCTCCCAGGAATGGATGGGCGGGCATCCGGGTATGGGCACCCAAGCACAGTGCAATTTAGTGGGGAACCCCAGGAGAGTAGGCCCATTAAGGGCATCCTGAAAACCTTGGCCCAGTTAGGTCAGTGGGGGGGGGGGGTACCCATCAAATCCTGGCAGCAAGGAGGGGTCTGAAGACTCCTCTGAGCATTACAGGACACAGGAGACCAGGTCTCCACATTCTGCCAGCCATTCCCAGGCTCGCAGAATCCGGGAAAACCTGGAAGATCAGACGGGCACCTCTGGGAGCAGTGCTTCTGAGTCAGAGGATGAATGGACCAGGGTTACCCGAACCAAAAAGGCCAATAAGGCAAAAAGGGCCTTGCTTAAGGACCCATTGAAACAAATAAAGGCAATCAGGAGTGTCATCACTCCTTATCATAAGAACGCCAAGTATTCCGTTTGGGAACACCTGGAGCTCTATGAGCAAATGATGGAGACTTTCCATTTGAAGGACAGCAGTAGCTGCATCCAGTATGTCAAATGGACATTCTCCCCAGAATACTCCAGTTTCTTTGCGGGGCTGGAGGACCAAAATCATTTAAGATGGTCCACCTATAAAGCGGCCATCTTGAAACATTTTTCTGTTCACAGGAATCCTCAAGAGGCTCGCAAGGCAGCCTACAATTTGCAATGTGGGGAGGATCAGGCCCCACAAGAGATGTGCAAGAATTAAAGCGTGCTTTTGCGCAGACCACCAGAAGGGTGCGCACGGATAGCAGAGAATTTATCAATACGTTTTTCCATGCCTTACCCAAATACATAATGACCCAGCTCGTGAGAGATTTTCATGAGAAAAGTTCTTTAGACTGGGTCATTGAACAGGCTACCCAGATCTATGAGGTGCAGAAGCCCATCGAAAATAAAAATAATGCGCCGAAAAACCCCAAAACCAACAGCACCCCTGCTGCTGCCAAGGTGGCAGAGGTAAAGGTTGCCCCCGTTTTAGATTTGGAGATGAGGGGCCTAAAAACCTGCCTGCACCAAATAATTCACAGCCCAGAAGGCCTTCGGGCCAGTCACAGACAGGGAGTCGAGGAGGTAGTCCCACAAATGGGGTCCCCCGCCCCCCTGACTATGTAAGTCCCCGCTACAAGGGAAACCGACCAATCCTGGGTTATGTGTGGACTCCTCCAGCCCAAGGGGGGGGATCCAGCCAAGCACCTGACCCGGGGAACTTCCCTCCTAACTACCCCCAGGAGGGCAGAAATTCTCCAAATCCTGGGCAGAACTTTTTCCCCAGGTATCCACCCAATTTACCACCCCAAAATCATCAATCCTTCTTTCCTCAATTCCCTGAGCCCAGACAACCTAATCCGGGAGAGGGGAGGCCAAGGGTGGAGGGGTACCAAAATCTTCCCAACCAGGGGTACTACCAGAGAAGGGATAGCTACCCTTCCCGGGATCAGACCCAGGGGAGAAATTAGAGCCCCGTATCAGCCTGAGCGGGTTTCCCAGTTAGAGCGCCAGGTCCAAAATATGGCACGGGATCTGGGTCACATACTGAGGGCTCAACAGAACCCTCAGATGAGCATGCCACCGCAGAATGCCCCAAACTCTGGACCTGGTGCTCCAGAACAATGACGGGGGCAGCACCCCGATAACCCACCGGTTCCCGGGGAGGAGGCACAAGGGGAAGGGGGGTGTAAAGCCTTGGAGGAAGCTTCCTTCCCAACTTGTAAACAGCCCCTGGAAAACCAGGAACCGGAAACAAAATCTCCTACCCCTGAAAGTCTGCCACCCAAGGAGCAGAGAGGAGGTAGGAGAAACAAAGGACCCAAAAAGACCCACTTTGTGGAGGAGGTACAGGTCTTCCAATTTGAAGGAGAGGGATCCTCAGAAGATCCTGGGAAAAGGATATTCTCCTTCAGAGATGGGGGAACTCCTCCCAAGGAGAAATGGGTCCCAAGGGATGTCAATTCAGACTGGGGAGATGTGGAGACTGAGCTACCGCCGCCCATCATCTCATCCCAGAACCGACAATACCGAAATCCCCTGGTTCAAACCCATCCTGGTGACTGCCTCCAAAAAGGGGGGGGCGGCCCAGAACCAGAACCAGGGGAACCCACAATGGCTCTGATCTCCAGTTGCCAACTTTTTCTTTCAGATTCCCAAGGCTCTCCACAGAATTCTGCCCAAATCTCTTCGCTAGCAATGTCCAAAACCAGAAAGTTAGCCCACCAGTTGTCCAAAAATGTGCATTATCTGTGCCCCCTTGAGGAGAAGGAGGGAAGATATTATGCCCCGGTACAAGTACAGGGGCAGGGTACAATTTCGGCACTGGTGGACACTGGATCCCAAGCTACCCTTCTGTCCAAAAGGGCCTTTGATGAACTAAATGCAGGAAGGGGGGAGAATTACCGTATTCCTCTCACCTCTCTTCCTGGACAACTGCAGAACTTTGACGGGAAGGAAATTCCCGTTGAGGGGACTGCAGACTTGGACATTAAAATTGGGCGACACAAGGTGAAACACCCGGTCATAGTAGTGACTCCAGAGGGCACCCCTTGTTTACTAGGGAATGACCTCCTGAGAAGGTTGTCACCCCTAATAGATTGCGTAAACAAGGTCCTCTGGACCCAGACTAGCCGACCAATAAAATTAAAACAGAGTGCCAACCATGTTAGTTTAAACGACACTTGCCACATGGTTGAACAAAAATCTGACCAAGTAGAATTTCACTTCCAGAACAACCAGATTCCAGATGTGACAGTAATAGCAGTAGGACAACAGACTGGTGATGGGGGGTCCTCTCTATTTCTGAAAATCAACCTTCCTTCCAGTTTAAGGTGGTATTCCACACTGGAAGGAAACACCCTGAAATTATTTACTAATCCACAATCAGAAACTCCCACTCCTATAGTCCAGAAAGATGTGAAATCAGCTCAGAGCCTGGCTGATATTCAGCAAATTGGAGAGCAGTTGTTCATCCCTGTTCAGTTAAATGATGGGACGGACTCTGTTCTCGCTCGAGTGTGTGTGAACAACGGTAAGAGCTTCATCAGCGAAGCCATGTTCCGCCAACTCCCAAAAGATCCAGCCATTCCCACATTCAAACTGATAGACAAATGGGAAATGGACCTGGAAGCACCTAATTCCAAACATCTCCTGCCAAGCAGGTGTATGCTCAAAATCTCCTTTGGCAACAAGAGCATAGTCCATAATTGTTGGGTCGTGCGAGACGTCACTGCCGCCTTTTACTTAGGCAGTGACATTCTCAATCGCTTTGCCATTAGTTTGGACCTAATAAACTTCAAAGCTTTGTCCTGATTAGCGGATAATCCCATGGGCTTTGATGATCCAGAAAAAGCATTTAGGTCAGCTCAATTGCTACCTTATGCAGTTGAAATTCAGATCAAAGAGGAAGTCACCATCCCAGAAAGGACCCGACAATTCTCCCTGGAAGTGAAAGTTAAAAGAGGACAAAAATTGCAAAACCCTGATGCTTATATACATCTAAATGCTTCTCTCCAAAAGCAAGGGTTGGGGGTAAACCCAACTCCATTAGTCAACATAGAACATGACACCATTCCAATAGAGGTGGATAACAGCGACTTAAAGAGTATTACTCTAGCCGCAGGCATCATTATTGGAATGGCGGTTGATGACCGACATTTCTCCATTGATCTAGGAAATGAACTGTTAGGACCAATCCCCAAGGACTGTTTTGACAGTGACAGTGATGACAAAACAACACCAGACAGGATCTTCACCCGGCATGGGGGGAACTTCCGGGTGTACACTTCCTGCCGTTACGGTAAGGAAGATGTGACTTGTGACTTCAGGAGGGATGAGGTGATTTTCCAGGTCCATGAGGGCTGCCTTTCCCACCGGAAGCCTCCAGTCCAAATCAGCACTCTGACCAGGGACTTCTGCACCCAGCTGGAGGAGGCCGCTAAGATAGTCAAACCAGAAGTCTTTCCAGGCTTCAGGCAGATGGTGGAAGAGAGAGTCAACCTAGCTGATGCCTGTGTGACTCTGGAACAGAAGCAAAAGTTGAAACAAGTTTTCTTGGATTTCCAAGATCTCTTTGGGGGAGACTCATATGACTGTGGTCGCACCGACATCCACACCACAACAATTCCCACGGACCCTGGAATGACTCCAGTGTTTGTGAAGGAATATCGCTTGCCTCTCGCATCCATGGAGTCTGAAATAATTAAGAACCTAAAGTCCCTGGGAATAATCCGTCCAGTCCACAGCACTTTCAATAATCCGGTGCTGGGAATATTGAAGCCAAACGGCCAGTGGAGACTCTGCGCCGACCTTAGGGAGCTCAACAAACGGGTCCATACTTCCAGATGGCCTCTGCCCTACATTGACCAAGGGCTGGCCCAGATTCAGGGGTCACAGGTATTCACAGCAATAGACCTGACCAATGGATACTGGACCGTGCCTGTCAGTAGGGAGGACCAATACAAACTGGCTTTTACCTTTGGGGGCCAGCAGTACACATGGACCCGGACTCCCTTCGGATACCTCAACTCCGGCAATGAATTCAACATTTTCCTCCATAAGGCCATGCCCGACCTGGGTGCGAGGGGTAACCTGGCTTATGTAGATGATGTCCTCATCAAAAGTTCATCTGTGGAGGAACACATAGCGGAGATCCGTTATGTTCTGACACAGTTGAGGGCCGCCGGAGCAAAACTTTCCTTTCAGAAAGCACAGTGGTGTAGAACCCGTGTTAATTTCTTGGGGCATGAAATTACTCCTCAGGGTCTCTGTCCCCAAGAAAAGAAAGTGGAAGCACTCCAGAAACTGAAAGACCCCACAACTCTGTGGGAACTAAGGAGCCTCCTTGGACTGACTAATTACAGCAGAAAGTTCATTGAAGGCTACGCAGAGATCACTAGACCCCTGATTCATCTCTTGAAGGGGGGATCAAGTGGGGATGGGGTCCAGAACAATCTGAGGCGGTAAGACAACTGAAAAGAAGCCTCTCACAAGCGCCTTGCCTAGCTTACCCTGTCAGAAACAAGGAGTTCTTCCTGGAGACGGGGTTCTCTAATACGTGCTTGACGGCAGTATTATACCAAAAGTATGACAAGGTCAATAAAGTAATCTCCTATGCGAGCAAAACTTTATCCTCTGTGGAGGAAAAATTTAACGATTGTGAGAAGGCACTCCTGGCAACGGTGTGGGCATTGAAGAATTACCGCCCGTTTATCCACGGGGAACACATCATAGTGGAGACTCCACACCAGCCTCTGCAATATCTCCAAAGTGACAGAATCCGGGCCAGAAATGTGAGTAATTCCCGAATTACTTCCTGGATTCTGTCAATGCAAGGCTTTCCTGTGGAGGTCAGATATGGCCAAAACAAGAAGAGTCCCCTCGCGCAAGGTCTGGCTGACTTGCATGATTGTGCCAGAGAAAACTGTCTCGAGGACGAAAGTCTAAAAATCAAGGACAACATGGAGGCATACCTTAATTCCCCACACAAAGTCTTTGAAGAAGACAAGTGTGAGGGAATGCCCACTGTCTATGTGGATTGATGCTCTTACCATGTTGACAACGACGGGGAGAAAGAACTGGTGGCTGGCATAGGGAATGCATGGGTGAAGGAGTTCCCAGAACCCTCCGCTGGATACAAAATTGGTCCCCGAAGTAGTAAGGTGGCAGAATTGATGGCTGTGCATCAGGCCATCCTCACTGCTGTCCAGCATCACCTCCACGAACTGGTCATAATCAAAGATTCGGATTATGTACGGAACGGGTTCGTGGAGCACCTGGTCAACTGGAAAACCAGAGGCATGTTATGCGCTAATAACAAACCCCTGAAACATGGGAAGTTAATCCAAAACATTGATGATCTGGTCACCTCGAATGGGATTGACCATCTACTGGAAGAAGATCAAGGGTCATTCCAAAGTAGAGGGACCAGACAAAACTGGAAATGACTTAGCTGATCAGCTGGCCAAAACCGGGGCCATCCAAGGGGATCTAATCGAAATAGAGTCCCTGTTGGGGGAAATCCAGGTCACCGCTTCACTAGGTCCCAGACAAATGCTCCCAATGATCTTTCAACTGCACAATGGAGTAAGGAGACCCCTGATGCTGATTTAATTACAGCTCAGAAGGGGGATCCAATTATTGGTAAGTTTTACCAACACCTTGAGGACCCTGAGAACTTTCCCCTGACGGATACCGATTACATTGGGAAAGAGGACCTAAGAGTGTTGATGAAATGTCCAAAAATGTTCCGAATCCAAGACGGTTTGTTGGTAAGGAAATCCCAAGCTGGCCATGATCAGTGGGTGGTTCCTACCTCATTCCGAAGCCTGATGTTAAGTCACGCCCATGATGCGGCCACCGCCGATCATAGGGGGTTTCACACAACACTGGAAATCTTAAGAGAGGTTGCATACTGGCCACACATGGGGCAGGACCTCGACCAATACTTGAAGGGGTGTCTTGTGTGTGCACAATTTCAGCCATCATCCCTCACACACCATGCGCCTCTCCAAAAGAGGGGGATGACACTGCCATGGTCAGATTTGCAAATCGACTTTGTAGGCCCTGTAATTCGCTCGTCTAGAGGAAACAAGTACATGTTGACCGTTACATGCTTGTTTACCAAGTGGGTGGAATGTCTCCCAGCCCCAAACTGCAAGGCAGAAACAGCAGCTGCCCTGATGATTAACCACATCTTTTCCCGTTTTGGTCTACCTCAAAGGATTGAGTCAGACAGAGGTAGCCACTTCACCAGTGAAGTAATGACAAAGATGTGGGAGATACTAGGGGTTTAAAGGAAGCTACACATTGCTTACAGGCCAGCTTCTTCTGGAGCAGTAGAGAGATATAACCGGACAATTGTGAGCATATTAAAAAAGTTTGTGGCAGATTCTGGGACAAGTTGGGATATCCGATTACCTCTGGTCCTAATGGCCATCAGATCTACCCCTTCATCTGCAACCAAAATGTCACCATTTGAGTTGATGACTGGACGCAAGATGGTGCTTCCCCAGCATTTGCTCTACAGAACCCAAGAGCAAACGTTGATAAATGCCTCCACAACTCATGAGTATGTGGAGAATTTAAGGAAACACCTTCAGCATGCTTTTGCCTATGCTCAGCGGAATCTAGAAAGATCAGCCGAGAGCATGAAGACCCACTATGATTTAAAAACTACCCGAAAGGAATATAAGGTGGGTGATCGGATCTATCTATACAATTTCCAAAGGAACCAGGCCAAACAGCGAAAATGTTTGCCTACATGGAAGGGACCGTTTGAAATTATAGACAAAATCTCCCCTGTGGCCTACAAGATCCGCATCCCCAAAGACGGTTTGGCAGAGGGGGAAGACAAGTGGGTACATATAAATCAGCTAAAGTGTTGCCATCCCAGGCACACTCTGCAACAACTGGAGGAATCCACTGGAATCCCAGAGGGGGCCGCTCCAGAGTAATTCAGTTCCAACCCTAAAATATCCCACATATAGTCTCTAAAATATTATACTCTTGTAAGCCACTGGCTTTGAATGATAACTTGTATCTCAAAAGTAAAATGTTAGGTATGTTTAAGTATAAAATGTATATGTCTGCCACACCATTAGTAGTGATGGAAAAATGTCTACGAATAGGTATTGCCGCTTTTCTTTTGTCGTCCTAGGAGGAGACTGGCCAAGGAGGACGATACGGAGACCGGGAGCAGAGAACCAAGGGGCCCAGGGTACCGCCCAATCCTCCCATCAGGACCAGCAAGGAGAACTGATTGATCGACTGGAGGGAGGAAAAGATGCTGAACTGTGCCACCTACAGGATTGGAAGAAGATAATGGGGACATACCAGCGCAAGGGCTCAAAACCTCCTTTGCACCCGACTTCCCCTCGACTTGAATCAAAGCGCAGTCGGGCGGGGGGATTTGTCATGGGTTTTGACCCATGTTGAATCAATAGACTGGGCAGATGTGGGGATGAGCTGTCGCCGCCCATTATTCTATCCCAGAACAAACTAAATCAATAGACTGGGTGGATGTGGGGATGAGCTATCGCCGCCCACATTCACGCCAGAATAGGAGAACTGCGCAGTTGGCACGAGACCACTCCAAAGATACGACCTTCTTGTGGGGAATTCATTTTCTTAATCCCAAAAATGGTTGCATTACCAGTACTCACCACTATCAGAAAGCCGGCGTTTTAAAACCACCAGACTTTTGTGTAAAACTGAACAAATGAAACAAAACCAGACCAAGGAAAGACTTGCTAAGAGGTGGATACAATGTAAAACTATGTTCTGAAATGACTTGAAGGAAGTAATTATTTAATGTATATGTAAAAATTGTAAGTGATTTAAACTGGGAACAAAAAGTGACATTTAGCGGAAACCTGGCTTAATGAAACTGGATTCTGCCTGACAACTACCCCCGACAGGAGTTAAAACCTGCTCAGCCACTCTTCCCCTTGCCAAAAGGAGTTGTCACCTCTCTGATTAGATTAGGGGTGGGCAGCTGGGGACTACAGGGAGTTGAACAAAGGCCTGTCCTGGACTCAGGCAAATGTTATATTGGGGGCGTTGTAAAAGTGGCTTCCTCTTAGGAGAAACGGGGAGGGGCAGCCCCCTCTGAGGACAGGCTGAGCTTAAAGAAAGTGGATAGACTGGTTTCTCCACCATGTGACCTGGGAAGACACACCCCTGTTGGCCAGAATATGATTTTAAGAAAGATGTATAACTCATGGTGCGGACTTGTCAAAATTATCTAAATGATACCATAATTCTTGTGATTTTTCTGCCCACATTTTAAGAGGTTTTAGGACCCGGTGATATGATCTGGGGGTTTACGAGCGGAAAAGAGGCTGTTACTCTAAATGTATGCATGTTAAAAATCTGTCACTTCCTTATCTAAATGCCCACATGCCTTGCACACAATTGTATAAATTTGGAGAAAAATCAGATATGGGGAAAGCTACTAAAAAGCTCAAAAAGTTACCATTTCTTTACCAAAGCTCCTAGAAACGCCAGGGTCGGAACAGTGCCTCCCATCAGTAATGCATGATATGTGTATGCAATGACAAACAACTGTGTATCTGTGGAATATGTATTTGGGTCAAATATAGATTTGTGTGCAATTTGACAGGGGAGTGTCCTTTCTGCAGGCCATAAAACAGCATCACCATGACTCACATTTCCTTTCCCCTATCAAGGAAGAGAGAAAAGCTTGACCAATGATCAGTTGCGAGAGGGGCTGGCTTAGTGATGCTGCGCACACACCCACTTTCAAAAGACATAAAAAGAGCCACTGGAAGCTAGAGAAGACATTCAATTCCATTTGCTGCGGAGCATGCTGACCGACGACTTCACATCCAGAGATCCAGACTTCAAATCCATCAAACTCCAAAGACCAGAACTTTACTTCAGCACTTAAAGCAAGGGCCTAAACCCACAAACTGAGAACTCTTCTCAGCAGGCCTCAGCAACCTTAAAATCATTTGCGAACTATTCCACAGCCGGGCGAGCTGTTTGAATTCTTTTTCCAAGAACAATTGCCGGAGACCAGACCAGAAATCCAGAGTGACCCAGACCGCTGTGAGCAGAACCAGAGAGCTGACCCAGATCACTGTGAAGTGCCGAGACCAGAACCGGAGTCCAGTCCAAAACCTGACCAGATCCGTGGCGAGGCCTATTTCAAATTTATATTGTGAGTACCTAGCAGAACTGTGCAGAACCAATCTCTTAGTTAAAATATTCTAATCCAAACTATTTTAACCTAAGTAGAACAGCCTCCGAGAAATCGTGTCATCTGTCATTTTTAAAGCTGCACAACTGTCACCTGTCAATTCTGCAGCTGCAAGCTGTCACCTGTCATTTTGAGTTTACTTTAAATCCGAAAAACTACCTTTATTTAATCGTCCGTTTTGGTTAGGAACGAAATTTAACTTTCCTCTGAAAGCTTAGAATTCCAGCTTTCCAACGAACCTAGAACCGACTTGCTACTCCTTATACTTTTGCCGTACTCACGATTCACGCAATCGCGAATTTTGCCGCGATTTGCGATTTGGCCTGATTTCTTTTCCTGTAAAAAGATAACAGTTTTTTGCTTTCCTGTGCTAAAAATTCATTTGTCTCTTAATAACCATCCCTGATACATTGCTAAAGTGAGCCTGAGCTCATCCCAAGTATCTCTCACTCACCCTGAACCTCCTAAAGGGAATTAAAAGCATTTTCAGCATATTTCTCACTTCATTGCCACCACATTCAAAGCACTTGGGTCTGTGTTTTAAAACTCATACCGGTTTTCTCTAAGCTTTCTGGGGTGGGAACTGAATTTCGTATTGTATTTGATTGCATTCCTGAGAACTGTGTGCTCCTCTTTCCATCTCCTTCCATTTCTTACATTGCATAGGGGAGGGGGGTGAATTCCCAGAGAAAAAGTGATTATCTTACCTTTTGCTAAAATCATATCAAGTATTTCTGTACTGCATTTTATTCCTCATTTCTTTTCCCTTGAAATCATAAAAGTATTTTTGCTACTTTATCCATCCTACACCAACTCCTCATTGATTAGAAAGAAGTGTGCTAGTGTCAGATTACCCATTGTTGATTAACATTATATTTATAAGGGCAATATCGATTATTAATTTATTATAAAAGCGTGGTATCTATATTTTGTTTTATTTCTCAAATAAAACCTTTTAAACTTTCAAAACAGAACTACTTCTTGGCTCAGTAGGGTCAGGGGGATTCTAAGAGAGGGGTGTTATATAGGGGTAGTCATCCAGAACTCATGAACTGGACATAAAGATATATCAATAAGGGTTTCCATTCAGTATCCCAGACTAGGCATTGACTTAGCTGTAGTGTTGAATTGAATCCTCTTACAGGAACATGCAATCCTGTTCGTCGATTCATGGATTTGAATACGTGGTACTTTTACAGGACTTGTGTGGAGTTTGCACAAGCTCGACACGTCTCTGCGATCCATCGAGCGCCTTGCACGAGACAACACGCAGAGATTGGGTGCGGCTTGCATAGAGGGCTGGGAAGGGGGCGTTCCGAGGGATGGCCAGCAGGCCGTCCCTTGCACGCCCACAATTGCGCCAAACGACACGTATTCATGGAACCACCTCCGCAGCCTCTCAGCATACAAATGGCCACGCAAATCCCTCGATCTCTACTCCACCCGAATGCAGGAAAAAAGACACTTGCGCATAGGAATCATAGCGCGGAGGTGGTTTGCATGTCAGATTTAGGGGTGCATGTACGCAACTGGGGTTCCAATCTAACCTAGGGGTGTGCGTACCCAGTGTATCTGGGTGCAGGAATATTTTATGGGGGTTCTCACGCAGATTTTCTGAGTTTAACCTGAATTATGGGGACCCTGCGCAGGGTTACTGAGATGCAGGCCTGCTTGCGGGGGACCCCACGCACTGTTTCAATGATGCGTGTACTCACGCCTGGGGGAACACGCAAACGTAGTTGTTTCGACTATTTATGCTTTGCGTGGGGGCATGTCAGGGCGTTCCGAGCACGACTTGCGAATACGGTTACTTTGTGCAGTACATTCCATGAATATGCGGGGTATGCATGTTTTATTCTGCGCGCAGGCTAGCGCAGTGTCATTCTCGGCGCGTGGCAATTGCGGGAGAAATGCACACTTTTCCATGAATCTGTTCCTTAGCATGCTGTCACTGCAAAAGAAAAGAAAATCACAAGATAGAACATTATTTTTTGAGTTAAGTCCATAGACAAATTATGAAATTAGGGCCTCTTTACAGTAACCATACATGTTAAATTGGAGTTAAATACGTATAGACACTAACTACGACTGTACCACACAGGTGATCGACAAAACCTGGCATGCGGATTTGGGGAGTGCTTTGATAGTCTCAAGCGGATCTGGCTGATGCTCGTAGAATGTCATCTTCAGACTTAAATCATACATGTGCTCGGTTGATCCCTCTGAGACGACTGGTGCATGTAGGGAAATAGGAAAGACGGGCATTCTGGTCAAATGTCTCTGCCACCAAGATGGCCAATGCTCTTTCCTTTTTATTTTGCAACCCCACTGACCGGCCATGTAAAAACTCTGACCAAAAACAGGGCATGAGATCATCTACCTGTGAAAGTCTCTCAACAGACTGTGTAAAAGAAAATGTGATGGATGAAGTCTAGGTTGTATTCTCATATGTTAGGTACATGTTCTGCACTCTTCTCGCAACTATACTGGTACCCCGAAAACAAAAATAGAGAAGTACCCAACTACACATTACCTTCTCATATGTTATGACATAATCTCAGAACATCTATGTCTAAGTTATCATTCACTATAAACAAAGTGTGATTAATGCAAATTGTATTTTTCTCATTCTAACACGGTTGGTGGTGTCCAACACAGGTTTGTTGCCATGGCAATGCTCATCCCTATTCCACAGCCTGTTTCTCACAGTCGTGTGGCTGTGGCATGTCAAGATGATGCACCTCTGCCATCCCTTGCTCGGTGGCCATCCATCGGGGCCGCAGTGGCTTGAGTGTGTCTAGCTGCTAAACACTGCTCATCTGTCCTCTTCTTACACTGTGAAGAATAGCCAGGCCACCTCGAGGCTGGGATGATCACAGCCGTGTGTCAATTTCATTCTGGGAATTGCAGTCAGGAAGGCCATGAGCCAAAGTATAGGTGCAGCAGCAGCTGTAAACTCATGTGTGCTTAGGCACTGATCAGAGCCAGAGTGTCAGAGGAGTGGTGTGCAATCCTCCTCATCGGTGCTCTCCTATTAGTATAATAAAGGTTGTTGGCTACTCTGGCCTTTATTAGTGAGATCTATTTAATGCATGTTAGATGTTTTTATGTCGACTTGATAAATGTAGTTTCCAGATTTTAAAGTTCAGTAGCCATAGATGAATTTCTTTTTGTACTGAAGCATGAGCCGCCCGCATTGTCTCGGGTGGATAGCTCAGGGGCAAGGCGCTCGCCTTGGAAGCAAGACGAGACGGAGCAACACAGGTCTGCGCTTAGAAACCTCTGGGTATTAAGCACGTTATAAATAACCTATCATATCATATCACAGTAATGCTGAGGCATGTAAACGCCGATCCGTTGACCTATCGAGACCAAGCTCTGGTAGCACAGAGGAAATATTTGAAGATGTCCAGGTGCCTGACAGCAACACGTTGTATTCTGTAGGGCAACCAATGCCCTTTATTAATGCTATTTCTGCTTGTGTGAAAGTAAGGGCTGTGTCCCATATAGGAAAACATTCAATATGTGGTGTGCAGATCACCAAGCTGCCAAGGGTCTTTGATAATCACTACCAATTAGCCCTGCGTTTTGTAAACACCAATGATTGCTATTTGTTTACGTTTTGTCAACCATGGCTTCAAGCAACCTCAGAAGATTTGCTTTGATCACCTCTGCGCTTACATCAGAGGCATTGCCCAGCTGTCACCAAATCTATTCGGGCATTTGATGCACAGTACCCTGTAACCTGGTGTTCAATCTGAAAGATGCGACTTAACCCTACCATGCACACTAGTGTGCTAGCCGCGAGGCAACCCTGTGCAGCTGGCAGAAGGTTAACAAATGTTTTTTTTGTGCATGTTTTTAAAACGCTCACACAGCCAGCAGGCATCGATGCGCTGTTACAGGAATTTTTTTTTTTTTAGTTACGTAATTATTATTTTTTTTGGTCTTAGTTGCATATTTATAATGCGCTTAAATACCCAGAGGTTTCTAAGCGCGGACCCAGGCATCGAACCTGTGTTGCTCTGTGTCGTCTTGCTTCCAAGGCGAGCGCGTTGCTGCTGAGCTATCCTCCCGGGATAATATCTGTGGGCAGCCCAGTCTGGGATACAGTATAGCTATCACTTCCAGTCAGCCCATGCCGAGTTAAGCCCAGGTGAAGCGAGGGCCTCCGTGAGCGCCGAAGGCTGTTATTAGCCTTATATGTCCCCGAACAAGGGGATGATGGCTATTTGCATCTGGGGTTTACAAATAATGAAAGAGTTTTCTTATTTTTGTACTCGAGTTGGGCTCTGAGTGTATTGCGCATGCCAAATCTCCCATCAAAAAAGCCAAAGATGGCCACTGCCATCACAAATACAAAAGCGGCTAAGTCTCTTTTCTTTTGCTATGGTGGGAGCCCTGTGGTTGATGAGGGAGTGTGAAAGCCAGAGGAGGAAGACCCAGGCCAGTGTGTGAGTGAGAGGGGGAGGCAGTGAGTGCAGCAGGGAATGGTGTTAGGGGCAAGGGTTGGGAGGGCGAGGGGAAGAAAGAAAAAAGACCCCACTTAGTGAAGGGGCATGGGGGTGCTGGCAAATTAGATCCCATTCCCAGGCACCTGATTGGCTCAGTGCCTTTCCCCCTAGAATTAAAATAGCAAGTGAAAACAAATCACTGGGCCTCATTACAAGGAAGGAGGTAACCATGCCACTTCTTGCGGCATGGCTACCTCCATTCCGGGTACCGGGTCCGGGTTCCCTGAATGGGGAAGTACCGAGCCATTCCAACGTTGGAGGGCCCGGTATTTCCACATTCAGGGAACCCAGACCCGGTACATCCCCATTCCCATTCGAGCCCCCATGGGGCTCAATGGGAATGGGGGGCATGCTAACAACGGGCCTGTTAATGATGGGCCCGTTGTTAGCCTGCTGGGCTGCTCGCGGGTAAAACCAGGCGTCCTTAGCGGGTCCCGCAAGCAGACCTCGTATTAGGGCGGTAAGGGGTTAGTGGCACAAGCACCTTTACAGGCGCAGTTGACTCCTTACCGTTCTCCTCGTAATGAGGTCAACTGTGTCTCTTAGTGTCATTATTTGATGATGACATTTACAGTAATACGCGCTCACACTCAGCACTGGGGCTGGCATTCTGTGCCTACATAGAAGGGCGGTAGATAATACGACACACTGGGTATGGCGGCGCTTCTCACATGGGCAGTGCGGTTTCTGCCAAAAGTCTCACCATGGAAACATTAAAGATTTGCAGTTCGTTTTTATGTAGGCTTATTGACGAAGGGGGACAAAGTAAGTCAATTTCTCACAGGTGGCTGGCTGAAATGTAGAGTGTTTGTCAAAAAGCATGTCGCTTGTCCACTGAAATTACAAAAATGTCCATCAAAAGTACATTTGAAGGAATGGTCTGAGTTACCTGACCTTTGCAATTTATCGCAGTCCACCCACAGGGGATATCAGGTCAGCGAACAGTGGCTAACAAGAGTCCACAGTGGAGGAAAAAGGCTTGGAGAGTTTTGCCCTAAACTGTGACATCCCAGAAACCTTCCTAGCCACTGACAGCCACCTGCACCTCATGAAGGCAATAACAACTCTCATCATCAACACCTTATCCATCTAACTTGGGATCAAACCTTGGTTACTAGTTACCCCTCTTCCTCCACTACAGGGTCTGTTATTCACCAGAAGCAGGCCTTTAAGTGGGATGGGGCTAGCCGGTTCGAACCCCTGCAGTCTTCAGAAACATCGTTCGAGCTAGGGACCCCTCTGCTCCAAGCTGGGGATTTAAACCCCCACACTTGCTGGCTCTCCGTGTTAAGCCAGTGTCAAAAATCACTGTGCTATTTCAGAGATGCTGGCTCATTCAACGGACAGTTTAACACCAGTTATGGACTGTAAGTGTCAAGAAATTTACTGAATAAAAAGAAATTGATCATCTATGAAATAGCACAGTGCATGACAATGGCAAGTGACAGGAGGGCTCGGGTTCAAAATCCCGGGACGGAACACACATTTTTTTTTATTTAAAAAAGAAAAAAATGGTATTGTCCTGTAGTGGGGACCCAAAGCGGAGGCCTTGCCGGGGACAAGCCACTATTGCATTGCATTGTGCTATTTCAATGCTCAATTTCCCTTGTTTCGTTCAATAAACTGCTTGGTGCGGAAAGCCCTTGCCTATTGAATGAAACAAAGGAAACTGAGCACTGATGAAATAGTCCAGTGAGGCGACACTGGCTGCTTAGCGGCTGCCTACCCAGCACCGGATGATACAAATAAAAGCAGCCAGATGTCAAGGAAAGCCTCATTTTTTTTGTGTCCATTGCTGGTGACACTTCCGGCCACACTCATCATTTAGGCCACACCGCTTCATTACAGCCCCCCTCAGTTTCTCACATCAATGGAAGCAATGACTGGGGGATATTCTTGGCCTTGGATGTTTTCGCCTAGGGTCAGACCCCTTAGCACTCTCATACCTCAGTTCAGCACTAGACCCTCAGGCATGCACCTGCCGGCCTACAGTGGAAGAGTTCTACCCCCGCCTGCCTATGTTTTTCTCCCAATGTTCTGGAGTGGTTCCTTCTGTGTGCAGACCAACAAAAAAATAAAATAAATTCAGCCAGAAGCGCCCCCTCCACCCAGCAGCATATGCGGCCGAACTTGGTTTCCTCTCAATACCCCCTTACCATAAAGATGGAAAATGTTTCCCTCTGAGAAGATAAATTCGGTCCCTTAGAGTGTTTAACTTGTCAACTTCCTTCAGCTCTGACAATGCAGGCTTTGCAGGAACTCTGGGAAAGCAGGCAACACTCTGTCCTGCTTTTTGGGACAAAAGTTCGGGAAAGGATCGGAATAACCAAATTCTCAACCAACCAACTTGACTCTATTCATTTTATTCTCAACCTTGGGCTTGCTTGGTGTTTTGGACTTCAACTCCCATGAGCCCTCACTCTTGACTGTGCTGGCTAAGGCTAATGGGAGTTGTAGTCCGAAGCAACTGGAGAGCCAGAAGTTTCAGAACCCTGCTCTAGCGCCCACATGCCCAGCGAGGAGTGAAGACTTGCATTCTTAAAATAATCCTGAAAAAACCTGAGCATGATGGTCTTCTGGGCGACCGCTTGTTAGGAGGAATCCTGTGTTCAGGGCATGGTTTAACCCCCCTAACCCTAGGTAAACAGGCAATCCCCACCTTCGATCGAGAAGTAGGGAGTTCGCAGGGCAGCGTTTAACAAAGGTCAGCATGCAATGACTTTGAATGAAACACTAAAATATAGCTTCATTTTGATCAAGATGTAGATGTTTCTGGCATAGCGCCGAGCACCATCTTCAACAGGATTCAGAGCGCTATGGGGAAGTGGACAAATGAAGGTGCAGATAGAAATGTGGGGGGAGGTGGAGGAGGAATAGGAGGGCTGAGGCTGGAAGAGGAATTGTTCTGGAGGGTGACAGTGAAAAGAAATAGGGCCCAACAGTGAGTTTGAAGTTAGGGAGCACAGTGAACTAGGAGGCATCAGACATGCAGTTCCAGGCAGGCAGTGCTCTGCCTCCCCACAGTGTCTGCAGAAAGGCTTGATCCAGAAGGGGTCCATTTGGCTTGAGAACCCATAGCTGAGGATGTTAGCTAGATGGGAAGAGAGTAAGGGTTCTGTCAGGTGCGCACCCCTTGAATGTTTCAAGGAGCGAGAGAGAGAGAATGCCACAGAGCTGTAGCTTAAGTGTATGTCAGCACTATATGGCATGCTACATTAGGTTAGTTGACTTCTGCATTTGTGAAATGCTGAACCACCATGGGTGGGTGTCCTCATAGAGCTGAAGGGTCCCTAGTTTGGAAATGCAGGCTTGCAGTAGCCCAGGGTTCTGCAGATGTTTTGGACTGCAATTACTATCCTCCTTAGCCAGCATATTCAATTATGTGGGATCATGGGAGTTGTAGTTGAACACGTTTGAATAGCTGCAAGCTGCAGACCCCAGTGGTAGACTGCTGCAAACGTTTCAATGAAATGAACTACTGTAATAGCAGAGCCCAGATGTTCCCGGTAAGATTCGCTGTTGCTCGTTGAGGCGGATGCTAGGGTTGTGCTTGGTGTGCACGGAGTGATTGTCTAATTCAGTAGTTAATGTTGAGTGTTATGGCTTTGAAAAGGTGTGAAATCCCAGGGAGGAGCAAATCAGTCTGCACTAATGGGAGTGAGTGAGAAGATGCTAAAAGGGAGCCTGAGCAAACCTTGCACTGCAACTTTCACCAGTGCAACATTTGAGTGTAACGGATAGGTTAGCCATACCAGTGATAAAAGTGCACTAGACACGGGCAGCCAGACTAGCCATGACTATACATCGCCTTTACATCCACGACATGGGCTCACAGGAACGATATTGCATTCCTGTGGCTTTAGTAATTGTGTGTTCTTCTCAGTCACCATAACATAACCAGGTATAGCTTAGTCTGAGAGAGAACCCTGCCACCCGACTGATAAGGCAAACATTTTAGTTTAGTGGTGCAAAATATAAAATGTTGCCCTTCTCTGCAGGAACTTAGTGCTCCAGCAGCTGTCAGGAATGCACTTGTGACATTTGCACCTGCCCTGTACCACTGGAGAGCAGGGGCTTCCAATGTAATGAGTCTGGTGCAGCAGAGTTACATGGCTGCACTATGCTTTTGTCGTGGAGCATTATGCTGTCTAGCAGACCTCCCTTTCAGGGACAAAATTTCTCTCATAATTGTGTTTATTAATAAAAAGAAGAAAAAAAAACAGAGCACCTGTCACAGTGGGGATTCCTGGAACCCAGCAGGTTGGAAGCATCAGAGGAGAACAATGTGGTAGACAGTAGCAAAAAGAACCAACAGGTCAAAGTGCATGACAGTGCCAACACAACCAAGACCATAAAAAAGTGCATGCCATGCACAATAGAGGTGGCCACAGTCTTGGTTCCACATGCATACAAGAGACCGCCTGTTTGTTGCCTAGTATATTATCTTCGACTAAAATTATAGGGTGGCGGGTGATTGTCTTTTGAAGGAGTTTATCATGATAGGGGGTTGTTATATATTGGGAAGTAGTGTTTTTGCTACTGATGGGTCCAGGTTGAGCCTCTTCGGGAGAGTGAGGGGACAGTCTGCTTGAGGACGGAGGGTACAGTGCTGGAGGCGATTGTGGAATTGAGTAGCAGAAGCAGCCTATTGCGCATTAGCGTGGCGATTCTCTTGCAGATTAGAGGGCGGCAAGGGTCTAGCAGGGATCATGAGGTTTTGGTGGAGGACAGCATCTGTAGGAACTCCGCCCATGAGACCGGGTTGAAGGAGAGGAGTTAGGCGTAGTGCTTTGTTGGTGTGAGTTGGAGAACTCATTCACGGGGGGCATGGAGGGTGGACTTGTAGAGGGAGTTGTTGTGGCCAATGGAGGAACTTTGTTGATGGAAAAAGTGGGGCCTTGCTCACGGAATGTCATGGGGTGGTGCCTGAGGATCAAGTTGTGCTTCTGGGGCAAAATTAGCAAGTAGAGGAACAAGTCAGGAAATTACATGTTTTTCCAGACTCTAGATATAATGCAAGTAGGAGAAGGACATTGAACAATGCTTGATACTGGTGAAGGAGCTATATAAATTGTGCGACCAGGGAATTGACTTGTGCACAGCGCAAAATACAGATTCATCAGCTTTGGCGAAGCAAGTAGACTTATAAGGGAGTGGGCCAGTGAACGGCTGTTTGGGACCATGGACACAAATGCTTTAAATAACAGCAATGGATGCCAGAACATGTGTGTTGATGCAGAGGGTCAAGCCACCAAGATGTATTACCTTTGAGTGTGACACGGTGTTGGCTCTAGTGTATGTGAACACGCTATTGAAAGTGATACGTGGACCAGGTGATCAGGAAATGATGAGTAGCTGGAATGTGTTGGCTTGACAGCATTGTATTCACATTCTTTTTGAGGTAGGGAGGAGCAAGAGGTCAATACTGTGGACAGGGAGAGATGCTTTGTGAATGAAGCTGGGTCCACATTGCCGGTCTCCAGACTGGTTCTTCTGGAGAATCTTAAATTCTTGTTGCAATATCTCTTTGATGGTGTGGTGGTTGGTTTTTTCGGGTTAAGTTTCAGTGATGGAGAAGATGTCCAGATGATTACAGGTCCGGGGCGTGTGGATTTCCATGGCGTGCTTCGCTACAGAGGGTGCGGTGAGCAGCTTGCATCTCGGAAATTTTCCTTGATCCACTTCCTTACACCCGCCATTGCCAGTTTCACTCCGGATCCTTGCCCTACACGCATGCTATTGTCCTCCCAGCCCGAGGGATTACAGTGCCATCTGAAATAGGTGTAATTATTTGTCTTCGCTGCGCTGAGCCGCTCATTGTTTTTTAACTGCGCTCACAGAGCCCAAGCGGAGCGTGTCAGTTTCATTAAAGGAGGCCCGCCTTTAATGCAGCTCGGGATCTGTCCGCTTTAATTATCCTCAAGTAGCTTCGACAGCTTCAAGGATAAATCAATATGAATGATGCCCCTATAAACACTGAATCATATCCTAATGGCGTCAGGCCCATCATTTTAATATTCTGAGCCATTCCTCTTTTTATCTCGGTTATTAATTGTCGCTGTGGCCTCGCTTGCAGGCTCAAGAGCTGTAAATAGTGTCAGGGGGTATCGATTTGAGTGGGATGAGGTGACTTTCGGGGAAGGTAGCAGTGGAAGAAGGTTGCGTGAAATCAACGACTGTCCGTCCGGGTGGTCGAGGGATAAAGACTGGATCTATGAGTATTTCACGAAGTGGAGTTTTGCAGAATTCAGCTTCACGAAACTCTCCATAATCCTGTTGTTTTCCTTTACTTCTCCCTCGGTACTGGCTTACTCTCCACTACACTGACTACACTATGATACACCGCCATTTCCCTGCCACCTTTGTTTGGGTTCAACGAGTGTTCAATTTTTTTTTAACACATTGCTTTTTCATGATAATGGCCTCATTCCGAGGTTGGTGGTAGGCATGGCGCTATGTGCTGTGTCCGGTTTGGTGCAATGGGGACTTACCGGTCTAGTCAGACCTTGGCAGGACCGGTAAGTCCCCATTCTCCAAACCATTGCCCATTCCCATTTGAGCCCCCATACAGCTCAAATGGGAATGGGGAGGGTGCAAATAATGGGCCGGCGTATGCCAAGCCCGTTATTTGCGCCCAGATCCCTTAACCGGTCCTGTCCTTAACACCTGGTCAGACCAGGCATTAAGGAATGGACCCGCTACGGGACCTCGTAGTAGGGCAGTAAGGGATTACCGGCACCGGTCTCCTTACCGGTGCCCGGTATCCCTTACCGCCCTACTCGGAATGAGGCCCAATGTGTCCTAAAAATGCGATTCCCCATGACTTCCTGCAGATTCTTCTGAACTGGCAAAACAAAATACTGAGCAAAGTAATCAGAACAGGAAGGAGAAGGGGGAGATGGAGTGAGGAACAAGGAGGTGACAGAGAAGCCGGAAAATGGAGACAGCAGAAGATAGAATAGTGACGGCTAGAAATGTGAAAGAGAAACAGAAAAAGTAAGAGGGACATTGAGGGAAGAGGAGGGAACATGAAGTTAATGTGATGACATTTTAATGGAAGAGATAGACGAGCTAGTGAGAAAAAAGAGGTAGAAACAAGATGTGTGGAGATAGAATGAGAAATAGAAGGAAGGAGCAGGTGGAGAAAAAAGAAAGACATTTGGTGGAGAAGAGTAGAAACAGCAATAGCAAGGAGCAGTGTGCTAGCGAAGGAGAGTGAGAGGAGGTAGCACTCTCCCCAGTCCTCTCCGAGCCACTGGCCATGGAAGGGTCACTGATCGATCCACTCCCACGGTGAAGACAAAGAAGAACTCTGCACTGGTCAATCACCATTTACCCAGGTATTGGCATTCTCCACTGTGCCATATCAGTATTGTCTTTGTAGAAAAAGACTATGTCCATGGAGCAGATATTCTATTTGCCCGGGTAAGCAGGAGGGGCTGGCAGAAGAACTGTTTGAATGCCTTCCACCAAGGGAGGCGGCTACAACCTTCGGCTCTCCAGATATTTCGGACCACAGCTCCCATCAGCCCAGGCAGCGTAGCCAATGTGGAGCGGTCATGGTAGTTGTAGTTCAAAACATCGGGGGAGCCGCAGTTTGCAGGCTCCTGTGGTAGGACAGGGGTCTGCAATATTTTGGATCACAACTCTCATCATCCCTGAGTATTGACTCTTCTGGCTAGGACGGATGGCAGGTATTATTTTCCACCCCCCCAGAGAGCCACAGGTAGCAGGACCCTGCTGATGCAGCACTCACCAAAGCGCCTGCTTCACCTTTAGCCTAAGCACAAATACACTGCATAACAGCATAAGTATGCTAACGAATTAAAGAGGATCTACACTTACAAAATATATATTTATTTTCATTAAAAAATCCATTCACCATAAATAAGGCTTATATTTCATTTAGAAAAAAAACACTGGGCCTCATTACAAGTAGGGCGCAAAGGGATACCGGGCACCGGTAATGACACTGGTGCCGGTAATCCCTTTGCGCCCTACTATGAGTTCCCTTTGCGGGTCCCTCCCTTAATGGGACCCGCAAAGGGACACCAGGGTCAATAACGGTACCGTAATTTACAGTACCGTTATTGTCGCCTTCTCCCTTCCCATTGGGCCCTATGGAGGCTCAAATGGGAATGGGGAATGGCCCTGGTGAATGGGGAATTACCGGTCCCTCCAACCTCGGAATGGACCGGTAATTACTCCATTCACCAGGCCGGAGTTTGGACGAGTTCGGAGGCAGACATGCCGCAAATAGCGGCGTTGTTACCTCCGAACTCGGAATGAGGCCCTCTGAGTTGCCACAAACATTTTAGTTTTTTTAAATGCCAGAAGTACAATATCTAATGGCTCCTTAACAGCACCAGATATCCACAAGCTGAACACATGGAGCAATTACATATGTTCACCCTGGCATGTTGTTATCCTACAACGCTAGCAAAGGATTTTCTTCGGGGGAAAAACGACATTTCTTGCATGGTAGATATTTCTTGTATGATGGAAGATGACTGTCACCTAAACCCTTGATTTCTTGTATAGTCGACATTGCTTGTACGGTGGAAGTAAGTTTTCAACAAGATTAAAACACATCATCCTTAACCTGCTCTCTTTGTATTAATGCACACCAAAACAAATCATATCCATTGGGCAGGTGCCTGACTACAGTACATCAAAGAGCTTTCTAAACAGGCGCTGCAGATTTACTGTGTGGAACCACTCTTGGTTGTCAGGTTCACACTAAAGTTGAATTTGTACTTCTACATACTTAATTTCATTTTCAGGGGCGTCATTTGGGGGTCACCAGAGGTCGCAAGTGCGACCTCTGAGGTCTCCCTTGCGACCCCTAAATGCAATGCAAGCTCCTGGGATATGGCCAGCTCCATGTGGCTCTTCACTTTTGGAGTGGCTGGCTTTCTTGTTCAGTACCCTTAAAAAAAGAAGAAAAATAAGAACAGGAGGGCCACAAGTCTAACACTTTCAGCACTGAACCTAAATAAGAAAGAATAGGAATGCCAAATAATGTGTTTTTCTGGAATTCTATACAATAACTGCTAGACTCATTAAAGGTTTATTTCAGGCACACTTTAGGGGGTGAGTCACAGATTTAGTCTGTTCTTAAACACCTCAACTCAGGCTTTCATCCTTCTGAGGTTGATAAATGAGTATCAACACAGGTTGGGTGATATTGGGTGTATATTTCTTCTATGTAAAGCGCTTAAGCGTAAGTGCTATATAATAACACATCATTATCCTTTGCTCATGGACGTCTGCTTGCATTCACAGTAATTTGGTAATATGGGCCTAAACACACTGATCTTAACAATACATATGGCGATCCATCCTTGTATGAAATGTACATCACATTATAGTGATATCATAACCATATTTTTCATAGTGTACAATGCTATGTGATGCCACTTCCTGTTTTGTCAACGGGTGAAAGGTTGTGTTCCATTGCTTCCCACGATATCACTTCTGGGTGGGGTCAAATGACATCACTTCCTGTGATGTCATCAGGGGGTGGTCAAGGGTCGTGTGATGTCACTTCCGCTACCCCAGGCACTTTGGTGAAATGACGTCCCTGTTCATATTTCTTCCAATGACGCTTGTTTTTCAAAATTCTGCATACTGTCTGGTCCATCAGGGAAAAAGCGGTTCCTGCATAAACTACAGTGGTTTGTCCCGCAACACAAAAGCTATGACACCTATGCTCTGGATTGCTTATCATCACAACCATTAGGAAAGAGGGGGTTCAGAAGGGAGACAGGGGCTACTAGGGCTTGTTCAGAGTGAGTCTGGCAATGCACATTGCCTGGTAGGTCTGGGGCAGGGTCAGTCAGATGCCAGTGAAGGGCGTTGGAAAAATGAACAGAACGTGTCGGGTCTGAATGTTGTAATCCCGCATCCCAAAGGGTGCAAAGAGTGAGACTCCGCTAGTTTGGATGGTTACTCATGAAACCTCGATGTCTGTTTAAGCCCCCGGTCAGCATATAAAAAATCTGCATGCATTGGTATTCATAGACCTTCCAGGCCATGTTAGTTTTAAATTACTTCGGAGCACAGCAATTGTAAGATCATCAAGGGTATGATTTGCTTTCCGAAAAATGCTCAGCGACTGGGCTGCTCTGTGTGCATCGCTTGATACTCTACCCAATGAAGTTTCATTTGCTTAACCATTCCTTGGCCAGTTCCCCTGCATACTACCCCACCCCCGGGGGCATCTTAAGCACATAAACAAGTACACGATGTAGTTGGATGCACATGCAAAAGGCCAAATAATGTTGCAGTCCTGCCCCATGTGGGGTATCTTGATTGTATCGTAAATGTGGATATGTGCACAGGTTAGGGATCTTTTGCCTTTGCATAACATGCTACCATTTCCTGTGCTATTTGCATGTTGTTTAATTCTTACCATTGTTTCTTTGAGGTAGTCTGCTTGACTGAAAGCAAGGAGCGGCATCTCAGGGGAAACTGCTCACCGTCGTTCATGTTGTTGCAGAATGGGCTGGTCAGCCTTGCAATCTGGTGCGGTGCTGCCAGCAATGAATGGCATGTCTCGGAAGGATAGCTCAGCGGCAACGTGCTCGCCTTGGAAGCAAGACAACACAGAGCAACACAAGTTTGATCCCTTGTTCTGCGCTAAGAAACCTCTGGGTATTAAGCGTGTTATAAATAGCCTATCCTATCATGTGTCTACTAGTGGCATCTGGGATTGGGGCTCTTTTGCTCTGTTTTCTAGAAGTTTTTTTTTTTTACGGGGTTCCGTGCAGCACTGTTAATCTGGCTGTCCACAACTATGTCGTTGTATTCATAGTGTATGAAGTCTGACCTCAATTCTGGTATCCCAGTCCCTTGTGTGTGAACCTATCCGGCGGTATCTTAATGCTTGGCTGAATATTGTAGCAGGCACTGTGTGCTCTGGGTGCAACCTAGCACCCCTCGGAGCCAAGGTAGTCAGCAAAGGCCTCTGCACATATAACTGAGCGTGTTGACCTTCTTCTCCTGCTCCTGGAAATTCAACTTTGACCTGTGCACCATTTCCCCAGTAGTCTGCTTCCAGCTACTTCACATCATGTAGGACCAGAGGACACTCACTCATGTTATCTGAGTGCTCCCATTTCTCCTGAGTGTGTTTGCAGGAGAACATTTCAGAACTTGGATAGTGCCACATAATCACAGTCAAAATAATACCCCAGAGACATGTAGATTCAAGAGGCCTGTAGCTGCCAGTTGACCTTGTGGTTGATACTGGACTTTCTTTCCCGGTGGCAGTTGCGTCAGTTCTGGTAGCTTATCATTTTTGCGGGGGTCTCGAATCTCACGGTTCGCTCTCAGACAAGTCCCAGAATGCACCTGGTTCTGTTCAAGCACTGTTTTTGCAAGAACCGGTGACATCTGATGCTGTCAGTAGCCTGGGTGTCTAGTCCAGCTTTGATAGCAACCTTTCTAGGAGCGAGAGTTGGGATTCCAGGCTGGATGTCATTGTTGTTGCATCCAGGGCCTCTCGCCATGATGAACATTGCAACCCCTCTTGTGATGTTGACAATAACTCTGTGTGGCCTCCAGAAATGCCTGCTGGCAACCCCTCAACGTTTCTTGGGGCAGCACTACCCTGCCCTAATGAACTGAGCTGCCTGTTCAACTTTACCCTTATGTTTTTGTTGTTTGACGGGGATCTCTGTTTTTTGGAATACCCTCTTCTTCAAGAACATGGTGGTCTCTCTCAATGTCAACTGCACCCCGTTATTAGATAGGAAATATCAGTACAACGTCCTTTCATCGCAGGATGTTTTTTCGCAGGGTTTTTTTCTGCGAATTTTATTTCAAAAAATCCATCACATTTTTTAGGGGGGGTTAGTAAATTATATATATGGGGTGTGGGTGTTTGGGAATAAATACAAATTAAAGAAAATGTGGGGTTTCGGGGGGAAACCCCCCATAAATAATTGAAGACAAAAAGCTGGGCTTAAGGTTACAGCTGGTCTGTTGGGCGACTCCTTCGACCTTAATTAGATGCAAAAAGATCCAAAGTGTAAGCAGGGATCAATAACCCTTCTATTGCTGACATTCAATGATCTGTCGCAAATCACTGGACCGACGGTAAGCCACAAAGAAACCCATCAAAAATAGTAAAGAAAATATGCAAAAGCATAAAAGAAGATCCAGGACATTGCGCCTTATTTAAGGTGATTGTAAATGTATTTTAATGTCTTTTCTCAAAAAAGTTGCCCTTATAATTACACGTGTTTCGGCCTCTGCCGGCCTTTTTCAAATTAGGGCTAATATGTTGAACCACACAGGGGCTCAGTGACTTCTTATTCACGAAAAATGTATTGAGTCGGACCCCAATACATTTATTTGACAAGGGAAGTAGTACCTTCCTTCTTTGACAAGGGAAGTAGTCACTCGCGTCGGCTTCACTCAGCTCAATGTCTCTGCAGATAAGGGAGTGCTCAGGTGTTTTGCTATTCCTGCTTTGGCTGATAGGCTTCGCCATAATGAATGGCAACTTGACACCCTGTCACCCTTCATGGACGAGCAACAACTGAAGGGCAGGTTTGGACATGCTACAACAGGATTTTTCATAGACAGTAGTAGTGATGCTGCAGCCACGCCATGCCAGAGCTGCAAGGATGCACCTTGTTCCTGATGCTTGCACTGGCCAGGGGAAGCTAATTGATTTCCCTATACAATATGCATAATAGTGCCACTTGGCCTGCCTGGTGATTGGTAGAATCTGACAGGCAAAAGCAAGTTCATCAGGAAGATGGCTGGCAGAGACGTCATTTCACCAAAATGCCAGGAGTAGCGGATATTTCATCACACATCCCTTGACCTCCCCGATGACATCACAGGACGTGATGTCATTTGACCCCACCCCAAGTGACATCACTGATCGCTGCTTTTGCTGATTTATAACTGAGGCAGGTTCTCATCTCCCTGGCCTGGATGACCCAGATAAAGAGACCTCATCATTGCTACAGACGGGCAATTATCCTATGATAAATAGCGAAAAGGAAGCAGAAGAAAAGAGGCATCATAGAAAAGGGCAGTGAAAGAAGAGGGAGACCAAAGACCATGTAAAGAAAATGCTGAGGCCACACAGACGAGAGTGTGGGTTGGGAGGTTTCAACATGGCCGAAGAATAGTCACATTTCCCTGATATAATGCATCTGTGAACTCAGCGCGGCTTTGTTCAACAGCTTAAAAAAATTAGGAGAAAGTGACCAATGCATCAAGAGACTTAATTCCTTTCACTAACTGTTTCATTAACTCCTCGAACAAGCCTGAACCAACCATATTAAATAAAAAAATATAATGAAGATGTAATGTAAGAGAATGAAAGCAGCGTGGTGAAACGGCAAAACAGTGGAAGACTGAGGGACCTGCAAGGAAGCAGGGAGTGAGAAAGAAGGAAGGGAGGGAGCATGGAATGTTTGATTTGTCGAAGAGTCTGTCAATCACAATACAGGAAGGACTTGGGTTCCCAGGTTAGGATATGTGAGAATATAAGGGTATTTTTAAAGGGTGAATCTTTATTGTATAATATTTGTAAAACGCTAACAACGGCCCAGAGAAATCTAGGTGCAAAAGCAGGCAGAAAGGAGGCTGTCAAAAAAAGCAATGGACGTTTAGAACAGATGTGTTTTAAGAGTTTTATGGAAACAGAGATGGTCAGTAATTTCTTGGAGCTGGAGTGGGAGAGGATCTGACAGAGAGGGTGCAGAGACAGATATAGAGCGTCCTCCAGCCCGAGCTCTGCGGTATCTCGGGTTCTTGATATGGTTTGTGAGGCTGAGCACAGAGGCCTAGAGGGAACGTAGTTGATCTGTTTAGATTGAAGACAACCGGTGCCAGACGTATAGACTGCACGGTGCGTAACGCATAGCGTCTTCAATTTAATGCGGCTGATCACCGGAATTCAGTGAAGCCGTTGTAACAAACAGCGAGAATGAAAGAGAGACTCCAGCGGCGCCCAAGGCAAAGCGAGTGGAAGAGTCTGCAGTCGCTGAATCAGAATATCCGGTTGGCCAAGATAGATTCCGTTACAGTAGTCAAGCGATCCCAAGATGGACGAAGCAACGGCTTTCACCCTTTATTTTAGGAGTTCTTCCAGAACATCCCTGCCGTCAGGATGAGCTTCAGCTATCCCGTCCTCCACAGACTCTGACTGGCCTGTGGGGCCGGAACAACAGACCCCAATGGGCTGCTTTTTGTGGGTCAATTTGGGCCAGTCCAATAACAAGGTTCCATGTAATAATGTCCCCGTAAAAATGTCTCCTGACAAAAAAGTAGCTGTTTTTTGTGGAGACATTATTACATTGACCATGCGGGGACACCCCTGCATCCCCCAAATTGTTTTTTATTTATAAGGGAAGCAGGGAACATCCCTGCAACCCGCCCTCATACATAATGTCACCATATATTAGGTCGCCAAGAGCTTTTCCTCGTAACATTATGTATGGGGACATTATGTATGGGGACATTATTACCTGATACCAATAACAACAGCTAGTAGTTTGGTCAAAGTCTTTCAAAATGGAAACATGTCTTCGAAGCTGTGCAACAGATGCAGCAGAAGCATTCGGCCATAAAAAGTCACTCATTGTGACTCAGCAATGTGTTCGGCTTTTCTTCAGGTGCCCGGACTTATTTGTTGTCCCAGTGACCCAGTCCAAACCGGATCCTCCACTAAGTTCACATTTTCTGCCCACCTTCCTAATTTTGTATCTTTTGATTGTTTGGGTTTTGCTAATTGGGCCGCCACCCTGTCCACTGCTCAACTCTAGCTTGCATAGAAGCACTTTGTGCTACCACCTCCTGGCTCCCCTGCACTGGGTGGAAGCGCCTAATTGCCCCTATCCATGAAATAAGTAGCGCTGTGTGGCCGGTGCCTTGCCCTGCCTTGGAGTGCGCATGCTCATGTCTGCATCCTCTCAAATCAACGTGCAGCACGCATTAGGTGTGGAATATTTCACCCTATCTTTACTGGCACATCCCTGAAATGGGTTGGTAAGTTGGGGTGATACTGCATGTGATGGGAGGGGCCTCCGGCAGTCTACGCAGGGCCATCAGCTGCCGCTGGCAGACCCTGTCTTCTCCCCGCCCCCCTCACACTGCAGCTTCTTCCCACACGCATTTGTCACTGTCAGCAAGTTGCCCCCAAGGGCTTCACACGGCCCACACATGGAAGTCTTTTGGCTGCCTTATTACTTTGCCACCTTTCTCACTTTCTGAAAAGTGGACAGGATGGTTGCTTCCGGCCTTATTTGTGTCTGAAAAGAGAGCTATTTTCGGTCTTGGTTGACATCAAAAAGCGAGAGTGACCTATGTTCCCAGCTCTCCCCATTACTTGACATAGCCGCTTTCTCACCCTCTTTCCGGCTGTCCTCATTCTGTCCATACCACCTTCTTTTACCAATATTCAATTTATTCCTTTTGGTTTTTAGCGGTGACTTGGATTCAATTAACGTACAACTGATAAGAAATCAGATTTGATAGAAAGTAGTGAGCTTCTCACAATGGGGAGAGTTTGAGGGTCATTCTAACCCGGTTGTGAAGGGATGTAAAGGGAACAGTCACCGGGGACAATACATACGTGGACATACATAAGCTTCCCAGTGATCGTCTCGGGAGGATAGCTCAGCGGCAACGTGCTCTCCTTGGAAGCAAGACAACATGGAGCAACACAGGTTCGATCCCCGGGTCAGCGCTTAGCAACCTCTGGGTATTAAGCGTGTTATAAATAACCTATCATGTCATGTCATCGTGGCCAAACTCTGGAACACCCTCCCTCTAGTCCTAAAAGCTGATGAATCCTTCTGGTCCTTCCGCAAAGGCCTTAAAATATGGCTATTCTCACAAGACCCTCAAATTTAGCTGAACACACCAAACTCTACTATTTTCAGCACTGCCTCACCACCTGCTAGATATCTAGCTTTACATAACACATACGTGCCATTTATGTCTGAACCATTGTAAACTTTACCTGTTAGACATCTAGCTATAGAACGTGTACTCACCACTTAAGCTCTGAAACACTGTTACCATTAACTGTAACTAATGTACTACTTATGACCGCTACCTCTTGCAATCTAGGCCAACCACTGCTACAATATAAGCCAGCGCCCAGCTGCCCCCAGGTTCGGTGCGCTTCACAAATGACAAAATAAATATATAAATAAAATACATAGATTAAGGACAACCAACATTGGACATTTTTAAGTGCAGGTAGGCGGGGATGGAGGCAGAAGGAGTGAGAGACAGAGGCAGGTTAGAGGCGAGAGAAACATGTTAGCTGGCAGGCAGATGAAAGGTAGGTTAAGAGGGTAACTCAGAGGCAAGGAGTAGTCTTAGTTTGGTATTGAACTAATCCATGTGGACTGTTTCTCAGATGTCCGGGGAAAGATAATCCCATGCAAGTGAAGCAAGAAGAGAGAAAAAGCGGAAGTGAGAGGAAGCACAGGGAGGCGAGGCGCCACAAGGGTAGTAGAGGAGGCAGAGCAGAGATGACAAGAAGGCTTATGAGTTGAATAGAGGAGGGTAGATACAGTAATGCCTTGCCATTGATAGATTTTTGAACCAGGAGAAGACATTTTAATCTGGCACTGTGACGGTAGGAGGAAGCAGATGTGAAGTGAGGAAGTTCAAAGAGTCCTTGTGGTGAAGGTAATGATTTTGTCGAGAGGACAAAAAGCATAGTTGGGTAGACCAAAGAGGATGCTGGCCCAGTAGTCCAGTTTAGAGAAGACAAGAGTGGTTAAAAGATGCTTGACAGTGTTGAAAGGAAGGGGCTGCCTGTTTATTTCTGGTGTGAGAAGGGTTAAAGATTACGCTGAGGTTTCTAGCTGAAGAAGAGTGTGGGCCAGTGTCAGGTGGGAACTGGATATGCAGAGGAAGAGATGCGAGAGAGCTTTTGGCAGGGAAGAAGAGTACCTCTGTTTTGGTAAAGTTTAACATTAGAGAGTGTGAAGCAATCCAATATTTAACGGCAGAATAACAATTGGAGATTTTGATTGAGGGGTCAGAGGAGAATCCAGGAAAAGAGAAGAAGATTTGGGTGTCGCCTACAAAGAGTTGGCATGAGAACCCAAAGGAGGAGATTAGTGCCCCAAGAGAAGAAGTGTAGAGTGTAAACAGGAGTGGACCCAAGACCGAGCCTTGTGGAACACCAACAGTTCGAGGAGTGAGTTGAGAGGTGTTGTTGTTCCAGGAGACAGATAATTGGCGAGGTACGAGGTAATGAACAAAGGCTTTGGATCGTCCGGTCGAAGCACCACGACGTATGTGCAAGAGGCAACTCTTTTAATTCTGTTGCTTTCTTGGGGCCGTCTCTGGCCACCTGTAAAGGTCTATGGTGAGTGTCTCACAGTCCAGCCTTTATTTCCATCCTTGATAATCAGCATATGTGTACAAAACATGCTATCAAGGCATTGCCCCAACATGCAGGCAGATGCATTTGTGTTTCCACTCTCAGTGAGCTGCAGCTGCTCTGCAGCAGTTCTCTGCGAACAGTATGGGCAGTCCCTCACTGTGCCATTGCTACCTTTACGGTGTCTTGCTTCCATCCTTTGTGCTGTCCTGCCCCTACTGTATTGTGTTTCTTTCTCTCACCAGCAGCAGAGCCCTGTGGCACTTCACCCACACTCTATATTCATCAACTTATTTTGTATCTGAGCCCCAGGGAGGGGGATGTCCACTGGTAGCAGACATCCCATGTTGTCATTCCTCTGGCACCCCATGGCCCAGTCAACTGTGGGTGCACATGCCACCCTACACTATTCAGCTATGGCCGCTCCTTGTCTCTATGCCACAGGGCACTGGGTTGCCAGGAGATGGCTTTGAAGAGATGGGGAAGGGTACACTTCCAGGTCCGGTGGTCTTCTCGGCTCCTCACACCATGCCGAAACCTGCACAGCCTGAAGCTGCTGACTCCCCGGCAGCCACACCGTCATGCACAACCACTGCCAATAGGGCAATATATGAATCTTCCTTCCCGAGCCAACCTACCCGCCTCCATTCTGCCCTCTCAGACAGTTCATCTCTCTCTAGCCACCAGGGGTGGACTGTGAAGAAAAAGAAGCCCTGGAGATCATTTTCAAAGTGGCCCCATATTACACATTTTCTACAAGCCCAACCATTTTCCTATTGGAAAATTTGGAAATAGCACAGAAAAGAGGCCGCGGATGCAGAGGCCTACCGGGAAATCTCCAGAGTTCCCAAAAGTCCAGGACACGCCTGCCCTGCCAGCCTCCCTTTCCCAAGTGCTGTCCTAAACTATCCAAGTGGTCTGAGAGTCTAAAATGCTATGGCACTGTTCTAATTCAAGATTAAAAACACACACATCGCTCTCTATCTTGCTTGATAACAATACAACTAACATTGTGGTTTCAGTTCCTACAGTGCGTACGGTTTGGAAAATATTGAAGTGGTTAAGATGCAGCGGGACTTTTAGACTCAGTGTGTATGGTTTGTCCTGTTGATGGATGAAAGTCCGAAATGCATTGGCAGATAAAACACTGACTCTGCTCTTTCTAAATGAAATGTCCACATTAAATAATTGACCAAGGATTGAGTTGACAACGTCCTTTTTGTTCACTTTCAAGATCGACATTTTTTGAAAAGTTTTTTAAACATTGTTTTGAACATTTGCTGGTTAGCAATAATTGTGAGCACGCAGCTCTGTGGAGAGGTTACTTCAGATTTCTATAGATACTTTTATAATTCACCCATGAACTCAACTCACATTGCAGTAAAAATATTTATAAACCAATGACGTAAAACATTAAAACAAAACTTCACCTACAATATTCACCTATTTCTCTACAAATTGAGTAATCTTCAATCTGTACAACTACTCCACCTTTTGTCCCTCTACACTACTGACCATACACGCTACAGGTAAGCTTTCTGATACATGAAGTCAAAACTATTGTCTTTCTCATTGCCAAATGTCAATTGGTTCTCCCTTTTTTTAAGCTCTTTTCCAAGAAAGCTTCAATGGCATTTAACTATACTGTGTTGTGCAACGCCGGTCCGTAGGAGATGCTGCTCGTTGATGCGTAATTTGTTGCGCCTTTGTACATGCATCCAAACGATTAAGAAGCGAGGATCGGATGCTCTGCGGCAAAGCCCTCGCAGGACAAGGCTGCAGTGTTGTGATGCAGGTGCGCAGGAGATGCTGCCCGTCGACACTTAATACGTTGTGCCTACGAACACGCATCCGAACCTTTAAGAATCGAGGATCTGTCCCGCTGTGGCAGAGCCCTTGCAGGATTAGGCCTCAGTGTTGTGCGACACAGGTGCTCAGTAGATGCTGCCCTTTCACACGTAATACGTTGTGCCTATGTACACACATCCAAACCTTTAAGAACCAAGGATCGGATCCTCTGTGGCAAAACCCTGGCAGGACAATGCTGCAGTGTTGTGTGACGCAGGTGCACAGAAGACTCTGCCCATCAACACGTAATACGTTGCGCCTAGGTACACACATCCAATCCTTTAAGAACTGAGCATCGGACCCTCTGTGGCAAAGCCCTGGCAGGACAATGCTGCAGTGTTGTGTGACGCCGGTGCGCAGATGACGCTGCCCATCGACACGTTATACATTGTGCCTACGTACATGGATCCAAACCTTTAAGAACTGAGGATCGGACCCTCTGCAGCTAAGCCCTCGCAGGACAAGGGCACAGTGTTGTGCGACGCAGGTGTTTAGCAGCAAAGGGGTCGTGCACAGACTGCAGTTGTGCGGTGCAGCCAAGGTAAGGAAAGGTGCGGGTAGGGGGAGCAGCCACTTCTGCTGTGTACTAACTTCCCGGCCTTTGCGCATACTTCCACCTAACCGTCTAATACAACTACCTCCGGGTCTCTCGGCTGCGCCATATCAAACGTGCTCTGGCCCCGTGGAATTTCTAGGCTCTCCTGTTCCAGTGGTTAGCCATACTTTGTGTTCTCTGTCTTTTCTCTAGGTCCCTCATATGCAATTACTATTGTACTGTGATCTTGTGTCCTTGTAGGCCCTCTCCCACTCTCTAGGACCCACCCCATCCTCCCTAACTGTGGTTACAGTTGTACTGTGATCTGTGTCTTTAGGCTCTCTCCCACTCTCTTGGACCCCTTCCCACAAGGGGGACTGTTTGTACTGCTGAGTGTACCTGTCTGTGTTTTCTCTTCTGAGTGACCCCTAACCCCCTAGCCCCTCCTGCTGCGCATCCTGCATTGTGCGGCATGGGCTGTGCATCTCTTCCTCTCTCTTCTTCACTCCCTCCTCTTCCTACTTCCTCCCTTCACCCTCTATGGTGCTCTCCATTTCCCCATCTTCTCTAACTGCTACTCTATCACCTATCCTATCCCTCTCACTAAGTCCAGAAGGAAGCAGTTCAAGAGGGACATCCTCTCCAACCCAGGCTTCCCTATCGCCGCTACCTACATCAGTGCTTCCTCCAGACAGACTCTTACTGACATCCTCTTTGTCTTTCTCTCTCCAGACCTATGAACCCCTCATATGGTCTCTGTTCTCTCTCCTTTTTCATCCTCTCCCATTAATTGTGGCACTCAGTGGGAGGTCCTCTTGGCCTCCTTCCACTCCTCCAAGACCATCATTAATGTCTATTTCAATGGCACCATCTTGGTCCAGGGCCCTCAGCCCAATCTCCTCCATTTTGATAGGCATCTCCCGCATCTTATTAACTTCTTTCCTTCTCTTGCTACTCCTACCAGCCCCTCTCTGGTGCTTCCACCACCTCCTTCTGCTGCCACCTCTCTGTCACCTTCCTCATCCTCTTCGGCTACCTTGCCAACTCCTTCTGCCCACTCTTGGGACCCTCTACCAACTCTGCAGGGCATACCTCAAGCCTGTACCCCACCACAGAAGTCTTTCAAATGTGGCAACTTACTCCACGTCGCTACTCTCAACTCTCGCTCTGCTGTCAAACACTCCTCCTTCATCTGCCACCTCCTTGGAGAACTTGACCTGGATGTCCTCGCTCTCACCGAGACATGGTTCACAGCCAGCTCTGTCACAAGTTTTGACACTCTCCTCCATGATGGTTTCAAGATCCTCTCTGAACCCAGACCCAGACATCCCAGAGGAGGAGTAGCTCTGATTGTTCCAGTGTGGGTCCCTGCCTCTCTCATTCCTGTGCAGGCCTACTCCTCCTGTGAATGTCTTGTCTGCATGGTCTGTATCCCTCCTGGTGTCTCTCTGACTGTGGCCAACATCTACAAGCCATTTGGCCAGGTCGCCCTTTTCCTCAAAAAGTGGGCTGACCTCTCCTCTTCTCACCTCTACCTCTCAACTTCACCTCCTCTGAGCCCTCAACATCCATCTGGATGCTTCTAATCCCTCCTCATGGCTCTTCTGCAACCTCTGTGACACTCTCTCTCTCTTTCCATTCTACTTCTGGTCGGACACACTTTGCCGGTCACACCATGGATGTTCTCATCTCCTCAGACATCCCCCTCTCGAAACCTCTAACCACTCCTCTCTCTTGGGCTGACCACATTTTGCTTTCCTTTCACCTGAAGTTCTCTGTCCCCCAGGTGAAGCTGACCCAACACTGCCACCTACCTTCTCGGTCATCCGGCCCACGAAGCGTGTGTCAGTGGAGGTCTTTGCCGCTACTTTCTCTGCTCTTCCTACACATGCGGCTGACTCACACTCTGACACAGCCCTCTCTAACCTGCATCTTTCTGTCTCCAACACTCTTGCTGTCCTTGCCCCTGCCATGAGAATCCGCCTGAAGCCTACATCCAAGTGCAACTCTTGGTATGACTCCGATCTCAGCACCCTGAAATGCAAAAGTAGGGTAGCTGAGAGGAAGTGGAGGGCATGGGGTGCACACGCTGACAAAGTGGCCTGAAGACTGCTCCAAAGGCAATACAGACTCTCTGCCCTGTCCAAGAAGTGAGCCCACATCCAAGCCGGCATCTCTGCGGCCTCAAACAATACGGCCAAACTCTTAAAAATCTTCAAGGAACTGGCCAATCCTTCTGCAGTCTCCACATCTCCTGTTCCCTTCTTCCAGGACCTCTGCATGGCTCTGGCTTCTCACTTCACCACTAAATATCAGGACATCCTAGTCTCTCTCTCCTCTTCCTCTCCCTCTACTACTCTTGGCCCATCTCTCCCTCCCCTTTCTCCTCTTTCTCTCTGACCACTCCTGATGTTTCTAGACACGTCCTATTTATGAAAGTTTCATCTAAGCAGGTGCTCCCCTGCTCCTCCAGAACCATCACGGACCACATTGGCACCCTCACTCCAGCCTTGGCCGATTTCTGGAATCATCTCCCAGTTTACTCTCCATACTTAATCTGTTTGTTGTCTCCATGACCATGAGTCTGGCTTCAGAGCAGCCAGAGGCATGGCAACTGCTCTTCTGAACACCCGTGAAGATCTGCTCACTAATCTTGATTCTAGCCATCCACCTGTCCTCATCCTAATTGATCTTTCCTCTCCTTTTGAAATGGTTAATCATGCCATCTTGATCAATCGTCTCCATGAGAACCTGGGCATCACGGGTCAGGCCCTGGCCTGGTTGATATTCGTCCACCTGGACCAACCCTACCAGGTCCAACTTAGGACCTTTCTCTACACCAGCTCTCTCTCTACATGTAGTGTTCCCCAGGGCTCTGACCTCTCACCCTGTCTCTTCAATGTCTACTTAGCCCCTTTAGCCGATCTTATCTATACCTTCTACTCTAATTTTCAGTGTTATGGGATTTGGCACTCAGGACTCCTTCATTCTCCACTCACACTCCTCTCCTCTCTCGCACATTACTGACTGTCTATCCGTGATTCAGGAGCGGTGCACCTCCAATGATCTCTGCTTTAATGCCTGTAAGACAGAGATACTTCTCATTGGGACCCATGCTCCTGCTTTCCCTCTCTCACTCTGGCCGTCCTCCTTAGGCCATCTTCCTTTGCCATCCTGTGACGCTAAAAACCCTGGTGTCATCTTCAACTCCACTCTCCCCTTCCCTCCTCACACCATGGACCTTGCCAAGAAGGCCCTCTACCAGCTACACCTTCTCAGAGGTAGTATTCCTTTTCTCACTTTCCCCCAGTCGCTCACTGTCTCCAGAGCTCTGGTTCTCTCGAGGCTGAACTACTGCAACAGCCTCTTTTTCAATCTGCCTTCCACCTCTCTCCGCCCTCTGCAACTAATCCAGAACAGGATTGCAAGACTTATCCTTGGCCTCAATCCCCGGGACCCTATCTCTCCAGCCCTGAAATCTCTCCACTGGCTCCTGGTGGCTGCAAGGATCAGGTTGAAGACCCTCTGCACGTCCACAAGGCTATCTGGGAATGGGACCCGCACTATAGGCAACTCTCTCTTCCTAAACACCTTCCTTCTCGAGCCCTTCACTCAGCTACCTCCAACTCTCTGGGGTCAGACACTTTTCCAGGGAGAGAGAGGGGGTAGATCTTCCTGAAGTTCCAGAAGCAGCTCAAGACCTTCCTTTGCGCTTCTGCGTTCTCTCTCCCTCTCCCCTGCTGACCGACCTGTCTGCTGTGCTAACTAGTTGCCTGGCTACCCTCTCACTGATAACAGGCTCCCCACCACCAGTAGTCCTTGCACTGCCTCCGGGCCAACTGCGCACTTAGAGGCTGTATCTGGAACCCTACAGTCCTCTGCCTCTCTGCACTTACGCAGAGCGGCGCTGCCCTGGCTGCACTTGCTCAGAGCATTTCTGCCCTGCTTGCACTTCCCCCTCCCATTTCCTTGGCACTTCCCCGCTCCCCCCTGCACTTTTGCGAATTGCACTTGCATGATCTGACTGACACAAGGCCAAGTAAGATCGATTGTTTTGCCCTCCCGCTGTCCTCCCTCCATGGTCTTGTTGTGCCTAGAAACTCTTGTGTACAGGCGCGTTATAAATTACTAATATCATATCCAAAAGATATTTGTCAAACCTCCTGCTAGGCTAAGCCTCTGAGGTACACACAAGTGGACGGTGTCTACCATCTCCGGTTCCGGAAGCACCTCAAAACCTTCCTCTTTGCTTCTGCCTTCTCCTCCCCTCTCCCCTGTTGATTCTACTCTCCCTCGGCACCATGCACCTGGCCACCCTCTGTCCTCTGGGCCCAGGTACCTGCTCATCTTGCCACCCTCATGTACTGCCTCCGGGCCACCCCCTGCACGGGGTCTGTATCTGTACCCATACATCCCTCCCCTTTTCTTCTCGCACTTTCAGACCTACATGGCCTGCTGCCATAAACCTAGCACTTGCCACTTGCTGGCTGCACTCCCATTGTTTGTTGCCTTTTTATTTATTATTTTTGTTTTTTCCTTCTCGCTCCGCACTCTCCTTTTGTTCCCGCTTCCATGCACTTCTCCCTCTACCCTGCACTTGCACGTTCTCAATGTCACTGGGCCTAGTAAGAATGTTGTTTTTGTTCTCCCATGTTCCCTTTCCCTTGCCTTGTCGCGCTCTGAAACACTTGTGTATGAGCGTGATAGAAATAAAAGATCAATCAATCAAACTTCTTTCCGAGGGTGGACACCATACCCCAGGGTATTTTATGGGCTGTGTGTATAATAACAAACATTGGCTGACTTATGCTGTACTCGGGACTTGAACCACAGTCGCCAGGTTCACCACAGCACCAGATAAGCTGATGAAAATTACTGACAAGTAAAGGTGAGATGCCACATTTTGGGACTGCATGTTCCATCTTTTTATTGATTCTTGGAGTTACAAACTTGGCACATCTTTTAACGTTTACAAAACACTATTAGAAGAAAATATCCTGTCTTGGTTTTTTGTGTGTGTTGATTTTATAAAAAGCAAATGCCATTCGCCCTGTACAATTTGTATGGTTATGCAAAGTCTATTGAATGAAATATGCATATTTCACCTTGATATGCTAATTTCTGGTGACATCACATCCAAATGCTTGTTAATGAGTCAACGCAATTCTTTTTTTAGGACTCGACCCCTGCTGCCACACATTGAAGTTTGAATATGAGCCCACCTCTACTTTACCAGCGCCCCTCTGTCCCCTCACAAACAAATTGGCCTCACTGCACTCACTACTCAAGCAGCATCAAATCACGTCCATTACAAAGTTCCGTTATTGTACACATTTGAATTCCTTCCATCCTATGCTTGAAGGATGTCCTGCCTCAAGCCAACACATCTATCAGCCACATTAAGGACCTTAGGCATTCCCTCTGTCTAACCCCCCTCCCCCTCCACTTGCTCTCCAACGTCATTCGTTTTCAAACATCGATTTGCTTTTGCTTTCCTTGACCAGTTGGCTATCAGAGGAATAGGGCGCGCCTTGGTCAAATGTGGGGGCACCTGATGCCCTGGTTGTCAGGTACAGCTCTGCTGGTTCCATGCAAATCAGTAATTATGTTTAAGACTTATTTTGTTCTCACTTTTACCCTTTACTCATCCATGTAATTCAATGCACACTCAGGGTGAATACTGTGGCGCTTTCTGTGTACAGTACATGCAATTGACAATTGAAATGTGTGCCAATAAGTGACTTTCCCTTTGTCCCATGGATACCCGCTATTGTTATTGTAATTGGTTATTTATGATTTGCTTAATACCCAGAGGTTTCTAAACGCGGAACCAGGGATCGTACCTGTGTTGTTCCACGTCTTCTTGCTATGGGCAAGCAACCACTGATTGGTTTAAAAAAATATTATTTCGCGACAGGCCTAAAGTGAAACCAATTGCACCGCTCCACTCTACCCACTGCATGGCAGTTGACATAAACCAGTTTGCACAATATTAGGATTGGGCAGAGTTTTTGGTGATGTGTGATGATGTGCCCTGATATATAAGCAAAAAGGGGTTACCTGATCTGTGGCGCATCTATTGAAACAGTCACCCACTTTATGCTGTTGTGTCACGGGTACGATGCCCTAAGAGTCAAGTACCTGTCGCCCACGTTTAGAGCTAATGGAATCCGGAGAACCACGGATGCATGGAACTTTTGCATAACTAAGGAGACCCACTGGTGGCTCAACTAGTGGCTGAATACCTACATAGGGCGTGGTTTAGGAGATCGAGATAAAGTAACTACTCGTGATATCCAGGTGAGCTATCAGCTGTTTTTAGTGGTCATTTTATGGAGTATTTATCTGGTGTGCATTTGTTATAAGTCTGTTATGCTGTTTGTATATGTATTATGTGTGCTTTTATGGTACAAATACCGAATAAAGCTTTTATAAAAGAAAGAAGTTGTTGCGGCACTGGTCACAGACTGGTTTGGATTTGTTTTCTATGGAAAATAGAGCAGCAGGGAGAGCTAGGTACTCTTTTCCCATTCACAACTGCCTTTTTATGCGTTTTATTCCGTTTTTTTTTATTTCCTCATTGGCAATGTTCAGTGCTACGAAAGTATATATATATATATATATTATGGAGTTAAAGGTTATGTATGCTTGAGGCAGAAATTCTCCTCACTGCTTTGTAGCAGATCTATGTGATCACTGCGACCACACATAATTGCGACGGCCGAAAATGCCAACTTTAATTAATTAAACCCCCTTTACACCACATAGACCACTCGCATCCCCCCATATTACTATAATATCCCATACCCCCCACCCCCCACATATATATGTGGTGTAAAGGGGGTGTTTAAAAAAAAGAAGTCAGGCATTTTGGCTGTTGCAATTGTGAGGACAACATTTTGAGCCATTACCCTTTGTAGCTGTGTAGGGTTATGGTGTGGTCAGATGGCATTTTCAGATAGTCCTATGTATCGAGTGCCGTACAATCAAAATGCTAAGAATTAGCTGAACTAAGCCTGATGCTGGGTCACTCCCAGGACCATTAACCGCAAAGTAGTGTATGATGGGTAATATTTACCATCTGGCCTGTTGTGAGCTATTTCCACCATTATGTTTATAATTGTTTATTTATAACACGCTTAATATCCAAGAGGTTTCTAAGCGGGTGACCTGGGATTCGAACCTGTCTTGCTCTGCCTCAGGTTGCTTCCAAGAAAAGCACGTTGCCACTGAGCTATACTATGCATGCCATGGCTGAGTACAGGCTTGGGTTGTGGGCTGATACACTATGGAGTCATGTGTTGACCTCTACCAAAGCTTCTGATAGTTGAGGTTTTGTACTCTGAGGCCTTTGGTCTCTTGCAATGATGTGAATGGGCAAATTCTGTCTACCTGGTAAGCGAGATGAGTTTGAGCCTCATTGCCACATTCATTGGGGGGGAGGGGGGCTCACATCCCAACACCCCGCATGATAACCACTCTGCTAAGGTGACATGTTTCTATTTTTTAATTTTGCAGGCCTTTTTGAAGGCCGATGCCATGTCCTCACCTGCTATCGAGAAAAGCCAAATTGTCTAAGACTTATTTTTTTTACTGTACGTTGTACTCTGGCATAAAACAGCTCTGTGTACGATAGATAAAAGTTGACAATCGGCCTATATTGCAGAATACCAATGCCTGGCAAAGGCATGTAGCGAACCATATCACTAGTGCGTTTCTGCGGAAGATGCATGAGTCCTGTTGATTTTAGAAGCACGAGCACCCATTTTCCCTCATGAAAAACTCTTTGGTTCAAGCAACACCCTTATTCTGCATTGCTGACCATAGTGCGTAGGTGTAGTTGTGTGACCTTAGCATTTACTTCATATTGGACCTTTAAGTGAGCTTGAAGTATAGTCCACCATTTTAGGTATGCATATCGTGTGGCTCTCTTGATTTTGTCATACCCCTCCCATCAGTCTTTATCCTCTGCTGCCCACCACATGGTCCCCAGTAGAAACTCTGCCGGCCTAATCAGGCTATTCAATGGGGAGAACTGCTGGGAGATCTAGTGCAAAGCATCTTGCGAGCCACACGTTGCATGTGCAAACCCTGGTTCCCACGCTTTGGTGTGGATTTGTTGCCATACAGTAGTAATGTCAAGTGTTTACTAATTTTTAGCTATATTAGGTCATGTCATGTTGCAAATATGTTATCCTGTGCCAAATCCCCACTGTAGTGGTCTCAAAGCAGCCACGCTTGTCTGGAGGTTGGCATATTGTGTAAAGCCAATTGCTGAATGACTACGCAACAGAGAATGGCCTCTCATTAAACCCCACCCAGTCAAAAATAGTTGTTTTTAGGCACCCGCAGAAGAAGGTGGCATATTCTCAGTGGAAACTGGCTGATTAGGGTAGAAGAAATTGTTTATCTGGGGTACAAAGTATACGCCTCGCTTTCTATGTGTAAATTAGATCTCGATCTAAGGAACAAAATCACCCCAGATGAAAAAGATCCTGATGAAATATTGTTAATTCCCGATCGGCCCAGTGATCAGATTTTACACTGCAAAAGTCATACCAGTGCTCCTTTACGGCCTAGAGGCCAATCCATATCTTTGGAATCTGGACTGTCAAATGCTTGAGGGATTAGTGTGGAAGAAAACTCTTAGTCTGCCCTTGAGCCTGTCTATGTCCAGTCTCGGATTCGAGTTAGGTCTGAGATCTTTGAAGGCTCAGGCTGATTGGAAACCTTGTTCTTTGCTATGCCTTATCATTACCACTCAGGACTCAACATTGTACACAGGCATTAGATGTAATCTAGAAAGTAAAACGTCAACCATGTTGACATCCCTATAGAAAATGGTGGGGGATGTACCTATTAAAGCCAACACTTATATTGAGATTCTGATACAGAACCCCATGAAGGCCAAGAAGGCCTTGGAGGAAAGGGACTGGATCAGAACAATAGATGGAATACGTACCACCTCCCCGAGGAATTCATTTCAGAAGGTGGACAAAAAAGTGCGGACCATCCTGAGATATCTGATGAAGTTCCCAGATTGGAAATCTAGACAGAACTTTCTGAGATTGCGGTTGAATTTCGTTCATACAGGGGAAGTTCTGCCTAAGAGAGGGCAGGGTGTGGCGAGTACAGCATTATTCAGCGTCTGAAAAGATCCAACCAATCAATCATTGTTCCATCTTCTTATGGCATGTGAAGGGACCTGGGCAGTGAGGTCTGCATTGCTTGCCCCTTTTGGAGTGAACAAAGATGGGTTCCTACCTGATATGTTTTGGGACAGAGCGATATCTGGCTATGACAGTGCCTTGACAATAGCAGTGGTCCAAGTCTTGGAAAGAATCATCATAATTGTGTGATTTAATATGACTGTATAGCGGTTTTTCGGATGGGCAGCTTTCCAGCTTGGGTTTGCAACTTTTTTTTTACCATGAACACTGACCTCTAAGCTACTCTTAGCTACTCTATCATGTGTGGTTTCGCTGTGGATAGCGCTCTTTGAGCAGACTCCATTCATTTTAGTTTATTCTGTGTAGGTTATTTTGCTACTCTTATTGTTTTCAATGTTTTTTACTGTGAGATAATCCATATCACAAGATTGTAGTCTCTTTCTATTAGAGGTTCCTATGTTTTGATGTTAATTGAGTTAGGGAAATCTAATTTCGTTGTGCTTTGCTCTTTTATCTTTCTTTTTCTCTTTGTTTTATTTCCTTTAGTGTATTGTATGAATTGTGATTTGTAAAGGTTTGTAACCATAAACAAAAAAAGTAAAGCCAATTGGCATGACTTTTTCCCATTTCCCATCTGCTCCGACCCAAAGATATTCAGGTAAGTAGTTTCCTAATACTCTTCTCCTGCTCATCAAACAGCACCAGGATTTTCAGTTGGGATAGATGATGGAGTTGGAGTCTGAAACATTGTGGGCATCGCAGGTTGCATTTGCAAACCCCAGTTCCTCCATATTGTGATGCATATGCCAGCGTACAGGAGTAATCTAATATGATTAGTAATGTTTGATTATGTTTAGACACTTGCTTTTATCCTGCACCAAATCTCCACCATACTGGTCTGGAAGAGCCTCGCTTCTCTGTGTAGTGTGAAACGGCCTTTCCCACATGCTTTCCTTGACCACCACTTCTATTGACCAAAATGCAAAGACATGAACAGTGTTTGTGTCTTCTCCAAGTAGTTTCACATGCATATATAAAGGAAATTAGTGTGCATATTCCTGGGAGTGTCATGTCTAGTGTGTGTCTGTGATATGATAGGTTATTTATAATGTGCTTAATACCCCAGAGGATTCTAAGCGCGGACCAAGGGATCGAATCTGTGTTGCTCCGTGTCGCCTTGAGTGAGCATGTTGCCCCTGAGCTATCCTCCCGAGTCAAGTGTGTGTCCGGGAGAGTATGTGTCTGGGAGAGTCGTTGTGTGTTGGCCTGAGGTGGATGCGAGCGACATCTGCCGGACTAAAAGGCGGTGGGGAGGACGGGGGAGACGGTGAGTGGAAATGCAAAGATGGCCTGGCATCTTGGCAGATCATTCACTAGTATTCGTTTTTCTTATCTTTATCCATTTGAAGAGCACATGCCAAAAGGACAGACTCCCGGTCCTCGGAATAATAATAATAACTGAACCTTGTTGTTCAGGGGTTGTATTGATCACCTCCTCACCATATGGGGTAATTGCTTGCAAAGGAAAGTCGGGTAAGGGGGAAACAGTGCTTTTTTTCATTAGCGCTAAGGTGTGGGGGAAGGGAGCCAGGCTACGATGAGGCTCACCCTTTTTGAAGGGGTTGCAAGGAGGGATGGTGGCTATCGTGGCACTGATGTCCAGTAGGCAGATTGGCAGCTCTGTGGACGAAGCGGCAATGGGTGACGCTGTCAATGATAAAGGTGTTATCAAAATGGCCGTGAGGCGCATTATGAGAGGGGGCACCAGTGAGGTCTGGTGTCGAAGAAGAGATAGGGTAACAGGGGTATCTAGTCCATCCATTGAATTTTCATACATCGAATTGAAATCCAACGATTTCGATTAGGGTTAGGGTTAGGGTTAGGGGGTGTGCCCTTGGGAGGCAGAGTCGACCACTCTGCACCCCAATGTGACTCTGTGGCCACTCTGACAGGAAGTCCTGCCCCTATTCTGCCAATAAATTATAAACATTAAAACGTTACATGAAGTTGTCCAGTGCCGAAATACTTTGAAGATTTCAGCACTGGACAGCTCCATGTAACGTTTTAACGTGAAAAATAAATGCATCAAAATGCTATTTTTTGCATTTAAAAGTACATATGCATCGAAACTTGTCCATTCCTATATTTGATGGACAAGTTTCGATGGATATGTACTTTTAAATGTAAACAATAGCATTTTGATGCATTTATTTTCTGTGATTTTTCGATGGATTTGTTTTAGTTACAAAGACTATAAACCGGTACTGGGATTATCGGTAGTTGAGGGAATGGCATGTCAGTCCCAATATTAATGGTGGTGCCATTCAAGTGGGCTATTCTGCTGGACCCCAAGTCATTGAATTCCAGGCTTGTGGTCATGTGCTCTTGGGGCTGCGGCTGTTCCTTGATGATATAGTGCAAGTCTATCATAGCTGCCGCTCCATGCTCCTTTTACAAGTCCCCCTTAACAAGAGGGCAGATTTCCTTCAAATGAACAAATCCATTTCTGGGTGCACAGTTCATAGTAAATTCTCTTCATCGATAGGAGCGCAGGGTGTGTGGGCAACCTTTCAGGTGGCAAACTCATTTGCGGGCCTTTGAAAGCCTGCTTCGGTATGGATGGTATTGCAGGATTTGCTGAACATCAACATCAGCCTCATTGTCCAGATCCACTCCTTGGTCCTCCCCAAACTCCACTCCCATTACACACTGCCTTTTGTCCATCCGTCTACCACTTATATCCCCTTACCCAACCCTCGCCCCCATTTGTTTCGATGTGTAGAGGAGCAGCTTAATGCCTCTACAGGAAGTCCTGCCCCCATTCTGCCTATAACGCAGAAAACTGGAAATTGTGACATGTGCAACACCAGTAATGGCACCTATACAACGAAGAATCTTTGAGACAAGGTATCCATTGAGATGACCTATGAGAAGTACCCCCGAAAGACTGATGGTCTCCTAAAGAAGTGTGAAAATGTGAAAAGGAGAAGCTCGTGACATAACGACAAGTGAGTGTGACGCACCGAAAAGGATGACCAGAGAAGAGAATGCATAGGTGATATAGAATCTGATGGGGAAGTCAAGAATTAAGAAGGCTTTTATATGCAGAATGAAGATTGAACGTGTGAAGAGCCTTGCAGAAAATACAAGCTGTTTTACAATTGTACAGACCCTGCAACACAAGTAGACTAAGTATTCATAAGGCTGGCTATACGTAGTATATAGAATGCAGGCGGTGCCGCCAACATACATGTGTATAGAGTTCTGGACATTCGATGATACGTTTTAGTAAGCAAGTCTGCATGAAGAAAGACGGGTTGGAAGCTCTGTGTATCGCAGCAAAGAATATGCTTGAATTCGAAGCAAGACGGCTATGTGGCTTGACGTCAAAGACTGGAAGCAGCCAAGAAATGGTTATCATCTGTGAAGAACAGTAAAACGTAAGAAGCCGAGGCCTTCCTTGAGAAGTTGCAAGGGGAGAATAGCATGGTGCCAAGTTTCCTTATTAAGAAAAATGTACTACCAAATACAAGCAAATCCATGGTGTCTGATCATGTGAGCCGAGGGTGAATATAGACGATGGGCATGGTGCACCAGATTGAAGATAGCAAGTGCTAACACTCCCTTATATTCCGTTAGACAAGAAGCTACTACAAGGCCGAGTTCAAAGACAATGTGAATGGCAGACGGCATGAGTGATGAGAGATATCATGCTAATTAGGTGGGGAGATACAGTCAAGTCCACCCACCAGCACCTGGAGTACCAGCTTACTTGCTGCTAGAGCATTGAATGTTCCAGAAGGGTACACGCGTGCCAACCAATTCTAGAAGGTCATATAAGAAAGATCCTTATAGTTTAAGAGCCAATGATGTGTTTCTAATTACTGTCGAAGGTGACTTGCACTATGACTTGCACTAGGGAAAGGCATGAGTACCCATCTGACTGTAGAGACCCAATCATGACCCTACCCCATATAGAAAGTATACTTAGATGTTCCCCTTGAGCCAACCACAATCTCCCGTAGGTTTGCTTAATTTGCCACGTAGTATGACGTGCCTTATGATAAACTTTTAGTAGTAATGTGTTGTTTTTTATTAAGCGCTTCGAGATCATGCTGTGCGACATCTGTTGATGTCCGTTGTACGCCCTATTTTAGACTATTGGTATTAAAACAGAGTTATTTGCCAACTTCCTGATTCGGTCTTAATGCTTTGTGTAAGAAGCTATTCTCTGTCCCATCCATAGTACGACATGTTACCTTGAGTAAAAGGGCCTCCAGGGTACAGATGAGTTCTTTCAGCAAAAAACTGTAGGCAAAAACAAATCGAAAAAAAAACATTGTTCATGTATCAACGTCGTACCCCCAGGACTTGTGAGGTCTCTTCCATTTCCAGGCTCTTGACATCTTAAAGATAGGGCCTAATTACGAGGTTGGCGGAATGGGTTTACCGGTAATGGTGCCTCTGCCAGTAAACCCATTCCGCCCTATTACGAGGTTCCCTTGCGGGACCTGCACAGAAAGTCTGGTCAGACCAGACGTCCTTTGCGGGTCCCGCAAGGGGACCAAGGAGCTAATAACGGGCCTGTTATTAACGGTCCCGTTATTAGCTCCATCCCCATTCCCATTGAGCCCTATGGAAGCTCGAATGGGAATGGTTTTGTGAATGAGGAATTACTGGGTCCTCCAAGGTTGGAATGAACCAGTAATTCCTCATTCACAGACTCCGGACACGATTTTGGAGGCAGCCATGGTGCTAATAGCACCATGGCTGCCACCAAACTCGTAATGAGGCCCTTAGTTTCAAAAGGTGAGCAAGGTGTGTGGTATGATCCACTGCTTGTGGTAGAACCTTCCAGTCTCCATTGAGAGATCAGTGCCATCTGGTGGGGGTAGGTCTTAGCAATTACTCACCCTACTTGTGGTAGAACCTTCCAGTCTCCATTGAGAGATCAGTGCCATCTGGTGGGGGTAGGTCTTAGCAATTACTCACCCTGCTTGTGGTAGAATCTGCCAGTCTCCATTGAGAGATCAGCACCATCTGATGGGGGTAGGTCTAAGCAATTACTCACCCTGTTTAAATACTGCACATGCCATTGTCACGTCAGCAGAAGTTCTACCATGCAAATGACTTACTTTTCTCTGTCTCAACGGCCGGCATGCTATGGGAGGGGGTCGAGGGCCTTGATCACACTCTCCATGCAGGGCAAAGCAGTGCTGCAGTGCCACGCACCCTTGATGGCCATGATGAGCTGCAAGCTGGGGGCCTTGATGCTCAGCACTAGGTCAGTTGGGAGTGGGTGAGGGAGGGGAGGTAGATTGAGCACAACAGCAATTTAGAAGAAGCTGTGCTGTGGGGGGGATTTCATAGAGAAGTGCAGATTAGCGGGACGCCCGTTGCAAGCTGCACGACACATGTGTTGTGTATAGTATATGCCTTTCTGGAACATGCTGTCGCAGTTCTCTGGGGGAAAAATTGAGTACTTGATACATTCACTTGGATTGTGCATAGCTCTCAACCATTTATGTTGCAAAGGCGGGTGTAAACACCCGATTTTATTTTTGGCGGGTGAGAGGCCCATTGAAATGAATGGACGTGCAGGAGACTTGGCGGGTGAGTCAGCTGTTTACAAGGCGGGTGACACCCGCCAAAAGCGTGTGAGTTGAGAGCTATGATTGTGTAATATTGGGTCACTTTGAAGAATCTTTCCAGGGCCACTTCTGGCTCCGAGTCCTGTGAGAGTTACCCCGGTTCCCCAAACAAGCCAGGGAGGAGCAGAAGGAAGGATCCTCCCCGCTGGTGCACCGTGCACTGTCAATGTTGTCAAGGCGAGGCTGATGTCGGTTAGGATTGGAGGAACTGACAGAATTATTGTTTTATTCCGGCACTGCAATGTATGTCAAGAATACGCGCATAGGACCTGAACAAATATGATCTAATTGTAATTGACGAATAAACGCTGCCGGTGACGGGTATGACTGTCAACAACAAGCCGTAACATCCCATTGACAGAAACAGCAAGGAGGCACAAAATGGCGGATTGCTTCCCTGGGGCGAGGAGTCAACAAAGACTAGGCAGAGACGACGGGCTTCCCCTGCCCCTAGGTATTAAATCAGCGATGCGCCGCGGTACAGGCGGAGAGCGCCTCCGCCCGGAGCCGTACATTTAGCTATTTCTGTTGGCGCCTTTGCCTCTTTTTCAGCGATATCCTATTAGCATGCGTTCCTCTCCTCCAGTTACAGATTTGCCAGGTCTGAATCTGACAAGGTAACTGCAGAGGTTTGCTGGAAGCAGGTTGTCTGCCTGCTCGTGTTGTATAATAACAGGGAAATGGGACGTGCCGGCGTGATAGACTGGGTTTCCTGACTCTATACCTTCTACTCTAATTTTCAGTGTTATGGGATTTGGCACTCAGGACTCCTTCATTCTCCACTCACACTCCTCTCCTCTCTCGCACATTACTGACTGTCTATCCGTGATTCAGGAGCGGTGCACCTCCAATGATCTCTGCTTTAATGCCTGTAAGACAGAGATACTTCTCATTGGGACCCATGCTCCTGCTTTCCCTCTCTCACTCTGGCCGTCCTCCTTAGGCCATCTTCCTTTGCCATCCTGTGACGCTAAAAACCTTGGTGTCATCTTCAACTCCACTCTCCCCTTCTCTCCTCACACCATGGACCTTGCCAAGAAGGCCCTCTACCAGCTACACCTTCTCAGAGGTAGTATTCCTTTTCTCACTTTCCCCCAGTCGCTCACTGTCTCCAGAGCTCTGGTTCTCTCGAGGCTGAACTACTGCAACAGCCTCTTTTTCAATCTGCCTTCCACCTCTCTCCACCCTCTGCAACTAATCCAGAACAGGATTGCAAGACTTATCCTTGGCCTCAATCCCCGGGACCCTATCTCTCCAGCCCTGAAATCTCTCCACTGGCTCCTGGTGGCTGCAAGGATCAGGTTGAAGACCCTCTGCACGTCCACAAGGCTATCTGGGAATGGGACCCGCACTATAGGCAACTCTCTCTTCCTAAACACCTTCCTTCTCGAGCCCTTCACTCAGCTACCTCCAACTCTCTGGGGTCAGACACTTTTCCAGGGAGAGAGAGGGGGTAGATCTTCCTGAAGTTCCAGAAGCAGCTCAAGACCTTCCTTTGCGCTTCTGCGTTCTCTCTCCCTCTCCCCTGCTGACCGACCTGTCTGCTGTGCTAACTAGTTGCCTGGCTACCCTCTCACTGATAACAGGCTCCCCACCACCAGTAGTCCTTGCACTGCCTCCGGGCCAACTGCGCACTTAGAGGCTGTATCTGGAACCCTACAGTCCTCTGCCTCTCTGCACTTACGCAGAGCGGCGCTGCCCTGGCTGCACTTGCTCACAGCATTTCTGCCCTGCTTGCACTTCCCCCTCCCATTTCCTTGGCACTTCCCCGCTCCCCCCTGCACTTTTGCGAATTGCACTTGCATGATCTGACTGACACAAGGCCAAGTAAGATCGATTGTTTTGCCCTCCCGCTGTCCTCCCTCCATGGTCTTGTTGTGCCTAGAAACTCTTGTGTACAGGCGCGTTATAAATTACTAATATCATATCCAAAAGATATTTGTCAAACCTCCTGCTAGGCTAAGCCTCTGAGGTACACACAAGTGGACGGTGTCTACCATCTCCGGTTCCGGAAGCACCTCAAAACCTTCCTCTTTGCTTCTGCCTTCTCCTCCCCTCTCCCCTGTTGATTCTACTCTCCCTCGGCACCATGCACCTGGCCACCCTCTGTCCTCTGGGCCCAGGTACCTGCTCATCTTGCCACCCTGATGCACTGCCTCCGGGCCACCCCCTTCACGGGGTCTGTATCTGTACCCATACAGCCCTCCCCTTTTCTTCTCGCACTTTCAGACCTACATGGCCTGCTGCCATAATCCTAGCACTTGCCACTTGCTGGCTGCACTCCCATTGTTTGTTGCCTTTTTATTTATTATTTTTGTTTTTTCCTTCTCGCTCCGCACTCTCCTTTTGTTCCCGCTTCCATGCACTTCTCCCTCTACCCTGCACTTGCACGTTCTCAATGTCACTGGGCCTAGTAAGAACGTTGTTTTTGTTCTCCCATGTTCCCTTTCCCTTGCCTTGTCGCGCTCTGAAACACTTGTGTATGAGCGTGATAGAAATAAAATATCAATCAATCAAACTTCTTTCCGAGGGCGGACACCATACCCCAGGGTATTTTATGGGCTGTGTGTATAATAACAAACATTGGCTGACTTATGCTGTACTCGGGACTTGAACCACAGTCGCCAGGTTCACCACAGCACCAGATAAGCTGATGAAAAATAACTGACAAGTAAAGGTGAGATGCCACATTTTGGGACTGCATGTTCCATCTTTTTATTGATTCTTGGAGTTAAAAACTTGGCACATCTTTTAACGTTTACAAAACACTATTAGAAGAAAATATCCTGTCTTGGTTTTTTGTGTGTGTTGATTTTATAAAAAGCAAATGCCATTCGCCCTGTACAATTTGTATGGTTATGCAAAGCCTATTGAATGAAATATGCATATTTCACCTTGATATGCTAATTTCTGGTGACATCACATCCAAATGCTTATGTTAATGAGTCAACGCAATTATTTTTTTAGGACTCGACCCCTGCTGCCACACACTGAAGTTTGAATATGAGCCCACCTCTACTTTACGAGCGCCCCTCTGTCCCCTCACAAACAAATTGGCCTCACTGCACTCACTACTCAAGCAGCATCAAATCACGTCCATTACAAAGTTCCGTTATTGTACACATTTGAATTCCTTCCATCCTATGCTTGAAGGATGTCCTGCCTCAAGCCAACACATCTATCAGCCAAATTAAGGACCTTAGGCATTCCCTCTGTCTACCTCCCTCCCCCTCCTCACCGATCCACTTGCTCTCCAACGTCATTCGTTTTCAAACATCGATTTGCTTTTGCTTTCCTTGACCAGTTGGCTATCAGAGGAATAGGGTGCGCCTTGGTCAAATGTGGGGGCACCTGATGCCCTGGTTGTCAGGTACAGCTGTGCTGGTTCCATGCAAATCAGTAATTATGTTTAACACTTATTTTGTTCTCACTTTTACCCTTTACTCATCCATGTAATTCAATGCACACTCAGGGTGAATACTGTGGCGCTTTCTGTGTACAGTACATGCAATTGACAATTGAAATGTCTGCCAATAAGTGACTTTCCCTTTGTCCCATGGATACCCGCTATTGTTATTGTAATTGGTTATTTATGATTTGCTTAATACCCAGAGGTTTCTAAACGCGGAACCATGGATCGTACCTGTGTTGTTCCACGTCTTCTTGCTATGGGCAAGCAACCACTGATTGGTTTAAAAAAATATTATTTCGCGACAGGCCTAAAGTGAAACCAATTGCACCGCTCCACTCTACCCACTGCATGGCAGTTGACATAAACCAGTTTGCACAATATTAGGATTGGGCAGAGTTTTTGGTGATGTGTGATGATGTGCCCTGATATATAAGCAAAAAGGGGTTACCTGATCTGTGGCGCATCTATTGAAACAGTCACCCACTTTATGCTGTTGTGTCACGGGTACGATGCCCTAAGAGTCAAGTACCTGTCGCCCACGTTTAGAGCTAATGGAATCCGGAGAACCACGGATGCATGGAACTTTTGCATAACTAAGGAGACCCACTGGTGGCTCAACTAGTGGCTGAATACCTACATAGGGCGTGGCTTAGGAGATCGAGATAAAGTAACTACTGGTGATACCCAAGTGAGCTTTTAGCTGTTTTTAGTGGTCATTTTATGGAGTATTTATCTGGTGTGCATTTGTTATAAGTCTGTTATGCTGTTTGTATATGTATTATGTGTGCTTTTATGGTACAAATACCGAATAAAGCTTTTATAAAAAAAAGAAGTTGTTGCGACACTGGTCACAGACTGGTTTGGATTTGTTTTCCTTGGAAAATAGAGCAGCCAGGAGAGCTAGGTACTCATTTCCCATTCACAACTGCCTTTTTATGCGTTTTATTCCGTTTTTTTTATTTCCTCATTGGCAATGTTCTGTGCTACGAAAGTATATATATATATATATATTATGGAGTTAAAGGTTATGTATGCTTGAGGCAGAAATTCTCCTCACTGCTTTGTAGCAGATCTATGTGATCACTGCGACCACACATAATTGCGACGGCCGAAAATGCCAACTTTAATTAATTAAACCCCCTTTACACCACATAGACCACCGCATCCCCCCATATTACTATAATATCCCATAACCCCCCACCCCCCACATATATATGTGGTGTAAAGGGGGTGTTTAAAAAAAAGAAGTCAGGCATTTTGGCTGTTGCAATTGTGAGGACGACATTTTGAGCCATTACCCTTTGTAGCTGTGTAGGGTTATGGTGTGGTCAGATGGCATTTTCAGATAGTCCTATGTATCGAGTGCCGTACAATCAAAATGCTAAGAATTAGCTGAACTAAGCCTGATGCTGGGTCACTCCCAGGACCATTAACCGCAAAGTAGTGTATGATGGGTAATATTTACCATCTGGCCTGTTGTGAGCTATTTCCACCATTATGTTTATAATTGTTTATTTATAACACGCTTAATATCCAAGAGGTTTCTAAGCGGGGGACCTGGGATTCGAACCTGTCTTGCTTTGCCTCAGGTTGCTTCCAAGAAAAGCACGTTGCCACTGAGCTATACTATGCATGCCATGGCTGAGTACAGGCTTGGGTTGTGGGCTGATACACTATGGAGTCATGTGTTGACCTCTACCAAAGCTTCTGATAGTTGAGGTCTTGTACTCTGAGGCTTTTGGTCTCTTGCAATGATGTGAATGGGCAAATTCTGTCTACCTGGTAAGCGAGATGAGTTTGAGCCTCATTGCCACATTCATTGGGGGGAGGGGGGCTCATATCCCAACACCCCACATGATAACCACTCTGCTAAGGTGACATGTTTCTATTTTTTAATTTTACAGGCCTTTTTGAAGGCCGATGCCATGTCCTCACCTGCTATCGAGAAAAGCCAAATTGTCTAAGACTTATATTTTTTACTGTACGTTGTACTCTGGCATAAAACAGCTCTGTGTACGATAGATAAAAGTTGACAATCGGCCTATATTGCAGAATACCAATGCCTGGCAAAGGCATGTAGCGAACCATATCACTAGTGCGTTTCTGCGGAAGATGCATGAGTCCTGTTGACTTTAGAAGCACGAGCACCCATTTTCCCTCATGAAAAACTCTTTGGTTCAAGCAACACCCTTATTCTGCATTGCTGACCATAGTGCGTAGGTGTATTTGTGTGACCTTAGCATTTACTTCATATTGGACCTTTAAGTGAGCTTGAAGTATAGTCCACCATTTTAGGTATGCATATCGTGTGGCTCTCTTGATTTTGTCATACCCCTCCCATCAGTCTTTATCCTCTGCTGCCCACCACATGGTCCCCAGTAGAAACTCTGCCGGCCTAATCAGGCTATTCAATGGGGAGAACTGCTGGGAGATCTAGTGCAAAGCATCTTGCGAGCCACACGTTGCATGTGCAAACCCTGGTTCCCACGCTTTGGTGTGGATTTGCTGCCATACAGTAGTAATGTCAAGTGTTTACTAATGTTTAGCTATATTAGGTCATGTCATGTTGCAAATATGTCATCCTGTGCCAAATCCCCACTGTAGTGGTCTCAAAGCAGCCACGCTTGTCTGGAGGTTGGCATATTGTGTAAAGCCAATTGCTGAATGACTACGCAACAGAGAATGGCCTCTCATTAAACCCCAACCAGTCAAAAATAGTTGTTTTTAGGCACCCGCAGAAGAAGGTGGCATATTCTCAGTGGAAACTGGCTGATTAGGGTAGAAGAAATTGTTTATGTGGGGTACAAAGTATACGCCTCGCTTTCTATGTGCAAATTAGATCTCGATCTAAGGAACAAAATCACCCCAGATGAAAAAGATCCTGATGAAATATTGTAAATTCCCGATCGGCCCAGTGATCAGATTTTACACTGCAAAAGTCATACCAGTGCTCCTTTACGGCCTAGAGGCCAATCCATATCTTTGGAATCTGGACTCTCAAATGCTTGAGGGATTAGTGTGGAAGAAAACTCTTAGTCTGCCCTTGAGCCTGTCTATGTCCAGTCTTGGATTCGAGTTAGGTCTGAGATCTTTGAAGGCTCAGGCTGATTGGAAACCTTGTTCTTTGCTATGCCTTATCATTACCACTCAGGACTCAACATTGTACACAGGCATTAGATGTAATCTAGAAAGTAAAACGTCAACCATGTTGACATCCCTATAGAAAATGGTGGGGGATGTACCTATTAAAGCCAACACTTATATTGAGATTCTGATACAGAACCCCATGAAAGCCAAGAAGGCCTTGGAGGAAAGGGACTGGATCAGAACAATAGATGGAATACGTACCACCTCCCCGAGGAATTCATTTCAGAAGGTGGACAAAAAAGTGCGGACCATCCTGAGATATCTGATGAAGTTCCCAGATTGGAAATCTAGACAGAACTTTCTGAGATTGCGGTTGAATTTCGTTCATACAGGGGAAGTTCTGCCTAAGAGAGGGCAGGGTGTGGCGAGTACAGCATTATTCAGCGTCTGAAAAGATCCAACCAATCAATCATTGTTCCATCTTCTTACGGCATGTGAAGGGACCTGGGCAGTGAGGTCTGCATTGCTTGCCCCTTTTGGAGTGAACAAAGATGGGTTCCTACCTGATATGTTTTGGGACAGAGCGATATCTGGCTATGACAGTGCCTTGACAATAGCAATGGTCCAAGTCTTGGAAATAATCATCATAATTGTGTGATTTAATATGACTGTATAGCGGTTTTTCGGATGGGCAGCTTTCCAGCTTGGGTTTGCAACTTTTTTTTGACCATGAACACTGACCTCTAAGCTACTCTTAGCTACTCTATCATGTGTGGTTTGGCTGTGGGTAACCCTCTTTGAGCAGACTCCATTCATTTTAGTTTATTCTGTGTAGGTTATTTTGCTACTCTTATTGTTTTCAATGTTTTTTACTGTGAGATAATCCATATCACAAGATTGTAGTCTCTTTCTATTAGAGGTTCCTATGTTTTGATGATTTCGTTGTGCTTTGCTCTTTTATCTTTCTTTTTCTCTTTGTTTTATTTCCTTTAGTGTATTGTATGAATTGTGATTTGTAAAGGTTTGTAACCATAAACAATAAAAACATTTTTTTTAAATTAAAAAGTAAAGCCAATTGGCATGACTTTTTCCCATTTCCCATCTGCTCCGACCCAAAGATATTCAGGTAAGTAGTTTCCTAATACTCTTCTCCTGCTCATCAAACAGCACCAGGATTTTCAGCTGGGATAGATGATGGAGTTGGAGTCTGAAACATTATGTGCATCGCAGGTTGCATTTGCAAACCCCAGTTCCTCCATATTGTGATGCATATGCCAGCGTACAGGAGTAATCTAATATGATTAGTAATGTTTGATTATGTTTAGACACTTGCTTTTATCCTGCACCAAATCTCCACCATACTGGTCTGGAAGAGCCTCGCTTCTCTGTGTAGTGTGAATTGAAACGGCCTTTCCCACATGCTTTCCTTGACCACCACTCCTATTGAGCAAAATGCAAAGACATGAACAGTGTTTGTGTCTTCTTCAAGTAGTTTCACATACATATATAAAGGAAATTATCTACTGAGTGAGGAACTTCTTGAGTGGGGATATCATAAGGTGTACTCTCGCGACCCGTATGTTAGTGCTATTAAAGTTGGCAATGGTTTTCTTATTTTATTATTTTATTCTTGTGTCGCAAGGATGTGGGTCAACACGGAGACATAGAGTCCCTCAGCTCCGTTTGTAAAGTAAGCAGTAGTTTGTTTGTGCCTACACCTCTTTGCGCCAAATTTCTGATGTAAATGAATAAAAGTACGTAGTCAAGTTTCTTCAAGTATATTTTCTTAATTTATTTGATATATGTTCTGCCCATATGGATGACACGTGTTTCGGCGTTCCATTGGCGCCTTTTTCAAATCCGGGCTGAATGCAAGCGTAACATGTAATAAAACAAAACACAAAATATAACATATGAAATAGCATTTTAGCATATTTTATAACACATTTAGTAGTTAGAATAGTGACTTAGGCTGTGTAGTATATCCTTTTAGCATTCTCAAATTGCATGAACACCTAAAAGTGCAGCACCTCTTAGTTACCTCAAATGGTTAAAAATAAATCCATTACAGTGACTATGTTAGTTTTTTAAAATTAAATTTGTGCAATCCGAAAAAGAAGTAAGTATGGGATGGCATGGACCTAACAATTTTTGGCTGTCAGAAAAGCATGTGAATTTGTTTTCTTACCCTTATTGAATGTAATGCGAATCTCCCTTTCCTTATTTCCGGGAAAAAGGATATACTACACAGCCTAAGTCACTATTCTAACTACTAAATGTGTTATAAAATATGCTAAAATGCTATTTCATATGTTATATTTTGTGTTTTGTTTTATTACATGTTACGCTTGCATTCAGCCCGGATTTGAAAAAGGCGCCAATGGAACGCCGAAACACGTGTCATCCATATGGGCAGAACATATATCAAATAAATTAAGAAAATATACTTGAAGAAACTTGACTACGTACTTTTATTCATTTACATCAGAAATTTGGCGCAAAGAGGTGTAGGCACAAACAAACTACTGCGTATAAAGGAAATTAGTGTGCATATTCCTGGGAGTGTCATGTCTAGTGTGTGTGTGATATGATAGGTTATTTATAATGTGCTTAATACCCCAGAGGATTCTAAGCGCGGACCAGGGGATCGAATCTGTGTTGCTCCGTGTCGCCTTGCTTCCAAGGCGAGCATGTTGCCCCTGAGCTATCCTCCCGAGTCAAGTGTGTGTCTGGGAGAGTATGTGTCTGGGAGAGTCGTTGTGTGTTGGCCTGAGGTGGATGCGAGCGACATCTGCCGGACTAAAAGGCGGTGGGGAGGACGGGGGAGACGGTGAGTGGAAATGCAAAGATGGTCGTTTTTCTTATCTTTATCCATTTGAAGAGCACATGCCAAAAGGACAGACTCCCGGTCCTCGGAATAATAATAATAACTGAACCTTGTTGTTCAGGGGTTGTATTGATCACCTCCTCACCATATGGGGTAATTGCTTGCAAAGGAAAGTCGGGTAAGGGGGAAACAGTGCTCTTTTTCATTAGAGCTAAGGTGTGGGGGAAGGGAGCCAGGCTACAATGAGGCTCACCCTTTTTGAAGGGGTTGCAAGGAGGGATGGTGGCTATCGTGGCACTGATGTCCAGTAGGCAGATTGGCAGCTCTGTGGACGAAGCGGCAATGGGTGACGCTGTCAATGATAAAGGTGTTATCAAAATGGCCGTGAGGCGCATTATGAGAGGGGGCACCAGTGAGGTCTGGTGTCGAAGAAGAGATAGGGTAACAGGGGTATCTAGTCCATCCATTGAATTTTCATACATCGAATTGAAATCCAACGATTTCGATTAGGGTTAGGGTTAGGGGGTGTGCCCTTGGGAGGCAGAGTCGACCACTCTGCACCCCAATGTGACTCTGTGGCCACTCTGACAGGAAGTCCTGCCTCTATTCTGCCAATAAATAATAAACATTAAAACGTTACATGAAGCTGTCCAGTGCCGAAATACTTTGAAGATTTCAGCACTGGACAGCTCCATGTAACGTTTTAACGTGAAAAATAAATGCATCAAAATGCTATTTTTTGCATTTAAAAGTACATATGCATCGAAACTTGTCCATTCCTATATTTGATGGACAAGTTTCGATGGATATGTACTTTTAAATGTAAACAATAGCATTTCGATGCATTTATTTTCTGTGATTTTTCGATGGATTTGTTTTAGTTACAAAGACTATAAACCGGTACTGGGATTATCGGTAGTTGAGGGAATGGCATGTCAGTCCCAATATTAATGGTGGTGCCATTCAAGTGGGCTATTCTGCTGGACCCCAAGTCATTGAATTCCAGGCTTGTGGTCATGTGTTCCTTGATGATATAGAGCAAGTCTATCATAGCTGCCGCTCCATGCTCCTTTTACAAGTCCCCCTTAACAAGAGGGCAGATTTCCTTCAAATGAACAAATCCATTTCTGGGTGCACAGTTCATAGTAAATTCTCTTCATCGATAGGAGCGCAGGGTGTGTGGGCAACCTTTCAGGTGGCAAACTCATTTGCGGGCCTTTGAAAGCCTGCTTCGGTATGGATGGTATTGCAGGATTTGCTGAACATCAACATCAGCCTCATTGTCCAGATCCACTCCTTGGTCCCCCCCAAACTCCACTCCCATTACACACTGCCTTTTGTCCACCCGACTACCACTTATATCCCCTTAGCCAACCCTTGCCCCCATATGTTTCGATGTGTAGAGGAGCAGCTTAATGCCCCTACAGGAAGTCCTGCCCCTATTCTGCCTATAACGCAGAAAACTGGAAATTGTGACATGTGCAACACCAGTAATGGTACCTATACAACGGAGAATCTTTGAGACAAGGTATCCATTGAGAAGACCTATGAGAAGTACCCCCGAAAGACTGATGGTCTCCTAAAGAAGTGTGAAGATGTGAAAAGGAGAAGCTCGTGACATCACGACAAGTGAGTGTGATGCACTGAAAAGGATGACTAGAGAAAAGAATGCATAGGTGATATAGAATCTGATGGCGAAGTAAAGAATTAAGAAGGCTCAGATCACGTGAGCAGAGGGTGAAAATAGACGATGAGCATGGTGCACCAGATTGAAGATAGCGAGTACTCACACTCCCTTTCATTCCCAGAGATAAGAAGCTACTACAAGGCTGAGTTCAAAGACAATGTGAATGGCAGATGGTATGAGTGATGAGAGACGTCAGGCTAATTAGGTGGGGAGATACGGTCAAGTCTACCCACCAGCACCTGGGGTACCAGCTTACGTGCTGTAAGAGCATTGAATGTTCCAGAAGGGTACAAGCATGCCAACCAATTGTTGAAGGCCATGTAACAAAGAGCCTTATAGTTTAAGAACCAATGAAGAGTTGTGTTTCGAATTATTGTCGAAGATGAATTGCACTAGGACTTGCACTAGGGGAAAGCATGAGTGCCCACCCGACTGTAGAGACCCAATCATGATCCAACCCCATATAAAAAGTATACTTAGATGTTCACCTTAAGCCAGCCACAATCTCCCATAGGTTTTCTTAATTTGCCACGTAGTATGACAACACTTATAATGAGCATTTTGTATAAATGTGTTGTTTTTTGTGAAATGCTTCGAGATCATGCTGTTGTACACCCTGTTTTAGACTATTGTTATTAAAACAGAGTTATTTGCCAACTTCCTGAGTCGGTCTAAATGGTTTGTGTAAGACGTTATTCTCTGTCCCATCCATAGTACGACATGTTACCTAGACTAGAAAGGCCTCCAAGGTTCACGTGGTAGCATGTCGGTTGGTTGATGCAAGGACCCATCGACATATAAACTCTAGTGCTTGAGACGATTGAGTGCCCTTCGCCATCTAGCCGGAAGATCATAAGGTTTCCTGTGGAGAGCGGCTGATATAGAATTCTTGCAAGAAAATCGATACAGGTGGGACAGGTCCCTCTTTGACAAAATCCCTCCTGTTCTCCACAGGCACTTAGCGGACTGAAGGCGAAAGTGGTCGATTGGAGAGGGGAGCGATACAGAAGGTCTCTAGCTGAAAGAGCAAATGGCGAGTAGACTAAGGGGAATAGTAAATTGAGTCGATGGCATTGCGGTAGTTAAAAAAGTAACAGGTAACTTAGAAAATAGTGTAAGAAAAGTAATGAGTGGTGTTTTTGTGTATATATAGATAATAGATAAGGAGATAAGCCCAAGGGATCCTGATTCAAGGGAATTACAGAAGAAGCATTTATACACTTCAGTCGAAGTAATCTTGGCTATGCAGAGGATAGATCCCTGTAAGATAATGACTTAAACCCCTATTGGGGTATATTTAGGGGCAGTGAAAAGGAAAAAGAGCAGAGGATTAATGTGAAGAGTCAACTAGTCTGTCTATCTGTATTTGTGTTGTATTGAAGTGCCGAAGAACGATAAAAAGTAAAGATAATTAAGGAAAGCTTAAGAAGAAATAGCATCTAGCTAAGAGAAGTTATTGGTACCGACTTAAAGCTAGATTAAGACTATTGGAAAATAAAGTGTTTTAGCAGCGATTTGTTGGAGTGCGCTCATATTTGTTATTTTTATAAAAGTATTTTTGTAAAACGCTGGTAAGTATTGACCGTTAATTGAGACCGATCACAATGAAAGAACTTACCCCTTTGCTGCACCTGTGTAAAACCTTGCCAAAACACATGCCCAAGCTCAAACAGTGTAGTGCAGAATGGGTGAAAGGGACGGCAGAAAAGATGTTCATGCAATGGCCACAAGGGGGATCTATGGCAAAATCGGTATTGCAACACATGACAAGATACTTGCACACTGCGCACACAGGAAAGAAATTAGAGACGAGGTTAGCTATTTTACAGCTTTGAAAGATGTATCAGGAAGAGAGAGAGAGGATCCGCCACCTGAGGATTGGATGCTTAATCATTGTAAGGAGGAAGGTGTGGAGCCTTCTGCTCCCCTTTCCTCGCTTGAAGTAAAAAGCGTTAGTACAGAAAGTGCAGGATTGTATCCATTGAAGGAACTGAAAGCAGAGACGGGGTATAGTAATCCAATATACAAACCACCTGCTTATAGAGTGGATAGCCCAGAGGAAACTAAGAGAAAAGAATAGACCTTTAAGGCCTTAAAAAAGAGGGAAGAGAAAGGTGAGTGATCAAACATATCGACAGATATAGAACGAGAAATTAAGAGATGGAAAGGAGAAAAGGAGAAAGCTGACGAGGTAACACTCATGCTGAACAAATGGATGGAAGCACAGATATTGCTTAAATTAGAAGGGAAAGGCATCGAGGAGGTTAGGCAAAGGGAAGATCCAGACAAACAACATGGAAAAGACAGAGAATGAGAAAAGAGATTAAAAGAAGATGAGTAGAAAAGGAAGTGCCAACAGCGCGAGAACAGCTGTATCAGGAGGAGCAACAATAGAAATAAGAAAGGGAGGAGGAACAAAGGAAGTATGATAACAGAAAGAGAGTAATGGAAGAACGGGATAGACAGGATAGGAAGAGAGAAGAAAAAGAAGCGCAGAAATTGAGAGATAAGAGGATACAGAGATGAAAAGAAGAGGAAGAAAGAAGAACAGGGGAAAGGAGAGAAGAAGAAAGAGTTAGATGGGATGCAAGAAAGCATAGAGAAGTAGATGAAGAATTAGAATAAAAAGGAGACAACGAGAACGCGAGATTGATCGCATTCAGAATGAATTAATGGAGCCATGTCCAGTGATACAATGTAGCGACATAGAAGAGTTCTTCACATTACAGGGAGCAACTTCAGGGCCATCTAAGGTTATATTAGATGAGGATTATGACATAGGGAGCATCTGAGAAAGGATCAATAAAGCATATCAGGATTGAAGAGAAGGAAGCAAATCGGGAAGCCGAGGGAAGGGAGATCGATCCCTGGTCTTCCAATCATGAAGCGGAGAAAAGGACCCATTTAGTCTTGAGCATTGACTTTGTCCTCAGATAGGCTGACTTTAGATAGAGGTGAAAGAGAGGAGAGCCATACTAGCTGGGGGCTAGATATGTCAGATGAGGAGAGAGAAGCCTACCGTGGGGAGGAGGGAGGAAGTGTATGCGATCCTGAGGGATGTCTGCAGACAGACAAGGGAGTAAGATGGTCTGATCTAGAACAACCTAAGAATAGGATGCCAGATCCTGTAGCATATCCAGAGCGTCCTAGAAGACGATCATGTAGTGAGAAGGGAGAGTCACTGCCATATGTGAGCAGGCTGAGGTCATTGCCAGGAAGAAGGCAATCAGGAACCATTGTCCCTACCATGGATAGGCAAGCGATGGGAGCGGATTGCAGAATAGGATTTACGCAATTTCTACTATTGGAGAAGCGGGGGGCTAGACCACAGTATATTCCATGGCCACAGATGGACAATGATAATTTAAGGTGCAAACTCCCCAGTTTAATGGCAGGTGCGTAAAAATGTATTTATGAGTTAGAAAAAATTACCAGAGGAAGCACCTTGACAATGGGGATATCAAGGGTCTCCTAGCAGCTATTCTTGGGGAAAGAGTGGATGATATTTGGACGAGAGCAGGTTATTCGAGTGTCACGGCACAAAACACAGCACACAATCAAGCGCCATTTAATAACTCTAGGGCATATGTTTGGGGAGCCCTTAGAGTACAATATCCTGATGTATCAGATATGGGTGCGATTATGACACGAAAAATGGAAGAAGATGAAGATCCGTTTGCTTACATTCAGGACATTAAAAAACGCTGGTCTCTTGAAATGTGTGATCCGTGGAGTAAATCAGTAGTAGCATTTTACAACATTTTGTGTCAGTGATTGTCTGAGCCAGTACAAAGGCAACTTAAGAAATTAGTGGGGATGGAAGCAAAACCATGGCCTGAAATACAGTTGACTATAGTGCATCAATGCCGGCTGCTACAGGAGAAGAATAAAAAGAAAGACGATGCTAGAAATATGGAGGAAGCTAAGTAAGTCCAGAAAAAACTGTCAAAATATGCCATAGAAGTAGCGGTATTAACAAGCGCAGAAGGGCTAGAAGTTAAGCAAGCAGTGGACACATCACAGGCGAATAATCAGCGCCCGATGAATCAAGGAGGAAGTGGGTTTATACCGCGAGGTAGAGCCATGGGTTATAAAGGAAGAAGTGGATTTCAAAACACTCAAGGTGGGTTTCAGAATGGGCAGAATGAGAATCAGAATGTGCAAGGAGGATTTAACCAAGGAGGGCTAATTAGACAAAACCCTCCTATATGTTGGACGTGTGGAATGACAGGACACATTGCGTGCACATGTGGGAGCCAAGGGTATACACAAAATGAACAATACTCAAGAGGGGGGGCAGCTTATCCTCCAGCATATAGCTCACAGACTAGGGATGGATTTGCCCAAGATCAGACAGTATATCATGCACAAGCACCACAAGTACAACCGATACAGCAACCACAGCAATTGCAGCAAGCACCATTGAACCCACTGCAAGGGCAGTTGCTGCATGCCCCCATGCAGATACAGCAGAACTCAAACACGGGGCATTTGTTGACACCTAGAATAGGGGGTGTCACATTGGTAGGAGGGAATCCTTTTACAGGTACAGAGGTATGTATGTATCCACAATAGGATATGTACAGTACTATCTGTGACACCAGACCCTCAAGAGGAACCAAGGTTGATGTGATGATAGGAGGCAAATCCTTTTAATTGTTAGTTAACACTGGGGCTACTCGTTCATGTATACAAGCTGGAAAATACTCAATGTCGGGAAATGCCATGAATGCTCAGGGATTCTCTGGAGCTACAAGTCAAGTTCCTTTTACTAATTAAATACCAGTCTCTATAGAAGAATGTGATATGTCTGTTCCATTTTTGTATTCACGGCAGACACCAGTTAATATTCAAGGAAGAGACTTAATGACAAAACCTAATATGACGATTTATTTTACTAATGAAGGAATAGTGTGCTCCACTCCTAGGATAAACTATATGAAAATGGGTGAGTTTATATTGGCATTTACAGGGCACATGGCTCTCTGAGGATTGCCGATAGAGCCAGAAGTTTTCCTTTATGGGGCAAGCATTCTGTTCACATGGCTACCTCGCTTAGTGGAAAGAACTATGGGGATGCCTAGTGAATTCCTGTTTAGACCACAAGGACCTATGGGCTAAGAGGGGGAACAGACTCCCTTAGAAGTAGATGCAGCCATAGTACAAGGGGACATGGCAATGCTTGAAAGAACAGATGATGACTATGGAGAACAGTAATTGCCATTGGGGAGGAGTGCAGATTGACTGATGTCACTGACAATGACATGTTCAGAGATGATTCAGCAGACGATGACGTAATATTCGAGATGAGTATTACATATTGGATTAAGATAGAGAAAAGGGAGATCCCACAGCGCATGGCAATAATGCGACAGCGTCCATCATTTTTTGATGAGGAAATAGAAAAAGTGGCAAGTGTGTTATGGACTACAGGCTCTTATGATGTAAGCCTATTGAAGGGAGAGGGAGAAGTTAAGGTAAAGCTGAAACCAGGAGCAATCTTACCTCAAGTGAGGCAATACCCAATGTCTCAAGAGGCAGATGAGGGCATTTTTGAGTCTATTTCAGCATTAATGAAGCAAGGTATTTTGATACCATCAGAGTCATCATGTAATACTGCGGTGAACCATGTGAAAAATTAAAGGGAGGGTTGTGGAGATTCATACAAGACATGAGACTGGTTAACCAGATTGTATAGTCTGAGTTTCCTTTAGTTCCGATTCTGGTGACGATATTCAGGGTAATTCATAGAAATGTGCACAAAAGTGGCGCACGCGACTGGCGCACAGCGTGCCCGTGCGAATGTCTGCGCCAGCCGCGTGCGCTAAAATCGATTTCCGTGCACAGCGTATTCATGGATTTTCGCATCCAAAACAAGCCGTGGCGCAGCGTGGCGCAGCGACCCTGCAGCAGCGCCAGTTACGCCCCCAAGAACACCCTCGCGCAAGGAAAAGCCTTCAAAATCCCCAAATAATCGCAAAGGGCTGCGCTAACCCTGGACCAGTTCACAGGGCTGGCAAACAGCAAACCCCAAGCGGGGAACGTGTATTTCAGTGGTTCGCGGGAAGTTCCACACGCGATTGTCCTGTGTACGTGTGCATCAGGGGTGCGGGGGAAGTATCACACGCAAAATCAGCAGGGTATGTGTATTTCAGGGGTGCGCGGGAAGTATCACATGCGATTCCAGTAGGGTACGTGTATTTCAGGGGTGCACGGGAAGTATCACACGCGATTCCAGCAGGGTAAGTGTATTACAGGGGTGCGCGTGAAGTTCCACACGCGATTTCAGCAGGGTACGTGTATTTCAAGGGTGCGCGGGAAGTATCACACGCGATTCCAGCAGGGTACCTGTATTACAGGGGTGAGCGGGAAGTTCCACACGCGATTTCAGCAGGGTACGTGTATTTCAGGGGTGCGCGGGAAGTTCCACACGCGATTGGCCCCGTGCGAGCAGGGTACGTGTATTTCAGGGGTGCGCGGGAAGTTCCACACGCGATTTCAGCAGGGTGCGTGTATTTCAGGGGTGCGTGGGAAGTGCCAAACGCGATTTCAGCAGGGTACGTGTATTTCAGGGGTGCGCGGGAAGTTCCACACGCGATTTCAGCAGGGTACGTGTATTTCAGGGATGCGCGGGAAGTTCCACACGCGATTTAAGCAGGGTATGTGTATTTCAGGGGTGCGCGGGAAGTTCCACACGCGATTTCAGCAGGGTACGTGTATTTCAGGGGTGCGCGGGAAGTTCCACACGCGATATCAGCAGGGTACGTGTATTTCAGGGGTGCGCGGGAAGTTCCACACGCGATTTCAGCAGGGTACGTGTATTTCAGGGGTTCTGGGAGTACTACACGTGAATTGGCCGTGTGGGTCCTCCCAGGTGTTCGCTCTACAACCTCCACGGCCCCTGCAGGCAGCCCACACCACGGGGGACTACCCTGCACCCCTGCTCATGTCCCGCAGGCAGCCCATCAACCATGGGCATGTCCCCCAGCCAACCCACATGTCACCTTGCACTACTGATCAACAATGCATGTCTCCCAGCACCCCCACCCCCCAGCAGTCAGGGGCACCCTCCACCAGGCCCCCACTCATGTCCCCTATTACCCCCACCCCCAGCAGTGCAGGGGCAGCCTCCACCAGGCCCCCACTCATATCTCCCACCACCCCCACCCCCCAGCAGTGCAGGGGCAGCCTCCACCAGGCCCCCACTCATGTCCCCTATTACCACCACCCCCCAGCAGTGCAGGGGCAGCCTCCACCAAGCCCTCACTCATGTCTCCCACCACCCCCACCCCCCAGCAGTGCAGGGGCAGCCTCCACCAGTCCCCCACCCATGTCTACCACCACCCCCACCCCCCAGCCACCAGGTGCAGCCTCCACCAGGCCCCCACTCATGTCCCCTATTACCCCCACCCCCAGCAGTGCAGGGGCAGCCTCCACCAGGCCCCCACTGATGTCTCCCACCACCCCCACCCCCCAGCAGTGCAGTGGCAGCCTCCACCAGGCCCCCACTCATGTCTACCACCACCCCCACCCCCCAGCCACCAGGGGCAGCCTCCACCAGGCCCCCACTCATGTCTCCCACCACCTCCACCCACCAGCAGTGCAGGGGCAGCCTCCATCAGGCCCCCACTCATGTCTACCCCAACCCCCACCCCCAGCCACCAGGGGCAGCCTCCGCCAGGCCCCCACACATGTCTCCCACAACCCCCACACCCCAGCAGTGCAGGGGCAGCCTCCACCAGGCCCCCACTCATGTCTACCACCACCCCCACCCCCCAGCCACCAGGGGCAGCCTCCACCAGGCCCCCACTCATGTCTCCCAGCACCCCCACCCCCCAGCAGTGCAGGGGCAGCCTCCACATGCCCCCATTCATGTCCCCCTGCACCCCCACCCCCCGGCAGTGCAGGGGCAGCCTCCACCAGGCCCCCACCCATGTCTACCACCGCCCCCACCCCCAGCCACCAGGGGCAGCCTCCACCAGGCCCCCACTCATGTCTACCCCCACCCCCACCCCCAGCCACCAGGGGCAGCCTCCACCAGGCCCCCACTCATGTCTCCCACAACCCCACCCCCCAGCAGTGCAGGGGCAGCCTCCACCAGGCCCCCACACATGTCTACCACCACCCCCACCCCCCAGCCACCAGGGGCAGCCTCCACCAGGCCCCCACTCATGTCTCCCACCACCCCCACCCCCCAGCAGTGCAGGGGCAGCCTCCACCAGGCCCCCACTCATGTCCCCCTGCACCCCCACCCCCCAGCAGTGCAGGGGCAGCCTCCACCAGGCCCCCACCCATGTCTACCACCACCCCCACCCCCCAGCCACCAGGGGCAGCCTCCACCAGGCCCCCACTCATGTCTACTACCACCCCCACCCCCCAGCAGTGCAGGGGCAGCCTCCACCAGGCCCCCACTCATGTCTACCACCGCCCCCACCCCCCAGCCACCAGGGGCAGCCTCCACCAGGCCCCCACTCATGTCTCCCACCACCCCCACCCCCCAGCAGTGCAGGGGCAGCCTCCACCAGGTCCCCACTCATGTCCCCCTGCACCCCCACCCCCCAGCAGTGCAGGGGCAGCCTCCACCAGGTCCCCACTCATGTCCCCCTGCACCCCCACCCCCCAGCAGTGCAGGGGCAGCCTCCACCAGGCCCCCACTCATGTCTCCCACCCCCCCTACCCCCCTACTCCCCAGCAGTCAGGGGCACCCTCCACCAGGCCCCCACTCATGTCTCCCACCACCCCCAACCCCCAGCAGTGCAGGGGCAGCCTCCACCAGGCCCCCACTCATGTCTCCCACAACCCCACCCCCCAGCAGTGCAGGGGCAGCCTCCACCAGGCCCCCACACATGTCTACCACCACCCCCACCCCCCAGCCACCAGGGGCAGCCTCCACCAGGCCCCCACTCATGTCTCCCACCACCCCCACCCCCCAGCCACCAGGGGCAGCCTCCACCAGGCCCCCACTCATGTCTCCCACCACCCCCACCCCCCAGCATTGCAGGGGCAGCCTCCACCAGGCCCCCACCCATGTCTACCACCACCCCCACCCCCCAGCCACCAGGGGCAGACTCCACCTGGCCCCCACTAATGTCTCCCACCACCCCCACCCCCCAGCAGTGCAGGGGCAGCCTCCACCAGGCCCCTACTCATGTCCAACTCATGTCTCCCACCACCCTCACCCCCCAGCCACCAGGGGCAGCCTCCACCAGGCGCCCACTCATGTCTCCCACCACCCCCCAGCAGTGCAGGGGCAGCCTCCACCAGGCCCCCACTCATGTCCCCCTGCACCCCCACCCCCCAGCAGTGCAGGGCAGCCTCCGAAAGGCTCCCTCTCATGTCTACCACCACCCCCACCCCCCAGCCACCAGGGGCAGCCTCCACCAGGCCCCCACTCATGTCTACCACCACCCCCACCCCCCAGCCACCAGGGGCAGCCTCCACCAGGCCCCAACTCATGTCTACCACCACCCCCACCCCCCAGCAGTGCAGGGGCAGCCTCCACCAGGCCCCCACTCATGTCCCCCTGCACCCCCACCCCCCAGCAGTGCAGGGACAGCCTCCACCAGGCCCCCACCCATGTCTACCACCACCCCCACCCCCCAGCCACCAGGGGCAGCCTCCACCAGGCCCCCACTCATGTCTACTACCACCCCCACCCCCCAGCAGTGCAGGGGCAGCCTCCACCAGGCCCCCACTCATGTCTACCACCGCCCCCACCCCCCAGCCACCAGGGGCAGCCTCCACCAGGCCCCCACTCATGTCTCCCACCACCCCCACCCCCCAGCAGTGCAGGGGCAGCCTCCACCAGGTCCCCACTCATGTCCCCCTGCACCCCCACCCCCCAGCAGTGCAGGGGCAGCCTCCACCAGGTCCCCACTCATGTCCCCCTGCACCCCCACCCCCCAGCAGTGCAGGGGCAGCCTCCACCAGGCCCCCACTCATGTCTCCCACCCCCCCTACCCCCCTACTCCCCAGCAGTCAGGGGCACCCTCCACCAGGCCCCCACTCATGTCTCCCACCACCCCCAACCCCCAGCAGTGCAGGGGCAGCCTCCACCAGGCCCCCACTCATGTCTCCCACAACCCCACCCCCCAGCAGTGCAGGGGCAGCCTCCACCAGGCCCCCACACATGTCTACCACCACCCCCACCCCCCAGCCACCAGGGGCAGCCTCCACCAGGCCCCCACTCATGTCTCCCACCACCCCCACCCCCCAGCCACCAGGGGCAGCCTCCACCAGGCCCCCACTCATGTCTCCCACCACCCCCACCCCCCAGCATTGCAGGGGCAGCCTCCACCAGGCCCCCACCCATGTCTACCACCACCCCCACCCCCCAGCCACCAGGGGCAGACTCCACCTGGCCCCCACTAATGTCTCCCACCACCCCCACCCCCCAGCAGTGCAGGGGCAGCCTCCACCAGGCCCCTACTCATGTCCAACTCATGTCTCCCACCACCCTCACCCCCCAGCCACCAGGGGCAGCCTCCACCAGGCGCCCACTCATGTCTCCCACCACCCCCCAGCAGTGCAGGGGCAGCCTCCACCAGGCCCCCACTCATGTCCCCCTGCACCCCCACCCCCCAGCAGTGCAGGGCAGCCTCCGAAAGGCTCCCTCTCATGTCTACCACCACCCCCACCCCCCAGCCACCAGGGGCAGCCTCCACCAGGCCCCCACTCATGTCTACCACCACCCCCACCCCCCAGCCACCAGGGGCAGCCTCCACCAGGCCCCAACTCATGTCTACCACCACCCCCACCCCCCAGCAGTGCAGGGGCAGCCTCCACCAGGCCCCCACTCATGTCCCCCTGCACCCCCACCCCCCAGCAGTGCAGGGACAGCCTCCAGAGGCCCCCACTCATGTCTACCACCACCCCCACCCCCAGCCACCAGGGGCAGCCTCCACCAGGCCCCCACTCATGTCTACCACCACCCCCACCCCCCAGCCACCAGGGGCAGCCTCCACCAGGCCCCACTCATGTCTCCCAAAACCCCCACCCCCAGCCACCAGGGGCAGCCTCCACCAGGCACCCACTCATGTCTACTACCACCCCCACCCCCCAGCAGTGCAGGGGCAGCCTCCACCAGGCCCCCACTCATGTCTACCACCACCCCCACCCCCCAGCCACCAGGGGCAGCCTCCACCAGGCCCCCACTCATGTCTCCCACCACCCCCACCCCTCAGCAGTGCAGGGGCAGCCTCCACCAGGCACCCACTCATGTCTACCCCCACCCCCACCCCCAGCCACCAGGGGCAGCCTCCACCAGGCACCCACTCATGTCTCCCACAACCCCCACCCCCCAGCCACCAGGGGCAGCCTCCACCAGGCCCCCACTCATGTCTACCCCCACCCCCACCCCCAGCCACCAGGGGCAGCCTCCACCAGGCCCCCACTCATGTCTCCCACAACCCCACCCCCCAGCAGTGCAGGGGCAGCCTCCACCAGGCCCCCACACATGTCTACCACCACCCCCACCCCCCAGCCACCAGGGGCAGCCTCCACCAGGCCCCCACTCATGTCTCCCACCACCCCCACCCCCCAGCAGTGCAGGGGCAGCCTCCACCAGGCCCCCACTCATGTCCCCCTGCACCCCCACCCCCCAGCAGTGCAGGGGCAGCCTCCACCAGGCCCCCACCCATGTCTACCACCACCCCCACCCCCCAGCCACCAGGGGCAGCCTCCACCAGGCCCCCACTCATGTCTACTACCACCCCCACCCCCCAGCAGTGCAGGGGCAGCCTCCACCAGGCCCCCACTCATGTCTACCACCGCCCCCACCCCCCAGCCACCAGGGGCAGCCTCCACCAGGCCCCCACTCATGTCTCCCACCACCCCCACCCCCCAGCAGTGCAGGGGCAGCCTCCACCAGGTCCCCACTCATGTCCCCCTGCACCCCCACCCCCCAGCAGTGCAGGGGCAGCCTCCACCAGGCCCCCACTCATGTCTCCCACCCCCCCTACCCCCCTACTCCCCAGCAGTCAGGGGCACCCTCCACCAGGCCCCCACTCATGTCTCCCACCACCCCCAACCCCCAGCAGTGCAGGGGCAGCCTTCACCAGGCCCCCACCCATGTCTACCACCACCCGCACCCCCCAGCCACCAGGGGCAGCCTCCACCAGGCCCCCACTCATGTCTCACAACACCCCCACCCCCCAGCAGTGCAGGGGCAGCCTCCACCAGGCCCCCACTCATGTCTAGCACCACCCCACCCCCCAGCCACCAGGGGCAGCCTCCACCAGGCCCCCACTCATGTCTCCCACCACCCCCACCCCCCAGCATTGCAGGGGCAGCCTCCACCAGGCCCCCACCCATGTCTACCACCACCCCCACCCCCCAGCCACCAGGGGCAGACTCCACCTGGCCCCCACTAATGTCTCCCACCACCCCCACCCCCCAGCAGTGCAGGGGCAGCCTCCACCAGGCCCCTACTCATGTCCAACTCATGTCTCCCACCACCCTCACCCCCCAGCCACCAGGGGCAGCCTCCACCAGGCGCCCACTCATGTCTCCCACCACCCCCCAGCAGTGCAGGGGCAGCCTCCACCAGGCCCCCACTCATGTCCCCCTGCACCCCCACCCCCCAGCAGTGCAGGGCAGCCTCCGAAAGGCTCCCTCTCATGTCTACCACCACCCCCACCCCCCAGCCACCAGGGGCAGCCTCCACCAGGCCCCCACTCATGTCTACCACCACCCCCACCCCCCAGCCACCAGGGGCAGCCTCCACCAGGCCCCAACTCATGTCTACCACCACCCCCACCCCCCAGCAGTGCAGGGGCAGCCTCCACCAGGCCCCCACTCATGTCCCCCTGCACCCCCACCCCCCAGCAGTGCAGGGACAGCCTCCAGAGGCCCCCACTCATGTCTACCACCACCCCCACCCCCAGCCACCAGGGGCAGCCTCCACCAGGCCCCCACTCATGTCTACCACCACCCCCACCCCCCAGCCACCAGGGGCAGCCTCCACCAGGCCCCACTCATGTCTCCCAAAACCCCCACCCCCAGCCACCAGGGGCAGCCTCCACCAGGCACCCACTCATGTCTACTACCACCCCCACCCCCCAGCAGTGCAGGGGCAGCCTCCACCAGGCCCCCACTCATGTCTACCACCACCCCCACCCCCCAGCCACCAGGGGCAGCCTCCACCAGGCCCCCACTCATGTCTACCACCACCCCCACCCCCCAGCCACCAGGGGCAGCCTCCACCAGGCCCCACTGATGTCTCCCACCACCCCCACCCCCAGCAGTGCAGGGGCAGCCTCCACCAGGCCCCCACGCATGTCTACCACCACCCGCACCCCCCAGCCACCAGGGGCAGCCTCCACCAGGCCCCCACTCATGTCTCCCACCACCCCCACCCCCCAGCAGTGCAGGGGCAGCCTCCACCAGGCCCCCACTCATGTCTACCACCACCCACACCCCCCAGCCACCAGGGGCAGCCTCCACCAGGCCCCCACGCATGTCTCCCACCACCCCCACCCCCCAGCAGTGCAGGGGCAGCCTCCACCAGGCCCCCACCCATGTCTACCACCACCCCCACCCCCCAGCCACCAGGGGCAGACTCCACCAGGCCCCCACTCATGTCTCCAACCACCCCCACCCCCCAGCAGTGCAGGGGCAGCCTCCACCAGGCCCCCACTCATGTCCAACTCATGTCTCCCACCACCCTCACCCCCCAGCCACCAGGGACAGCCTCCACCAGGCCCCCACTCATGTCTCCCACCCCCCCCACGCCCCAGCAGTGCAGGGGCAGCCTCCACCAGGCCCCTCACTCATGTCCCCCTGCACCCCCACCCCCCAGCAGTGGAGGGCAGCCTCCACCAGGCCCCCACTCATGTCTATCACCACCCCCACCCCCCAGCCACCAGGGGCAGCCTCCACTAGGCCCCCACTCATGCCTACCACCACCCCCACCCCTCAGCCACCAGGGGCAGCCTCCACCAGGCCCCCACTCATGTCTACCACCACCCCCACCCCCAGCAGTGCAGGGGCAGCCTCCACCAGGCCCCCACTCATGTCCCCCTGCACCCCCACCCCCCAGCAGTGCAGGGACAGCCTCCACCAGGCCCCCACTCATGTCTACCACCACCCCCACCCCCAGCTACCAGGGGCAGCCTCCGCCAGGCCCCCACTCATGTCTACCACCACCCCCAGCCACCAGGGGCAGCCTCCACCAGGCCCCCACTCATGTCTCCCACCACCCCCACCCCTCAGCAGTGCAGGGGCAGCCTCTACCAGGCCCCCACTCATGTCTCCCTGCACCCCCACCCCCCAGCAGTGCAGGGGCAGCCTCTACCAGGCCCCCACTCATGTCACCCACCACCCCCTACCCCCCAGCAGTCAGGGGCACCCTCCACCTGGCCCCCACTCATGTCCAACTTATGTCTCCCACCACCCCCACCCCCCAGCAGTGCAGGGGCAGCCTCCACCAGGCCCCCACTCATGTCCCCCTGCACCCCCACCCCCCAGCAGTGCAGGGGCAGCCTCCACCAGGCCCTCACTCATGTCTCCCACCACCCCCACCCCCCAGCAGTGCAGGGGCAGCCTCCACCAGGCCCCCACTCATGTCCCCCTGCACCCCCACCCCCCAGCAGTGCAGGGGCAGCCTCCACCAGGCCCCCACCCATGTCTACCACCACCCCCACTCCCCAGCCACCAGGGGCAGCCTCCACCAGGCCCCCAATCATGTCTCCCACCACCCCCACCCCCCAGCAGTGCAGGGGCAGCCTCCACCAGGCCCCCACTCATGTCCCCCTGCACCCCCACCCCCCAGCAGTGCAGGAGCAGCCTCCACCAGGCCCCCACCCATGTCTACCACCACCCCCACCCCCCAGCCACCAGGGGCAGCCTCCACCAGGCCCCCACTCATGTCTACCACCGCCTCCACCCCCCAGCAGTGCAGGGGCAGCCTCCACCAGGCCCCCACTCATGTCTACCACCACCCCCACCCCCCAGCCACCAGGGGCAGCCTCCACCAGGCCCCCACTCATGTCTCCCACCACCCCCACCCCCCAGCAGTGCAGGGTCAGCCTCCACCAGGCCCCCACTCATGTCTACCACCACCCCCACTCCCCAGCCACCAAGGGCAGCCTCCACCAGGCCCCCACTCATGTCTCCCACCACCCCCACCCCCCAGCAGTGCAGGGGCAGCCTCCACCAGGCCCCCACTCATGTCCCCCTGCACCCTCACCCCCCAGCAGTGCAGGGGCAGCCTCCACCAGGCCCCCACTCATGTCTCCCACCACCCTCTACCCCCCAGCAGTCAGGGGCACCCTCCACCAGGCCCCCACTCATGTCTCCCACTACCCCCACCCCCCAGCAGTGCAGGGGCAGCCTCCACCAGGCCCCCACCCATGTCTACCACCACCCCCAGCCGCAAGCCACCAGGGGCAGCCTTCACCAGGCCCCCACTCATGTCTCCCACCACCCCCACCCCCCCAGCATTGCAGGGGCAGCCTCCACAAAGCCCCCACCCACGTCTACCACCAGCCCCACCCCCCAGCCATCAGGGGCAGCCTCCACGAGGCCCCCACTCATGTCTCCCACCACCCCCACCCCCCAGCAGTACAGGGGCAGCCTCCACCAGGCCCCACTCATGTCTCCCACCACCCCCACCCCCCAGCAGTGCAGGGGCAGCCTCCACCAGGCCCCCACTCATGTCCCCCTGTACCCCCACCCCCCAGCAGTGCAGGGGCAGCCTCCACCAGGCCTCCACCCATGTCTACCACCACCCCCCAGCCACCAGGGGCAGCCTCCACCAGGCCCCCACTCATGTCTCCCACCACCCCCACCCCCAGCAGTGCAGGGGCAGCCTCCACCAGGCCCCCACTCATGTCCCCCTGCACCCCCACCCCCCAGCAGTGCAGGGGCAGCCTCCACCAGGCCCCCACTCATGTGCCCACCACCCCCACCCCCAGCAGTGCAGGGGCAGCCTCCACCAGGCCCCCACCCATGTCTACCACCACCCCCCAGCCACCAGGGGAAGCCTCCACCAGGCCCCCACTCATGTCTCCCACCACCCCCACCCCCCAGCAGTGCAGGGGCAGCCTCCACCAGGCCCCCACTCATGTCCCCCTGCACCCCCACCCCCCAGCAGTGCAGGGGCAGCCTCCACCAGGCCCCCACTCATGAGCCCACCACCCCCACCCCCCAGCAGTGCAGGGTCAGCCTCCACCAGGCCCCCACTCATGTCTACCACCACCCCCACCCCCCAGCCACCAGGGCCAGCCTCCACCAGGCCCCCACTCATGTCTCCCACCACCCCCACCCCCCAGCAGTGCAGGGGCAGCCTCCACCAGGCCCCCACCCATGTCTACCACCACTCCCACCCCCCAGCCACCAGGGGCAGCCTTCACCAGGCCCCCACTCATGTCTCCCACCACCCCCATCCCCAGCAGTGCAGGGGCAATCTCCACCAAGCCCCCACCCATGTCTACCACCAGCCCCACCCCCCAGCCATCAGGGGCAGCCTCCACCAGGCCCCCACTCATGTCTCCCACCACCCAACCCCCCAGCAGTGCAGGGGCAGCCTCCACCAGGCCCCCAACTATGTCTACCACCACCCCCCAGCCACCAGGGGCAGCCTCCACCAGGCCCCCACTCATGTCCCCCTGCACCCCCACCCCCCAGCAGTGCAGGGGCAGCCTCCACCAGGCCCCCACTCATGTCTCCCACCACCCTCTACCCCCCAGCAGTCAGGGGCAGCCTCCACCAGGCCCCCACTCATGTGCCCACCACCCCCACCCCCCAGCAGTGCAGGGTCAGCCTCCACCAGGCCCCCACTCATGTCTACCACCACCCCCACCCCCCAGCCACCAGGGGCAGCCTCCACCAGGCCCCCACTCATGTCTCCCACCACCCCCACCCCCCAGCAGTGCAGGGGCAGCCTCCACCAGGCCCCCACTCATGTCCCCCTGCACCCTCACCCCCCAGCAGTGCAGGGACAGCCTCCACCAGGCCCCCACTCATGTCTCCCACCACCCTCTACCCCCCAGCAGTCAGGGGCACCCTCCACCAGGCCCCCACTCATGTCTCCCACCACCCCCACCCCCCAGCAGTGCAGGGGCAGCCTCCACCAGGCCCCCACCCATGTCTATCACCACCCCCACCCCCCAGCCACCAGGGGCAGCCTTCACCAGGCCCCCACTCATGTCTCCCACCACCCCCACCCCCCAGCAGTGCAGGGGCAGCCTCCACCAGGCCCCCACTTATGTCTACCACCACCCCCACCCACAGCCACCAGGGGCAGCCTCCACCAGACCCCACTCATGTCTACCACCACCCCCACCCCCCAGCCACCAGGGGCAGGCTCCACCAGGCCCCCATTCATGTCTCCCACCACCCCCACCCCCCAGCAGTGCAGGGGCAGCCTCCACCAGGCCCCCACTCATGTCTACCACCACCCCCACCCCCCAGCCACCAGGGGCAGCCTCCACCAGGCCCCCATTCATGTCTCCCACCACCCCCACCCCCCAGCCGTGCAGGGGCAGCCTCCACCAGGCCCCCACTCATGTCCCCCTGCACCCCCACCCCCCAGCAGTGCAGGGGCAGCCTCCACCAGGCCCCCACTCATGTCTACCACCACTCCCACCCCCCAGCCACCAGGGGCAGCCTCCACCAGGCCCCCACTCATGTCTACCACCACCCCCACCCCCCAGCCTCCAGGGGCAGCCTCCACCAGGCCCCCACTCATGTCTCCCACCACCCCCACCCCCCAGTAGTGCAGGGGCAGCCTCCACCAGGCCCCCACTCATGTCCGCCTGCACCCCCACCCCCCAGCAGTGCAGGGGCAGACTCCACCAGGCCCCCACTCATGTCTACCACCACCCCCAACCCCCAGCCACCAGGGGCAGCCTCCACCAGGCCCCCACTCATATCTCCCACCACCCCCACCCCCCAGCAGTGCAGGGCTAGCCTCCACCAGGCCCCCACTCATGTCCCCTATTACCCCCACCCCCCAGCAGTGCATGGGCAGCCTCCACCAAGCCCCCACTCATGTCTACCACCACCCCCACCCCCCAGCAGTGCAGGGGCAGCCTCCACCAGGCCCCCACCGATGTCTACCACCACCCCCACCCCCCAGCCACCAGGGGCAGCCTCCACCAGGCCCCCACTCATGTCCCCTACTACCCGCACCCCCCAGCAGTGCAGGGGCAGCCTCCACCAGGTCCCCACTCATCTCTCCCACCTCCCCACCCCCCAGCCACCAGGGGTAGTCTCCACCAGGCCCCCACTCATGTCCCCTAGTACCCCCACCCCTCAGCAGTGCAGAGGCAGTCTCCACCAGGCCACCACTCATGTCTCCCACCACCCCCACCCCCCAGCAGTGCAGGGGCAGCCTCCACCAGGCCCCCACTCATGTCTACCACCACCCCCACCCCCCAGCCACCAGGGGCAGCCTCCACCAGGCCCCCACTCATGTCTCCCACCACCCCCACCCCCCAGCCACAAGGGGCAGCCTCCACCAGGCCCCCACTCATGTCTCCCACCGCCCCCACCCCCCAGCAGTGCAGGGGCAGCTTCCACCAGGCCCCCACTCATGTCCCCCTGCACCCCCACCCCCCAGCAGTGCAGGGGCAGCCTCCACCAGGCCCCCACTCATGTCTCCCACCACCCCCTACCCCGCAGCAGTCAGGGGCACCCTCCACCAGGCCCCCTCATGTCTCCCACCACCCCCACCCCCCAGCAGTGCAGGGGCAGCCTCCACCAAGCCCCCACCCATGTCTACCACCAGCCCCACCCCCCAGCCACCAGGGGCAGCCTCCACCAGGCCCCCACTCATGTCTCCCACCACCCCCACCCCCCAGCAGTGCAGGGGCAGCCTCCACCAGGCCCCCACTCATGTCTCCCACCACCCCCACCCCCCAGCAGTGCAGGGGCAGCCTCCACCAGGCCCCCACTCATGTCCCCCTGCACCCCACCCCCCGCAGTGCAGGGGCAGCCTCCACCAGGCCCCCACTCATGTCTCCCACCACCCCCACCCCCAGCAGTGCAGGGTCAGCCTCCACCAGGCCCCCACTCATGTCTACCACCACCCCCACCCCCCAGCCACCAGGGGCAGCCTCCACCAGGCCCCCACTCATGTTTCCCACCACCCCCACCCCCCAACAGTGCAGGGGCAGCCTCCACCAGGCCCCCACTCATGTCCCCCTGCACCCCCACCCCCCAGCAGTGCAGGGGCAGCCTCCACCAGGCCCCCACTCATGTCTCCCACCACCCCCTACCCCCCAGCAGTCAGGGGCACCCTCCACCAGGTCCCCACTCATGTCTCCCACCACCCCCACCCCCCAGCAGTGCAGGGGCAGCCTCCACCAGGCCCCCACCCATGTCTACCACCACCCCCACCCCCCAGCCACCAGGGGCAGCCTCCACCAGGCCCCCACTCATGTCTCCCACCACCCCCACCCCCCAGCAGTGCAGGGGCAGCCTCCACCAGGCCCCCACTCATGTATACCACCACCCCCACCCCCAGCCACCAGGGGAAGCCTCCACCAGGCCCCCACTCATGTCTACCACCACCCCCACCCCCCAGCCACCAGGGGCAGCCTCCACCAGGCCCCCACTCATGTCTCCCACCACCCCCACCCCCCAGCAGTGCAGGGGCAGCCTCCACCAGGCCCCCACTCATGTCTACCACCACCCCCACCCCCCAGCCACCAGGGGCAGCCTCCACCAGGCCCCCATTCATGTCTACCACCACCCCCACCCCCCAGCCACCAGGGGCAGCCTCCACCAGGCCCCCACTCATGTCTCCCACCACCCCCACCCCCCAGCCGTGCAGGGGCAGCCTCCACCAGGCCCCCACTCATGTCCCCCTGCACCCCCACCCCCCAGCAGTGCAGGGGCAGCCTCCACCAGGCCCCCACTCATGTCTACCACCACCCCCACCCCCCAGCCACCAGGGGCAGCCTCCACCAGGCCCCCACTCATGTCTACCACCACCCCCACCCCCCAGCCACCAGGGGCAGCCTCCAACAGGCCCCCACTCATGTCTCCCACCACCCCCACCCCCCAGCAGTGCAGGGGCAGCCTCCACCAGGCCCTCACTCATGTCTACCACCACCCCCACCCCCCAGCCACCAGGGGCAGCCTCCACCAGGCCCCCACTCATATCTCCCACCACCCCCACCCCCAGCAGTGCAGGGGCAGCCTCCACCAGGCCCCCTCTCATGTCCCCTATTACCCCCACCCCCCAGCAGTACAGGGGCAGCCTCCACCAGGCCCCCACTCATGTCTATCACCACCCCCACCCCCCAGCAGTGCAGGGGCAGCCTCCACCAGGCCCCCACCGATGTCTACCACCACCCCCACCCCCCAGCCACCAGGGGCAGCCTCCACCAGGCCCCCATTCATGTCCCCTATTACCCCCACCCCCCAGCAGTGCAGGGCCAGCCTCCACCAGGTCCCCACTCATGTCTCCCACCACCCCCACCCCCCAGCAGTGCAGGGGCAGCCTCCACCAGGCCCCCACCCAAGTCTACCACCACCCCACCCCCCAGCCACCAGGGGCAGCCTCCACCAGGCCCCCACTCATGTCCCCTATTACCCCCACCCCTCAGCAGTGCAGAGGCAGCCTCCACCAGGCCCCCACTCATGTCTCCCACCACCCCACTCCCCAGCAGTGCAGGGGCAGCCTCCACCAGGCCCCCACTCATGTCTACCACCACCTCCACCCCCCAGCCACCTGGGGCAGCCTCCACCAGGCCCCCACTCATGTCTCCCACCACCCCCACCCCCCAGCAGTGCAGGGGCAGCCTCCACCAGGCCCCCACTCATGTCTACCACCACCCCCACCCCCCAGCCACAAGGGGCAGCCTCCACCAGGCCCCCACTCATGTCCCCTATTACCCCCACCCCCCAGCAGTGCAGGGGCAGCCTCCACCAGGCCCCCACTCATGTCTCCCACCACCCCACTCCCCAGCAGTGCAGGGGCAGCCTCCACCAGGCCCCCACTCATGTCTACCACCACCCCCACCCCCCAGCCACCTGGGGCAGCCTCCACCAGGCCCCCACTCATGTCTCCCACCACCCCCACCCCCCAGCAGTGCAGGGGCAGCCTCCACCAGGCCCCCACCCATGTCTACCACCACCCCCACCCCCAGCCACCATGGGGAGCCTCCACCAGGCCCCCACTCATGTTCCCCTGCACCCCCACCCCCCAGCACTGTGGGGCACCTGCCAGCAGGCCCCCACTCATGTCCAACTCATGTTCCCCTGCACCCCCAGGCCCCAGCACTGTGGGGCACCTGCCAGCAGGCCCCCACTCATGTCCAACTCATGTTCCCCTGCACCCCCACCCCCCAGCACTGTGGGGCACCTGCCAGCAGGCCCCCACTCATGTCCAACTCATGTTCCCCTGCACCCCCACCCCCCATCACTGTGGGGCACCTGCCAGCAGGCCCCCACTCATGTCCAACTCATGTTCCCCAGCCAACATGTCATCACAATCTAGATCCCCGGTCCCTATGGTCAGCCTCCAAATGCAAAACACCCACCCGAGTATTGCATCCACCCACTCAGAAATGGCAATAACATCATAGAACTGCAATTGCAAGTTTGGAAACGAACACATGTCCCTCACATACACCCAATGGGTGTCAGTGAATCTCAAAACCCATACCATGATATGCATGAAACCAATTAGATGATACTACACATTGAAGTTTGATCAAAAAATATGTATTAAAGAAAACATGAATTGAATCAAAAATAAACTAACAGAAATGGGAATGTAAAAAAAGTAAAAAGAAGCATGTCCATGAAAAAATGCAAAACCAAAAATCAGAATCCAAAGGAATGGTGTCCAAAGTCACAGCCCAGAAAATAAAATCCAATGGGAAATTATAATTGAGGCCATTGCTCCATGGGTAAATTGTAAAAAGAAAAGAAATTCCAACAGTGAACTATGTACAGGTGAACAAGCCAGGGTCCATGATCCCAACAAAAGAAATGAAACCTATCTAACAACACTACCTAATAAAAAATAACTATATACATTATGGTCAGGAAAGTTAAAGATGGGGGATTTGGGTACCCGGTATTGAAAAACTACTGTAGTGGTTTGTTAAACAAAGTGTCTAATTACACTGGTGTAGACCTGAACCGGGTACCGTGGTGGGTACAAATTGAGATGCAGCGGTTTTTGCCTTATGATATTAAAGGTTTGTTTTCTTTTGGAAAGTTGCCTAAGAAGGTACGGTGTTTGAAATCGGTGTTAGCTACCAAAGAAGCGTTGTCGTCATGGATTATAGGTACTGGTCAGGGACTATATCTTTATGAAGAGGCTTCACTTTGGCATAATCCTGGTCTGCAGTATAATAATAAGGTACTGACTTGGAAGAGTTGGATTCAGAGGGGAGTTTTGATTATTGGCGATGTGTGGAATGATGCTGGGGTGGTACCTTTTGGGAGTTTAGTTGAGAAATTTGGTTTGAGGGACAGGGAATTGAGAAGATATGAAATGTTGGTAGCTTTACTCTTGGAACGGAGAGAAATGTTGGATGCTCCATTCTTGAAAAAGCCAGAGAATTTTGATATATTGGAAATGGGATTTCAAAAAGTGTCTACATTTATGCAGTTTATGCAACTGGATGGGCAATGGTTGGACTCGTGGGGAAAATTGAGGTTATCATGGACGGAGGAGTTGGGCAGGGAACTCACATTGAAAGAATGGGATAAGATTTGGAGAGTGCCGACGACAGCCAAAGTGGATTTGCAATTACGCTACATACATCAAAGGATATTGGGCAGAATATATTGGACTCCAACACGTATGTGCAAATTGGGTTTAGTTGATAATGATTTGTGTTGGGGTTGTGGAAAAGAACAGGGTACTCTGTTACATATGTTGTGGCATTGTGAAAGGGTGGTAAGATTTTGGAGGGAGGTTATTGACAGGATTGATCAGGTCTGAGACGTTGTTTACCCACGCAATCCCTTAGCAGTTATATTCCTGTCGTATGGTGGTGGGCGTAATGTAAGTTGGGTGATATTGTGCGGGGTGCGTAAAGTTTTGTTGGTGGCGGTTAAACAAGTGTTGAAGGTCTGGAAGACACGGAAAAAGCCGACAGTGGAGGAGTGGATTTTGGATGTTAGAGCTTTATCAAGATTTGAAAAAACTATGTTTAGTAAACAAAACAAGGCAGAACTTTATGATGAAATGTGGGAGAGTTTTAATGACCTTTATGGATAATGCTAGGTTGAATTATAGAGTGGAGTGAAATGGTTTACTTTCAGGTACTTTACATATAGGGGGGGGGAATTGTGTTGTTTATGTGGTTGTTTTGTGTAGTCTTGTTTGTCTGTTGTTATTTGTTTGATATATCTGGTTTGGTTTTAAGTTAATTTTACATTTTGATATGGTGGGATATGGGGTCATGGTATGAAATTCTGCTGTATTGCTTCCTGCTATTGTATATTTTGCAGTTCAATGACTTATGATGATGATACTGCTTGTTGAATATTGTTGAAAATGAGAAATAAAGAGTTTAAAAAAAAAAAAAAAAAAAAAAAAAAAGAAAAAATAACTATATACAAAAATGTGGCCCATTGTTCAAAAGGTCCAAAGAAAATGCAAAAACAAAGGAAACCTAACACTAACTACATAACTATTTACATGGGCAGCGGGCTAGTCCAACGGCTCACTGGATGTTCTCATGGGCCAGGGCATCATCGAACTCCTGTTCAATGGCTTGGAGGCAGGCATGTTCCCTGGCCCCGAGGTCTGGCAGGGATAAAGCAGTGTCCAGCTCCAACTCCCTGCGAAGACCCTCGAGGCACTCAGCCCGCCTCAGCGCCCTCCGCATGGAGTTCTCCGCCCTGACCATTGTGAGCCGTTCCTCCTCTGCCCGCTGCCGCTCCGCACCTATCTGCTGGCCCAACCGCTCCCACATGGATGTCACTCCCATTCCGGGTTCTCCTGCCCTCCGGCCGATGCCTGCACCCCTGATGTTGATGGCCCCGAGCCATGATGCCTCCCACGTCGAGCTTGCCGCTGCCTCCGACGCAACTGCCTGTGCCAGCACGACGGCATCCAGGCTGATGGTATCCACCGACGCCGTCGTGCACGTGCCCTGCCCGATGATGCCGTCACATCCTCCATCTGCTGGGGTCCAGTTGCTGGTGTGTCCACCCCTGCTGGACCTCCGACTCCCGACTGTGGCAGGGATGGGATCCCCACCGAGCCGGCTGCATTGGTCGGGGCAGGTCCACAGGGGGCCCTGGTGGCATCTGGGCCGGAAGACGGCATGGAGAACGACTGGTGCATAGTCTCCACAGAGGAGGAGAGGGTCGCCAGATTGGCCGACACATGTAGGAAACCCCCGACCATGGCCATTCCCAACTGGGCCACGTCGGCACGGTGCTCTCCGTGATGACGTGCATGCTCCTCCCGGGAAGCACGCACCTCATCACGAATTGCACCTGTGCGCAACGCGACACCAATCAGGACCTTCTCCATACGGCCAGTGGTCCCCTCGTACGCAGGTGGCGGGGAGTCAGATGACATGGACATCCCCCCTACCTGCGGACGGGCCTGGGATGGGGCATCCCTGCTGGTGCATGGTGGTGCAGTCACAGTGTCAGGGCCAGTGACATGCACAGGCCCCTCCACGGCGACCTTTGCTGCCTCCTGCCCCTGCCCCTGGACTGCAACACTTGCACCAGCAGGGATGCCCCCACCAGGCCCCATGTGTGCCTCAGTAGCGGCCTCCTCCTCCTCTGTGGAAACCACCAACCTGGATGGCTCCACCCGTCTTCCGCCGTTGCAAGCCCCTGTGGGGGCTCACCCACCCCTTCCGCTGCAGCCGTGGGGGGCATCCCCGTCGCTTTGCTCCACAGAGCCGTCTCCGCCCTCTTCTTCACGTGGCGCTGTGCAGAGGGAGACATAGAACACAAGCATCAGGGTACTGTACAATGGTCCCCTAGACAGGAAGCAATAGCAGATGAGTGGCACTGTCAAAGATAACTTCCATCATGTCCCTCCACAACACATGGCTCAGTGCAGGTAAAACACATGCGGTAACAGGCATGGCGCATGCTATGGACATTAGCATACATGTCCAAGTGATTCTTGAAACATACACTGTTGTTTTGGAACTCACATGCATCATGTGCCATGCCTATCACATGCACACACTTCACCCTAGTTTCATCCATCTGGCCTCGTACACCACAGACACAGCGGATACAAGGATGACTAGGCTGCATCAGTGAACCTGAACATTGCGACATACATGTGTCATGCCTTCCTGGCATTCACAAGTCACAGACACGCAGGTCAGACACACAGACATGGACAGCATACATGTACATGGCATCAGCACCCATCCCTCGCCCATGTCCAGGAACAGAGACTGGCATGCTTTCATGTGGCCATTCCGCATAGGGCAACCCATGTTGCATTTGAACACATGCACCAACCGTGTGGTTCACACATTACTGGTCTTACATGCATGACGTCCCTGCACACACACATGCATACATGGCCTATGTCACACATACAGGCAAGTATCAGACAACCAGCACACTGCGACATGCCCTGTCTCACACAGCAATGCTTGGCCACTTACCGCTCAACTCCAGACAGGTCTGCCTCTCAAGGATCTGGGCGTGGAGCGCTGGGCCTACGCGTTCCAGGACCCTCATCTGGATGGTACTCATGCGGCCCCCCTCCACGAGGCGCCGGGCCTTCAAGAGGGTCCTGGCCTGGAGTCATCCCAGCGCTTCTTGACATGTTGGTAGTCGCGGACTGCCACCCCATCCACGTTGATGGCAGTCACGATGTCCGTCCAGATCCGAGTCCGTCCTTCCTTGTTGGCGCGCTTACTTCCGAAGAGGGCATCATACTGCCCCAGGACTTGCTCCACCAGGACACCAACTTCGGTGGCAGTGAAGCTGGTGCCCCTCTGCCTCTCTGGCCGGGGGTTGCCAGTGGTGCCAGATGTTGCAGTGCCCGACATGGCAACCCCAGAGGCAGGAGTGGGTGGGCAACTGGGTCCTGGGGCTGGGTTGTGGAGCGATGGTATCCCAGTCGGGAGTCTTCTGTTCCAGCAGGGGTGGACACAGCAAATGGACCCCTGCAGATGGCTGATGTGCAGGCACCAAATGGCAGGGCACGGTGGCAGCAGGCAGGCAGGCAGGCAGCAGCAAATGGCTCGTGGGAGGCTGCTCAGGGTTCTGGGGGGCAGTAATTCGGCCTTTTGGGCAGGAGCGGGGTCTTCCATGTGCTTACGCGTGGCCAGCTTGATACGGAGTGATTTGGCACGTGAAAATCCTGCACGTCTGCGTGTAAATCGAGGAAAGGCGCTTAGCGCGTATGCACGTCAGCACGCATATGCAATCTCATTGGACAAAAGGCCCTTAGCGCGTGAGTGCGTCTGTGACGTGAGGCACGCGGGTGTTTCCCTCATTACACATGATGACAGAGCACACGTGGATTTCCATCAATCGCGTGTGGAACTTCCTGCGCCCCCCAGAAATACACGTACCCAGGCCAATCGTGTGTACGCTCACTTCCCTCCGATTACACGCGATGACACTCAGACGTGCAGTTTTACCACGTGTGCTCGCATATGCGATTTCATTGGCCCAAAGGCCACCATGCGCAGCTGTGACGTCACGCGCATGGCCGTAGAGAATGGCGCGTGTAAAAATGAAGAGATACACGTCCGAGTGTCAAAGCGCGTAATTGGTGGAAATGGCCTCATTGCCTATGCGCGTCTGTGACGTGTGTATAAAAGGTACGTGTAGAACGCCGTTTCCTTGTACGTGCTTTTCGTGGAGAGCGAGTGGGTGAAATCTGTACTTCTTGTCGGTTCACACGCGATTTACTTCACAGCGTTTCCGGTTCGTACTCCCGGTTACCTTTGACAGCTTTTTCTCTTTTCCTCTTTTTCCTGGGCCTGTTTCCTCAAACAGCGTTCTCTACTACTGTTGTCCTGTCTCCTCAGACAGCGTACAATTCTTCTTTTTGTGGGGGTGTTGCCAACGCGCACACACGCATATTTTTCACTCTTTTGTTCCTGGCGGACGGTGAGTCGCGCACGTATTTAACATCTGTGCTTGCCCCGTGTGTCGCGTACCCCTTCAGAGGTCATTCTAGGCTGCGTGTGACACGCATACGTTCATTCTTGTGTTCCTGGGTGCCACAGCGTAGTGCAGGTTTATTTTTCCACGCACGTGGTCTAGGAGGGGTTGTGTGCACCTTACTTCGCTTTTTTGGGGTGCCTGTGCGTTGCGTGACCCGTCATCTTTCCCCAGGGGTGACATACAGCCTTGCTAGAGCACTAGGGTACGATTACCATCTGGTACCCAACCCCTTTGACCCCCAATTGCCCAGGACAATAGTTCACATCGACTCCCATACGCACAATAACATCAGTGCCATGGCTGGGAGGCGAACAAGCCGTAAGGCTGGCAAAGGTGGCCGAGCCCCAAGTGGTGGCCGTGGTGGATCCGGTAGGGGACGTGGCCGTGACTTGCAGGGTGCCCCTAGCCCCCCATGTGTGGAGGAGCAGTCAGGGACAACCATGCCCCCCGCCCCATGGTTGAGGTTATCGTGGCTGACACCATCCATGCTCAGCCCTTGTTGGACCAGCCCACTGTGGAACCAGACCTGGCACAGGGTGACTCCATGGCTGACTTCCAGGTCAGCAGGTCTAGGCCACGTGCGCCGGTGAACGTTGGTGTCATCAGGCCACGTGGATCAGGGGCAGCTAGGTCATTTGCTGCCCCGCGTAGGCAGGCTGGGGAGGCTGCAGGGGAAGCTGCGGCTCCATCCACCCCACCTCTCATACACCCATCCAGGACAGTGTCGGTCCAAGTCCATCATGCTGACATTCCCCCTGACACCATCACACTTGAGATAATGCCTGCACCAACTCCCATGCTGAGTGTGCAATCCCACGCTCCTGCCCCTAGTGTCCAGAGCGGCGCAGGACCCTCCGGATCCCCACCACCTTCCAAGCGGAAGAGGAAGAGTGCTCGTCCAGTAGAGGCTGATGCCCCAGACACGGCTACACAGTCCTTCCCGTCAAGGAAGCCCAGCTTCAATGAGGCCGAACTGAATGCACTTGTAGAGTATGTGTCCGCACATGACCACAAAATGGTGATTGTTGCAGGATCCAAGACCACACCTGCACAATGTCAGGCACACTGGCAGACCATTGCGGACATCATAAGTGCCCTTGGAATCGTGAGGCGCACAGCTAATGAATGCTACAAGCGCTGGAATGACCTGAAGCGCAGGGCAAAGAATAAGCTGGCTTCAAGTCATGCCGCAACTCTAGTGACTGGAGGTGGGTCTCCAGCAGACGACATAGAACTCACTCCACATGAGCAGGTTGCTGGGACCTACGTCACGGAGGAACAGATCCAAGGTGTGGGAGAAGTGGCAGATTACGAGGCATTGTCCGGTGAGTGCACATGCATGTGTGTGTCATCCATGTGCATGGTGTGTGTGGGAGGGCTTCTTTTTGGGTGCCTGGGGAGGGTGTGTGTGCCTGAGTGGTTCGGCTCACCCATGTGCCTCTTCCTATACATTCTTGGCAACAGCATTTGGGTATAGCAGCATCCCTTCGGCCAACATTAGACATCCAGCCCAACACCACGCCAGTTGCCCTTGGAGTGTCATCTTGCCACAACACTGTTGCTTATTTACCTCTGTTTATTCAGGCAGATTGTTTGCATACCACCACTTTTACTCGGGATTTCTCAGTCCTATTGTCACATGTCTGACATGGCTATGGTACAGTGGACTGGCTCAGTTTCCTGGACATGATTAGTTTGGACATGTCCGTGTGCTATAGGACCATTTTTGACTGGCAGCTGCAGGTTAAACATTTGAACCATTACAATGAAAATAATCAATTTTATGAACAAACTGGACTGAATGACCAATTGGTGACCTCCTCTCCCTCTTCACTTCATGGCTAGGGTACATACCATCTGTGTGATGGCATGTGTATTTGACCTGCCAATCACTGGCCAATGTGTGATGCCACTGCTATGCAGCATGCAGCAAATATGTTCATCTTCCATCTTGGTGTCATCAATGTGTGCCATCTGCCTCCCCATCACACGCAGTGAAGGAGCATGCATGAGAGTGTTTTAGTCATGTGGGACATGTGTCAATCAAGTACTGTTTCTGTAGCTTCTCAGCCCTAATTGTGTGCTATAGTGCTAATGCCTGTTTCCATTTGTTTTCTTTTATGTCTTTGCAGGGGAAGACGCACTTGATACTGCTGGGGTTGTGGAGATGGTGCAGACCCAGGAGGGGTCTGAGGGCCGACCGACCACCAGTGAGGGATGTGGTGTGGTGGTGGGTGAGAACCCATAACTGCTGCAGGTTGTGCTCTCAAGGGTTGTCTCTGGCTGCACCTCCCCCAAGCTGTACTCAGGTGTTGATTCGGATGATGAGACCTACGTGCCTCTGCCCGCTGCCGCTCCGCACCTATCTGCTGGCCCAACCGCTCCCACATGGAAGCCACTCCCATTCCGGGTTCTCCTGCCCTCCGGCCGATGCCTGCACCCCTGATGTTGATGGCCCCGAGCCATGATGCCTCCCACGTCGAGCTTGCCGCTGCCTCCGACGCAACTGCCTGTGCCAGCACGACGGCATCCAGGCTGATGGTATCCACCGACGCCGTCGTGCACTTGCCCTGCCCGATGATGCCGTCACATCCTCCATCTGCTGGGGTCCAGTTGCTGGTGTGTCCACCCCTGCTGGACCTCCGACTCCCGACTGTGGCAGGGATGGGATCCTCACCGAGCCGGCTGCATTGGTCGGGGCAGGTCCACAGGGGGCCCTGGTGGCATCTGGGCCGGAAGACGGCATGGAGAACGACTGGTGCATAGTCTCCACAGAGGAGGAGAGGGTCGCCAGATTGGCCGACACATGTAGGAAACCCCCGACCATGGCCGTTCCCAACTGGGCCACGTCGGCACGGTGCTCTCCGTGATGACGTGCATGCTCCTCCCGGGAAGCACGCACCTCATCACGAATTGCACCTGTGCGCAACGCGACACCAATCAGGACCTTCTCCATACGGCCAGTGGTCCCCTCGTACGCAGGTGGCGGGGCGTCAGATGACATGGACATCCCCCCTACCTGCGGACGGGCCTGGGATGGGGCATCCCTGCTGGTGCATGGTGGTGCAGTCACAGTGTCAGGGCCAGTGACATGCACAGGCCCCTCCACGGCGACCTGTGCTGCCTCCTGCCCTTGCCCCTGGACTGCAACACTTGCACCAGCAGGGATGCCCCCACCAGGCCCTATGTGCGCCTCAGTAGCGGCCTCCTCCTCCTCTGTGGAAACCACCAACCTGGATGGCTCCACCCCGTCTTCCGCCGTTGCAAGCCCCTGTGGGGGCTCACCCACCCCTTCCGCTGCAGCCGTGGGGGGCATCCCCGTCGCTTTGCTCCACAGAGCCGTCTCTGCCCTCTTCTTCACGTGGCGCTGTGCAGAGGGAGACATAGAACACAAGCATCAGGGTACTGTACAATGGTCCCCTAGACAGGAAGCAATAGCAGATGAGTGGCACTGTCAAAGATAACTTCCATCATGTCCCTCCACAACACATGGCTCAGTGCAGGTAAAACACATGCGGTAACAGGCATGGCGCATGCTATGGACATTAGCATACATGTCCAAGTGATTCTTGAAACATACACTGTTGTTTTGGAACTCACATGCATCATGTGCCATGCCTATCACATGCACACACTTCACCCTAGTTTCATCCATCTGGCGTCGTACACCACAGACACAGTGGATAAAAGGATGACTAGGCTGCATCAGTGAACCTGAACATTGCGACATACATGTGTCATGCCTTCCTGGCATTCACAAGTCACAGACACGCAGGTCAGACACACAGACATGGACAGCATACATGTACATGGCATCAGCACCCATCCCTCGCCCATGTCCAGGAACAGAGACTGGCATGCTTTCATGTGGCCATTCCGCATAGGGCAACCCATGTTGCATTTGAACACATGCACCAACCGTGTGGTTCACACATTACTGGTCTTACATGCATGACGTCCCTGCACACACACATGCATACATGGCCTATGTCACACATACAGGCAAGTATCAGACAACCAGCACACTGCGACATGCCCTGTCTCACACAGCAATGCTTGGCCACTTACCGCTCAACTCCAGACAGGTCTGCCTCTCAAGGATCTGGGCGTGGAGCGCTGGGCCTACGCGTTCCAGGACCCTCATCTGGATGGTACTCATGCGGCCCCCCTCCACGAGGCGCCGGGCCTTCAAGAGGGTCCTGGACCTGAAGTCATCCCAGCGCTTCTTGACATGTTGGTAGTCGCGGACTGCCACTCCATCCACGTTGATGGCAGTCACGATGTCCGTCCAGATCCGAGTCCGTCCTTCCTTGTTGGCGCGCTTACTTCCGAAGAGGGCATCATACTGCCCCAGGACTTGCTCCACCAGGACACCAACTTCGGTGGCAGTGAAGCTGGTGCCCCTCTGCCTCTCTGGCCGGGGGTTGCCAGTGGTGCCAGATGTTGCAGTGCCCGACATGGCAACCCCAGAGGCAGGAGTGGGTGGGCAACTGGGTCCTGGGGCTGGGTTGTGGAGCGATGGTATCCCAGTCGGGAGTCTTCTGTTCCAGCAGGGGTGGACACAGCAAATGGACCCCTGCAGATGGCTGATGTGCAGGCACCAAATGGCAGGGCACGGTGGCAGCAGGCAGGCAGCAGCAAATGGCTCGTGGGAGGCTGCTCGGGGTTCTGGGGGGCAGTAATTCGGCCTTTTGGGCAGGAGCGTGGTCTTCCGTGTGCTTACGCGTGGCCAGCTTGATACGGAGTGATTTGGCACGTGAAAATCCTGCACGTTTGCGTGTAAATCGAGGAAAGGCCCTTAGCGCGTATGCACGTCAGCACGCATATGCAATCTCATTGGACAAAAGGCCCTTAGCGCGTGAGTGCGTCTGTGACGTGAGGCACGCGGGTGTTTCCCTCATTACACATGATGACAGAGCACACATGGATTTCCATCAATCGCGTGTGGAACTTCCTGCGCCCCCCAGAAATACACGTACCCAGGCCAATCGTGTGTACGCTCACTTCCCTCCGATTACACGCGATGACACTCGGACGTGCAGTTTTACCACGTGTGCTCGCATATGCGATTTCATTGGCCCAAAGGCTACCATGCGCAGCTGTGACGTCACGCGCATGGCCGTAGAGAATGGCGCGTGTAAAAATGAAGAGATACACGTCCGAGTGTCAAAGCGCGTCATTGGTGGAAATGGCCTCATTGCGTATGCGCGTCTGTGACGTGTGTATAAAAGGTACGTGTAGAACGCCGTTTCCTTGTACGTGCTTTTCGTGGAGAGCGAGTGGGTGAAATCTGTACTTCTTGTCGGTTCACACGCGATTTACTTCACAGCGTTTCCGGTTCGTACTCCCGGTTACCTCTGACAGCTTTTTCTCTTTTCCTCTTTTTCCTGGGCCTGTTTCCTCAAACAGCGTTCTCTACTACTGTTGTCCTGTCTCCTCAGACAGCGTACAATTCTTCTTTTTGTGGGGGTGTTGCCAACGCGCACACACGCATATTTTTCACTCTTTTGTTCCTGGCGGACGGTGAGTCGCGCACGTATTTAACATCTGTGCTTGCCCCGTGTGTCGCGTACCCCTTCAGAGGTCATTCTAGGCTGCGTGTGACACGCATACGTTCATTCTTGTGTTCCTGGGTGCCACAGCGTAGTGCAGGTTTATTTTTCCACGCACGTGGTCTAGGAGGGGTTGTGTGCACCTTACTTCGCTTTTTTGGGGTGCCTGTGCGTTACGTGACCCGTCATCTTTCCCCAGGGGTGACATACAGCCTTGCTAGAGCACTAGGGTACGATTACCATCTGGTACCCAACCCCTTTGACCCCCAATTGCCCAGGACAATAGTTCACATCGACTCCCATACGCACAATAACATCAGTGCCATGGCTGGGAGGCGAACAAGCCGTAAGGGTGGCAAAGGTGGCCGAGCCCCAAGTGGTGGCCGTGGTGGATCCGGTAGGGGACGTGGCCGTGACTTGCAGGGTGCCCCTAGCCCCCCATGTGTGGAGGAGCAGTCAGGGACAACCATGCCCCCCGCCCCATGGTTGAGGTTATCGTGGCTGACACCATCCATGCTCAGCCCTTGTTGGACCAGCCCACTGTGGAACCAGACCTGGCACAGGGTGACTCCATGGCTGACTTCCAGGTCAGCAGGTCTAGGCCACGTGCGCCGGTGAACGTTGGTGTCATCAGGCCACGTGGATCAGGGGCAGCTAGGTCATTTGCTGCCCCGCGTAGGCAGGCTGGGGAGGCTGCAGGGGCAGCTGCGGCTCCATCCACCCCACCTCTCATACACCCATCCAGGACAGTGTCGGTCCAAGTCCATCATGCTGACATTCCCCCTGACACCATCACACTTGAGATAATGCCTGCACCAACTCCCATGCTGAGTGTGCAATCCCACGCTCCTGCCCCTAGTGTCCAGAGCGGCGCAGGACCCTCCGGATCCCCACCACCTTCCAAGCGGAAGAGGAAGAGTGCTCGTCCAGTAGAGGCTGATGCCCCAGACACGGCTACACAGTCCTTCCCGTCAAGGAAGCCCAGCTTCAATGAGGCCGAACTGAATGCACTTGTAGAGTATGTGTCCGCACATGACCGCAAAATGGTGATTGTTGCAGGATCCAAGACCACACCTGCACAACGTCAGGCACACTGGCAGACCATTGCGGACATCATAAGTGCCCTTGGAATCGTGAGGCGCACAGCTAATGAATGCTACAAGCGCTGGAATGACCTGAAGCGCAGGGCAAAGAATAAGCTGGCCTCAAGTCATGCCGCAACTCTAGTGACTGGAGGTGGGTCTCCAGCAGACAACATAGAACTCACTCCACATGAGCAGGTTGCTGGGACCTACGTCACGGAGGAACAGATCCAAGGTGTGGGAGAAGTGGCAGATTACGAGGCATTGTCCGGTGAGTGCACATGCATGTGTGTGTCATCCATGTGCATGGTGTGTGTGGGAGGGCTTCTTTTTGGGTGCCAGGGGAGGGTGTGTGTGCCTGAGTGGTTCGGCTCACCCATGTGCCTCTTCCTATACATTCTTGGCAACAGCATTTGGGTATAGCAGCATCCCTTCGGCCAACATTAGACATCCAGCCCAACACCACGCCAGTTGCCCTTGGAGTGTCATCTTGCCACAACACTGTTGCTTATTTACCTCTGTTTATTCAGGCAGATTGTTTGCATACCACCACTTTTACTCGGGATTTCTCAGTCCTATTGTCACATGTCTGACATGGCTATGGTACAGTGGACTGGCTCAGTTTCCTGGACATGATTAGTTTGGACATGTCCGTGTGCTATAGGACCATTTTTGACTGGCAGCTGCAGGTTAAACATTTGAACCATTACAATGAAAATAATCAATTTTATGAACAAACTGGACTGAATGACCAATTGGTGACCTCCTCTCCCTCTTCACTTCATGGCTAGGGTACATACCATCTGTGTGATGGCATGTGTATTTGACCTGCCAATCACTGGCCAATGTGTGATGCCACTGCTATGCAGCATGCAGCAAATATGTTCATCTTCCATCTTGGTGTCATCAATGTGTGCCATCTGCCTCCCCATCACACGCAGTGAAGGAGCATGCATGAGAGTGTTTTAGTCATGTGGGACATGTGTCAATCAAGTACTGTTTCTGTAGCTTCTCAGCCCTAATTGTGTGCTATAGTGCTAATGCCTGTTTCCATTTGTTTTCTTTTATGTCTTTGCAGGGGAAGACGCACTTGATACTGCTGGGGTTGTGGAGATGGTGCAGACCCAGGAGGGGTCTGAGGGCCGACCGACCACCAGTGAGGGATGTGGTGTGGTGGTGGGTGAGAACCCATAACTGCTGCAGGTCGTGCTCTCAAGGGTTGTCTCTGGCTGCACCTCCCCCAAGCTGTACTCAGGTGTTGATTCGGATGATGAGACCTACGTGCCTCTGCCCGCTGCCGCTCCGCACCTATCTGCTGGCCCAACTGCTCCCACATGGAAGCCACTCCCATTCCGGGTTCTCCTGCCCTCCGGCCGATGCCTGCACCCCTGATGTTGATGGCCCCGAGCCATGATGCCTCCCACGTCGAGCTTGCCGCTGCCTCCGACGCAACTGCCTGTGCCAGCACGACGGCATCCAGGCTGATGGTATCCACCGACGCCGTCGTGCACGTGCCCTGCCCGATGATGCCGTCACATCCTCCATCTGCTGGGGTCCAGTTGCTGGTGTGTCCACCCCTGCTGGACCTCCGACTCCCGACTGTGGCAGGGATGGGATCCTCACCGAGCCGGCTGCATTGGTCGGGGCAGGTCCACAGGGGGCCCTGGTGGCATCTGGGCCGGAAGACGGCATGGAGAACGACTGGTGCATAGTCTCCACAGAGGAGGAGAGGGTCGCCAGATTGGCCGACACATGTAGGAAACCCCCGACCATGGCCGTTCCCAACTGGGCCACGTCGGCACGGTGCTCTCCGTGATGACGTGCATGCTCCTCCCGGGAAGCACGCACCTCATCACGAATTGCACCTGTGCGCAACGCGACACCAATCAGGACCTTCTCCATACGGCCAGTGGTCCCCTCGTACGCAGGTGGCGGGGCGTCATATGACATGGACATCCCCCCTACCTGCGGACGGGCCTGGGATGGGGCATCCCTGCTGGTGCATGGTGGTGCAGTCACAGTGTCAGGGCCAGTGACATGCACAGGCCCCTCCACGGCGACCTGTGCTGCCTCCTGCCCTTGCCCCTGGACTGCAACACTTGCACCAGCAGGGATGCCCCCACCAGGCCCCATGTGCGCCTCAGTAGCGGCCTCCTCCTCCTCTGTGGAAACCACCAACCTGGATGGCTCCACCCCGTCTTCTGCCGTTGCAAGCCCCTGTGGGGGCTCACCCACCCCTTCCGCTGCAGCCGTGGGGGGCATCCCCGTCGCTTTGCTCCACAGAGCCGTCTCCGCCCTCTTCTTCACGTGGCGCTGTGCAGAGGGAGACATAGAACACAAGCATCAGGGTACTGTACAATGGTCCCCTAGACAGGAAGCAATAGCAGATGAGTGGCACTGTCAAAGATAACTTCCATCATGTCCCTCAACAACACATGGCTCAGTGCAGGTAAAACACATGCGGTAACAGGCATGGCGCATGCTATGGACATTAGCATACATGTCCAAGTGATTCTTGAAACATACACTGTTGTTTTGGAACTCACATGCATCATGTGCCATGCCTATCACATGCACACACTTCACCCTAGTTTCATCCATCTGGCCTCGTACACCACAGACACAGTGGATACAAGGATGACTAGGCTGCATCAGTGAACCTGAACATTGCGACATACATGTGTCATGCCTTCCTGGCATTCACAAGTCACAGACACGCAGGTCAGACACACAGACATGGACAGCATACATGTACATGGCATCAGCACCCATCCCTCGCCCATGTCCAGGAACAGAGACTGGCATGCTTTCATGTGGCCATTCCGCATAGGGCAACCCATGTTGCATTTGAACACATGCACCAACCGTGTGGTTCACACATTACTGGTCTTACATGCATGACGTCCCTGCACACACACATGCATACATGGCCTATGTCACACATACAGGCAAGTATCAGACAACCAGCACACTGCGACATGCCCTGTCTCACACAGCAATGCTTGGCCACTTACCGCTCAACTCCAGACAGGTCTGCCTCTCAAGTGTCTGGGCGTGGAGCGCTGGGCCTACGCGTTCCAGGACCCTCATCTGGATGGTACTCATGCGGCCCCCCTCCACGAGGCGCCGGGCCTTCAAGAGGGTCCTGGACCTGGAGTCATCCCAGCGCTTCTTGACATGTTGGTAGTCGCGGACTGCCACTCCATCCACGTTGATGGCAGTCACGATGTCCGTCCAGATCCGAGTCCGTCCTTCCTTGTTGGCGCGCTTACTTCCGAAGAGGGCATCATACTGCCCCAGGACTTGCTCCACCAGGACACCAACTTCGGTGGCAGTGAAGCTGGTGCCCCTCTGCCTCTCTGGCCGGGGGTTGCCAGTGGTGCCAGATGTTGCAGTGCCCGACATGGCAACCCCAGAGGCAGGAGTGGGTGGGCAACTGGGTCCTGGGGCTGGGTTGTGGAGCGATGGTATCCCAGTCGGGAGTCTTCTGTTCCAGCAGGGGTGGACACAGCAAATGGACCCCTGCAGATGGCTGATGTGCAGGCACCAAATGGCAGGGCACGGTGGCAGCAGGCAGGCAGCAGCAAATGGCTCGTGGGAGGCTGCTCGGGGTTCTGGGGGGCAGTAATTCGGCCTTTTGGGCAGGAGCGTGGTCTTCCGTGTGCTTACGCGTGGCCAGCTTGATACGGAGTGATTTGGCACGTGAAAATCCTGCACGTTTGCGTGTAAATCGAGGAAAGGCCCTTAGCGCGTATGCACGTCAGCACGCATATGCAATCTCATTGGACAAAAGGCCCTTAGCGCGTGAGTGCGTCTGTGACGTGAGGCACGCGGGTGTTTCCCTCATTACACATGATGACAGAGCACACATGGATTTCCATCAATCGCGTGTGGAACTTCCTGCGCCCCCCAGAAATACACGTACCCAGGCCAATCGTGTGTACGCTCACTTCCCTCCGATTACACGCGATGACACTCGGACGTGCAGTTTTACCACGTGTGCTCGCATATGCGATTTCATTGGCCCAAAGGCTACCATGCGCAGCTGTGACGTCACGCGCATGGCCGTAGAGAATGGCGCGTGTAAAAATGAAGAGATACACGTCCGAGTGTCAAAGCGCGTCATTGGTGGAAATGGCCTCATTGCGTATGCGCGTCTGTGACGTGTGTATAAAAGGTACGTGTAGAACGCTGTTTCCTTGTACGTGCTTTTCGTGGAGAGCGAGTGGGTGAAATCTGTACTTCTTGTCGGTTCACACGCGATTTACTTCACAGCGTTTCCGGTTCGTACTCCCGGTTACCTCTGACAGCTTTTTCTCTTTTCCTCTTTTTCCTGGGCCTGTTTCCTCAAACAGCGTTCTCTACTACTGTTGTCCTGTCTCCTCAGACAGCGTACAATTCTTCTTTTTGTGGGGGTGTTGCCAACGCGCACACACGCATATTTTTCACTCTTTTGTTCCTGGCGGACGGTGAGTCGCGCACGTATTTAACATCTGTGCTTGCCCCGTGTGTCGCGTACCCCTTCAGAGGTCATTCTAGGCTGCGTGTGACACGCATACGTTCATTCTTGTGTTCCTGGGTGCCACAGCGTAGTGCAGGTTTATTTTTCCACGCACGTGGTCTAGGAGGGGTTGTGTGCACCTTACTTCGCTTTTTTGGGGTGCCTGTGCGTTACGTGACCCGTCATCTTTCCCCAGGGGTGACATACAGCCTTGCTAGAGCACTAGGGTACGATTACCATCTGGTACCCAACCCCTTTGACCCCCAATTGCCCAGGACAATAGTTCACATCGACTCCCATACGCACAATAACATCAGTGCCATGGCTGGGAGGCGAACAAGCCGTAAGGGTGGCAAAGGTGGCCGAGCCCCAAGTGGTGGCCGTGGTGGATCCGGTAGGGGACGTGGCCGTGACTTGCAGGGTGCCCCTAGCCCCCCATGTGTGGAGGAGCAGTCAGGGACAACCATGCCCCCCGCCCCATGGTTGAGGTTATCGTGGCTGACACCATCCATGCTCAGCCCTTGTTGGACCAGCCCACTGTGGAACCAGACCTGGCACAGGGTGACTCCATGGCTGACTTCCAGGTCAGCAGGTCTAGGCCACGTGCGCCGGTGAACGTTGGTGTCATCAGGCCACGTGGATCAGGGGCAGCTAGGTCATTTGCTGCCCCGCGTAGGCAGGCTGGGGAGGCTGCAGGGGCAGCTGCGGCTCCATCCACCCCACCTCTCATACACCCATCCAGGACAGTGTCGGTCCAAGTCCATCATGCTGACATTCCCCCTGACACCATCACACTTGAGATAATGCCTGCACCAACTCCCATGCTGAGTGTGCAATCCCACGCTCCTGCCCCTAGTGTCCAGAGCGGCGCAGGACCCTCCGGATCCCCACCACCTTCCAAGCGGAAGAGGAAGAGTGCTCGTCCAGTAGAGGCTGATGCCCCAGACACGGCTACACAGTCCTTCCCGTCAAGGAAGCCCAGCTTCAATGAGGCCGAACTGAATGCACTTGTAGAGTATGTGTCCGCACATGACCGCAAAATGGTGATTGTTGCAGGATCCAAGACCACACCTGCACAACGTCAGGCACACTGGCAGACCATTGCGGACATCATAAGTGCCCTTGGAATCGTGAGGCGCACAGCTAATGAATGCTACAAGCGCTGGAATGACCTGAAGCGCAGGGCAAAGAATAAGCTGGCCTCAAGTCATGCCGCAACTCTAGTGACTGGAGGTGGGTCTCCAGCAGACGACATAGAACTCACTCCACATGAGCAGGTTGCTGGGACCTACGTCACGGAGGAACAGATCCAAGGTGTGGGAGAAGTGGCAGATTACGAGGCATTGTCCGGTGAGTGCACATGCATGTGTGTGTCATCCATGTGCATGGTGTGTGTGGGAGGGCTTCTTTTTGGGTGCCAGGGGAGGGTGTGTGTGCCTGAGTGGTTCGGCTCACCCATGTGCCTCTTCCTATACATTCTTGGCAACAGCATTTGGGTATAGCAGCATCCCTTCGGCCAACATTAGACATCCAGCCCAACACCACGCCAGTTGCCCTTGGAGTGTCATCTTGCCACAACACTGTTGCTTATTTACCTCTGTTTATTCTGGCAGATTGTTTGCATACCACCACTTTTACTCGGGATTTCTCAGTCCTATTGTCACATGTCTGACATGGCTATGGTACAGTGGACTGGCTCAGTTTCCTGGACATGATTAGTTTGGACATGTCCGTGTGCTATAGCACCATTTTTGACTGGCAGCTGCAGGTTAAACATTTGAACCATTACAATGAAAATAATCAATTATATGAACAAACTGGACTGAATGACCAATTGGTGACCTCCTCTCCCTCTTCACTTCATGGCTAGGGTACATACCATCTGTGTGATGGCATGTGTATTTGACCTGCCAATCACTGGCCAATGTGTGATGCCACTGCTAGGCAGCATGCAGCAAATATGTTCATCTTCCATCTTGGTGTCATCAATGTGTGCCATCTGCCTCCCCATCACACGCAGTGAAGGAGCATGCATGAGAGTGTTTTAGTCATGTGGGACATGTGTCAATCAAGTACTGTTTCTGTAGCTTCTCAGCCCTAATTGTGTGCTATAGTGCTAATGCCTGTTTCCATTTGTTTTCTTTTATGTCTTTGCAGGGGAAGACGCACTTGATACTGCTGGGGTTGTGGAGATGGTGCAGACCCAGGAGGGGTCTGAGGGCCGACCGACCACCAGTGAGGGATGTGGTGTGGTGGCGGGTGAGAACCCATAACTGCTGCAGGTCGTGCTCTCAAGGGTTGTCTCTGGCTGCACCTCCCCCGAGCTGTACTCAGGTGTTGATTCGGATGATGAGACCTACGTGCCGTCGCAGGTGAGTGTTCCTGGGAGGGATTCTGTTCTGTCCGACCCACCTGCACCAGGGTTAGAACCCTCAATGGGGATGTCAGTGTTGGCAGGTACGCCTTTGGTGGTTATGGATGCAGGGTCACACTCCGCGACATCTGATCCTGTTCCTGGGCCAGCAGATCAGAGGGGGAATGCAGTCCTGCAGCCTCAGGCAGTGCCGGCACAGCAAGGCGCAGTTCGCCTTGCCCCAGACAGGTGTGGTGCCCGCCGACGTGGTGGCCGTATGCCACCTGGCAATACCGCATGGGAGCAATCCATTTACGGTATGGCAACCCAACAGGCAGCATCATCAGAGATGATGGCTCAGGCAATGGATAGGGTGGCCACTTCCATTGTCCCACCCGAAAGGCTGATGGAGCGACTACAGCAGGCAACCGACTCCATCTGCCAGTCACACAGGGAGGACATGTTGGCGTCCGACAGGGACAGGCGGGCGTCACTGGCGACTCTGCAGGAAGCCATCTCCATAGAGTCCCAGGGCCACAGGGAAACCCTGAGGCTGGAACTCCTTCACCTCAGGACGACTCTTGTTGAGCTTGAGGCTTCAACAAACCGAAGGACAGAACAGCAGCTGGAGCGTCTCACCCGTACGCTCTCAGCTGAGATGCAGGCAACTAGGGCGGAGGTCTGGGCATCCGGTGAGTTGTTGCATGGGGACCTCCGCACACTTATCCTCCAGAATGAGACCTACCACACCCGCGTGCTTGCAGCCATGGAGGAACAGACTAGGGCTTTGCGTGGGCTGCCTCCCATAGTGCCACCACCTCCGGATGCAGCTGCAGAGGGTGAGGATAGCGACAACAGTAATACTCCCACAATAGGGTAGCCGTGTAGGCCATGAGCCCATGGAGGTGTTTTTTTTTCCGCAAGATCCACACAGGTGGGTTTTGGTGTGCACCCTGTCCTCGGACCTCCTGGTCGGCCTCCCCAAACCCCCCCCCCCCCGGGCCCATTAATGGCCATTTTTTTTTTTATTTATTTATTTATTTATTTTTTTTTGGGACAGTGTGTTGCCTTGTGTGGCTCCCCTGGGCATACGCTGCATTGTGGCTGGGCACATGCAGGCTTGTCATGGATTTGGTTCAGATGCTTGGGTTTTTGTCACACACACCCCTCCTGCTTCCCTTTTCCATGGGCTTGCAAAGGGTGTGCCCAAGTGACATTGACGTACATGGTGACATTGGACTCCCATGAGCTGTGTGGGCAGTCTGTAGTCAATACTGTGTATACATTCATAGTGCATATTGTTGTTGTATTGTACACTGCGTGGTGTATTGATATGTGCCTCTGCATCCATCTCATCCTCCATATTTGCAGGTCCATTCCTCATGTCTTCACAATGCGGTCCACCTTGGAACTGGAGTCCATGTTGTAAGCAGTGCACCTACACTCTTGCGTGGCGCTAACACTGTATACTTGGAAATGTTCGGAGGGCTGTCATCATCAGGTGGTGAGGCTAGCTAATTTTAAAGTCTGTAATGTCATGTTTAAGGTAGGTTGGAGGTTGTGTAGGTGATTGGTATTCTTGGTAAGTATTTGGTAATGTGGGTTGTAGGTCCTGCATTACTGTGAGCATTTCATGTGTGGACATGTTTCCATTAGGGACACTGTAGCTGCTGACACTTGGGGCATGTTGTGGGGATTAATTTCTTTCCTCTCACATTGCATGACATGCCATGGTGTGTTGTGTGGCCGTGCCGGGGAGGGGGTGGGTGACATGGCACTGTTTTCATGTAGAATTTTGCAAGTGGGTATTCATTTCTGCAGCATGGAAGTGTCTTTTCATGACACTGCATTGGTGGTGTTTGTGTAGGTAGGGATGCACACATTGTGACACTTCCACATGAACAATCTCAGGCTGCTATGGTTCTGACAGTTGACAGTCCCTTTGTTCGTCTTAATTGTCAGGTCGAGTCATCATTGCTTATCAGATGGTATGTGCCAGGCCTGTGTGCACTCCACTGGGGTGTGATTTCTATGTGAAGCAATTAGCCACCAGCTGCATACGGGCTGCCTCACCCCGTGCCCTCTCCCCTCCCATGCGCAGCGGGCGTGCATGTGGTTGGGGATGTGGGGGCACCACCATGTCCACGGCCAGGCCCCGGAATGTTGCAACATTGTGCACGACACATGCTGCCACTATGATCCTGCACACTACTGGGGGCGCATATAACAGCTGCCCGGCAGAACGGTCAAGGGAGCGAAAGCGTGACTTGAGCACTCCGAATGTGCGCTCCACTATGCCCCGGGTTGCAATATGGGCTGCGTGATGGGGTTCCGAATTGGCGTCATCATGTGGGTGCTCAGAGGGTAGGCACTGTCCCCTGGTGAGGAGGTGATGGGTATCATTAGTGGGGTAGTGACATAACTCTGCATCTGACATGTATGCATGTGCAGTGGCATTCATACTCACCAAGCAGCCATGTATCGCCATGCCGCCCAGCTTCTAGGTCTCGGCTTAGGGTAGACATTCGGTAAATGAAGCTGTCGTGGGTGGACCCTGGATAGTTGGCATATACTGAGGTGATGATTCCCTTAGCATTACATACTACCTGCACGTTGATGGAATGCCAGTGCTTGCGGTTCCTATAGATGTGCTCAGATGCCCTGGGGGGACGTAGTGCCACATGGGTGCAGTCAATGGCACCTAGCACTTTTGGGAATTGTGCCACACCGTAGAAATCGAGGGTGGCAGCCTGCCTTTCTGCAGGTGTCCTGGGCAGGTATATGTGCCTACGGACTGATGGGCGTGCAGTGATGATGTTCAAGACCTGGTGTAGGCAGCGTGACTGCGTGGCCTGTGACACCCCACCCACTATGGCACTTTTCCGCTGAAATGATCCTGTGGCCAAGAAGTGCAGTACATTGAGGACCTTCTCCAGGGGGCTGAGTGCTTGGGAGCACAGGGTGGGTGATGTGAGGTCATCCTCCCACTCACTGACCAGGTCCAGTATTATGTGTGGGGGAAACCTGTACCTCCCATACACCTGGTCATCAGGCATCCCAAAAAGGCTGGTTCTGGGAGTGAAAATTCGGGCCCTCACTATCCTCCTCCTCCTCCTTTGGTAACCCACGGCCACTGCTGCTAGGAATAGTATATTCATCCTGGCGTATGAGCTTGTTTGTTGTTTGCGCGCACTTTTATGCTGCGCGGGTCGACGTACGCCTGCTTCATGCTGGCGTGCGTGTCTCAGGATTGGACCATTTTTCGGCACGTCGTAGGCGAACGTGTGAATCTTCCCGCCCACCCCAGGAATACACGTAGCCCGCTCTCACAGGCACAGTCGCGGATAAATATTCCTGCCCACCCCTGGAATACATGTACCCCACTCTCACAGACAAAATAGCGTGTGTAAGTTCACGCGCACCCCGAAGTACACGTACCCAGGCCAATCGCGTGTGGAACTTCCCGCGCACCCCATAGTACACGTACCCAGGCAAATCACGTGTGGAAGTTCACGCGCACCCCAAAGTACACGTACCCAGGCCAATCGCGTGTGGAACTTCCCGCGCACCCCGTAGTACACGTACCCAGCCAAATCGCGTGTGGAAGTTCACGCGCACCCCGAAGTACACGTACCCAGGCTAATCGCGTGTGGAACTTCCCGCGCACCCCGAGGTACACGTACCCAGGCCAATCGCGTGTGGAACTTCCCGCGCACCCTGAAGTAGACGTACCCAGGCAAATCGCAGGGCTGGGGGGTGGGGGTGGTGTGAGACATGAGTGGGGGCCTGGTGGAGGCTGCCCCTGCACTGCTGGTGGGTGGGGGTGGTGGGAGACATGAGTGGGGGCCTGGTGGAGGCTGCCCCTGGTGGCTGGGGGGTGGGGGTAATAGGGGACATGAGTGGGAGCCTGGTGGAGGCTGCCCCTGCACTGCTGGGGGGTGGGGGTGGTGGGAGACATGAGTGGGGGCCTGGTGGAGGCTGCCCCTGCACTGCTGGGGGGTGGGGGTGGTGGGAGACATGAGTGGGGGCCTGGTGGAGGCTGCCCCTGGTGGCTGGGGGGTGGGGGTGGCGGTAGACATGAGTGGGGGCCTGATGGAGGTTGCCCCTGGTGGCTGGGGGTGGGGGTGGAGGGAGACATGAGTGGGGGCCTGGTGGAGGCTGCCCCTGGTGGCTGGGGGGTGGGGGTGGTGGGAGACATGAGTGGGGGCCTGGTGGAGGCTGCCCCTGGTGGTTGGGGGGTGGGGGTGGTGGGAGACATGAGTGGGGGCCTGGTGGAGGCTGCCCCTGGACTGCTGGGGGGTGGGGGTGGTGGGAGACATGAGTGGGGGCCTGCTGGAGGCTGCCCCTGGTGGCTGGGGGGTGGGGGTGGTGGGAGACATGAGTGGGGGCCTGGTGGAGGCTGCCCCTGGACTGCTGGGGGGTGGGGGTGGTGGGAGACATGAGTCGGGGCTGGTGGGGGCTGCCTCTGGTGGCTGGGGGGTGGGGGTGGTGGGGGTGGTGGTAGACATGAGTGGGGGCCTGCTGGAGGCTGCCCCTGGTGGCTGGGGGGTGGGGGTGGTGGGAGACATGAGTGGGGGCCTGGTGGAGGCTGCCCCTGCACTGCTGGGGGGTGGGGGTGGTGGGAGACATGAGTGGGGGCCTGGTGGAGGCTGCCCCTGCACTGCTGGGGGGTGGGGGTGGTGGGAGTCATGAGTGGGGGCCTGGTGGAGGCTGCCCCTGGTGGCTGGGGGGTGGGGGTGGCGGTAGACATGAGTGGGGGCCTGATGGAGGTTGCCCCTGGTGGCTGGGGGTGGGGGTGGTGGGAGACATGAGTGGGGGCCTGGTGGAGGCTGCCCCTGGTGGCTGGGGGGTGGGGGTGGTGGGAGACATGAGTGGGGGCCTGGTGGAGGCTGCCCCTGGTGGTTGGGGGGTGGGGGTGGTGGGAGACATGAGTGGGGGCCTGGTGGAGGCTGCCCCTGGACTGCTGGGGGGTGGGGGTGGTGGGAGACATGAGTCGGGGCCTGGTGGAGGCTGCCCCTGGTGGTTGGGGGGTGGGGGTGGTGGGAGACATGAGTGGGGGCCTGGTGGAGGCTGCCCCTGGACTGCTGGGGGGTGGGGGTGGTGGGAGACATGAGTCGGGGCCTGGTGGAGGCTGCCTCTGGTGGCTGGGGGGTGGGGGTGGTGGGGGTGGTGGTAGACATGAGTGGGGGCCTGCTGGAGGCTGCCCCTGGTGGCTGGGGGGTGGGGGTGGTGGGAGACATGAGTGGGGGCCTGGTGGAGGCTGCCCCTGCACTGCTGGGGGGTGGGGGTGGTGGGAGACATGAGTGGGGGCCTGGTGGAGGCTGCCCCTGCACTGCTGGGGGGTGGGGGTGGTGGGAGACATGAGTGGGGGCCTGGTGGAGGCTGCCCCTGGTGGCTGGGGGGTGGGGGTGGCGGTAGACATGAGTGGGGGCCTGATGGAGGTTGCCCCTGGTGGCTGGGGGTGGGGGTGGTGGGAGACATGAGTGGGGGCCTGGTGGAGGCTGCCCCTGGTGGCTGGGGGGTGGGGGTGGTGGGAGACATGAGTGGGGGCCTGGTGGAGGCTGCCCCTGGTGGTTGGGGGGTGGGGGTGGTGGGAGACATGAGTGGGGGCCTGGTGGAGGCTGCCCCTGGACTGCTGGGGGGTGGGGGTGGTGGGAGACATGAGTCGGGGCCTGGTGGAGGCTGCCTCTGGTGGCTGGGGGGTGGGGGTGGTGGGGGTGGTGGTAGACATGAGTGGGGGCCTGCTGGAGGCTGCCCCTGGTGGCTGGGGGGTGGGGGTGGTGGGAGACATGAGTGGGGGCCTGGTGGAGGCTGCCCCTGCACTGCTGGGGGGTGGGGGTGGTGGGAGACATGAGTGGGGGCCTGGTGGAGGCTGCCCCTGCACTGCTGGGGGGTGGGGGTGGTGGGAGACATGAGTGGGGGCCTGGTGGAGGCTGCCCCTGGTGGCTGGGGGGTGGGGGTGGCGGTAGACATGAGTGGGGGCCTGATGGAGGTTGCCCCTGGTGGCTGGGGGTGGGGGTGGTGGGAGACATGAGTGGGGGCCTGGTGGAGGCTGCCCCTGGTGGCTGGGGGGTGGGGGTGGTGGGAGACATGAGTGGGGGCCTGGTGGAGGATGCCCCTGGTGGTTGGGGGGTGGGGGTGGTGGGAGACATGAGTGGGGGCCTGGTGGAGGCTGCCCCTGCACTGCTGGGGGGTGGGGGTGGTGGGAGACATGAGTGGGGGCCTGGTGGAGGCTGCCCTGGTGGCTGCGGGTGGTGGTAGACATGAGTGGGGGCCTGGTGGAGGCTGCCCCTGCACTGCTGGGGGGTGGGGGTGGTGGGAGACATGGTTGGGGGCCTGGTGGAGGCTGCCCCTGGTGGCTGGGGGGTGAGGGTGGTGGGAGACATGAGTGGGGGCCTGGTGGAGGGTGCCCCTGCACTGCTGGGGGGTGGGGGTGGTGGTAGACATGAGTGGGGGCCTGGTGGAGGCTGCCCCTGCACTGCTGGGGGTGGGGGTAATAGGGGACATGAGTGGGGGCCTGGTGGAGGCTGCCCCTGCACTGCTGGGGGGTGGGGGTAATAGGGGACATGAGTGGGGGCCTGGTGGAGGCTGCCCCTGGTGGCTGGGGGGTGGGGGTGGTGTGAGACATGTGTTGGTGATCAGTAGTGCAAGGTTACATGTGGGTTGGCTGGTGGGCATGGCCATGGGGGATGGGTTGCCTGTGGCACATGAGCAGGGGTGCAGGGTAGTACCCTGTGGTGTGGGCTGCCTGCAGGGGCCGTGGAGGGTGTAGAGGGAACACCTGGGGGGACCCACATGGCCAAATCACGTGTAGCATTCCCCGGCACCACCGAAATACACGTACCCTGCAGAAATCGCGTGTGAATCTTCCGCGCACATCGGAATACACGTACCCAGGCCAATCGCGTGTGGAACTTCCCGCGCACCCCGAAGTACACGTACCCAGGCCAATCGCGTGTGGAACTTCCTGCGCACGCCCACCTAGCCTGGCCAATCGCGTGTGGAACTTCACGCGCACCCCGTAGTACACGTACCCAGGCCAATCGCGTGTGGAACTTCCCACGCACCCCAGCCTACCCAGGCCAATCGCGTGTGGAACTTCCTGCGCACCCCACCTACCCAGGCCAATCGCGTGTGGAACTTCCCGCGCACCCCGTAGTACACGTACCCAGGCCAATCGCGTGTGGAACTTCCCACACACCCCCACCTACCCAGGCCAATCGCGTGTGGAACTTCCCGCGCACCCCTTAGTACACGTACCCAGGCTAATCGCATGTGGAACTTCCCGCGCACCCCGAAGTACACGTACCCAGGCTAATCACGTGTGGAACTTCCCGCGCACCCAGGAACACGCGCACACGCTATTTTTCACACAGCGGGTGTCCGTGTTTGTCGGCGCCCCTTTGCACCTCATTTGTCCTAGAGGGCCACTGTATGGGCCATTCATCATGGCTGTATATGGGTGCTTTTTGTTAGCGCACATTTTGGCGCACATTTTTTTCAGTCGCAGGGGCGCTACCGCCTGCTTTCTTGTGGCGTACTTGTTTGGCCCTGTGCGCGTCTTTGACCGTGCGCTGGTTTGCCCTATTCGATTCCATGAATACGGGTTGTAGGCGAGCGTGTGGTAGTTCCGCACACTTGCCTCCTGTACTTCCCCCGTGACGCCCATATTTTCACGCGTTGTTCCCCATTCCGAGTGTTACGCCCCGTGTTCCGCCTACTTTTGTGATGGGCGCCGCGCTATGTGCGATTTCGCAGTGGCCATGGCGCACGCTGTTGGATGACCTGTGCGCCGGCGTGCGCGCGCACATTTTTAGCGCACATCCAATGTTTTTCTCGCGCACGGACCTCCATGAATCGCTGTGCGCTGGTTTTCCTGCAATTTTTGCACTTGCACTGTGATTTTCGCACTTTTCCTGCGATTCGCACGTTTTGGCACCTCTGCGCGGGAATTTTCGGCGCACATTAATTCCATGAATCGACCCCATTATGTAGTATCCCAGTAGAAGCGCAATATTTCACGGTAATTGACTTGAAAAATGCGTTTTTCTCAATTCCATTGTACAAGGACGCACAAGATTTGATTTCTTTTAAGTTTCCCCTAATCCGACTGAAAAATACTAGGCTGCTCCAGGGCTACTGTGCGTCCCCATCGATGATCGTTAATAGAGTCCTGCAGATGGACCTTGGCAATATCGATATGAAGAGTATTGTGATACAGTACATAGATGATATTTTGATTTGTAGTATAATAGAAGATGAGTGTAGAAAAGATTTGATTCGACTAATGACTATAGTCGCAGACAAGGGATACAAAGTAGACACAGAGAAGTTAGAGTATTGCCAAGAATAGGTGTTGTACATAGGCTAATTAATCTCATATGAGGGAAAGAAGGTGACACCTGAAAGAGCTGAAGCAATTATGAAAACTGCAAAACTGTACATGGAAAAGCAGATGCAGCGATTCTTGGGATTCTGTAATTATGTAAGAGCATGGGTGTTTGACTACAGTTCATACACAAGACCCCTTTTGCAAGCTTTAAAGAAGGCTCAGGCAAACAAGGAGAAAGTAGAATGGACTGAGGAAGGATTTGAAGAGTTGAAAAAGGCAATTTATATGGCTCCAGCTTTAGGAATTCCCAATTACGCTAACAAATTCTTCTTATTTACACACACTGATGGGAGAGTTATGCCAGCAGTACTAGCACAAAGAACTACATTGGGGTACAAACCCCTGGCATAATACAGTGGGATGCTAGACCCAGTCACGAAAGGACATTTTCCATGCAAACAGTAATTGGTAGCTGCTACGTTCATAAGGTTTCTTCTGCTTATCACCCCCAAGCGAATGGAATATGTGAGAGACTCAGCAGCCTCTTAAAGGAGAGAGTTGCTAAACTAAAATTGACACTGAAGAAGGGATGGCCATATTGCCTGCCCTTAATGCTATATGTCCTAAGGAATCAGCCTGGTTCAGACCATCAACTTACATGTCACGTATTAGTGACAGGGATACAAATGAGAATGCCTTTGACTCCTCCATCGAGGAGCAGAAGTGATGCCCAGAGGTCTGCAAAACTCTTAGGAAGTGAGTTAAATGAGTACTTAACATGGATGACCGCTAGTATCTCTGTCATTTCAGATCAACTCAAGCGCCAGGGGGGTCGGTCTCAGACCACAGATGAAGACCATTCAGCAGCCAGAGTTTCTAAATTACAATCAGCACCCAAGTTATTTATTGGTGACAAGGTGCTAATTCGGAACTTTACGAGAAAGTGGCACAAGCCTAGATTCGTTGGCCCATTTGTTGTGGAAGACATTACTCCTTCTGCACTCAAGGTTCAAGGCAGAAGAGCCTGGATTCATTTAAGGGATCTTAAAACCTGCATTGGAGAGGCTGATGCACCCCTAATGATGTTTGTTTGTTTGTTTGTTTATTTATTTATTGTGCGCACCAGACCCTAGGGTAGCAGGGCGCAAGAGAACAAGGAGGTTTACAGCTTAGTTAACGTTTACAGGTTACAGATTAGTTAACGTTACAGGTTACAGGCATAGTGGACATTTCGAATCTGCAGGGTAGGGCAAGTGCAAGTGCAGATAAGGCGTAGCTAAACAGTCAAATCTATGGCGATCAAACAGTAAAAGCAGGTTAGTACAAACATTATAAGAAGACGTTACGTATAAAGTGACATACGCTATGTCGCATTCTCAATAAGCCATTTTATGGTGTTCTTTCTGAAGTTATTGAAGGTTTGGTCAGATCTGAGTGCAAGGGGTAGGGAGTTCCATAACTGTGCTGCCTTAACTGGGAAGCTGGAACCTCCAATGGTGGCTAGTTTGAATCTGGGCACTAGGAGGCAGTTGGGGCTGGCTGTCCTTGTGAGTCTCGTTGGATTTTTCCTGTTGAAGCGTTCTGAGAGGTATCGGGGAGCTTTGTTGTTTAGGCATTTGTGGATAAGGGACGCAGATTTAAGGTTGATTTTTTCTTGGGTGGAAAGCCATTTGTGTTTTCGTCTTATTTCTGAAATGTGTGCACTTCTGGGGATACTTAGGGCCGCTCTAAGTGCATTGTTTTGGAGCACTTGGATTCTGTGGATGATTTGTTTGGTAGTCCCTATGTAGAGGGCGTTGCAATAATCTAATTTCGATAAAATGAGGGCTCTAGCTAGAATAAGACAGCTGTCCTCTGAAAGGAATGGTTTCCCAGCTCGTATTAACTTGCATGTATAGGCAGTGGATGATGACAGTGAGTTCACCTGTTTGGTGAAAGATAGTGTCGCATCAAGGTAAAAACCTAGGGTTTTTACTTCTCTGGCGACCTTGATAGTGTTGCCATCGATGATGAAGGCGGAGTAGTTTTGGTTAAGTTTGGAGATACGGGCTGCCGTGCCCAGGATGATGAGCTCTGTTTTGTCATCGTTCAAGCATAGGCCATGGTTGGCCATCCATGCCTGAACGATGCTATAGACTCTATTCACCAGAGCCAGATCTTCGACGTAATCCCCAGTAAGTGGTAAGAGAATCTGAGTATCATCTGCATAGTTAGTGTAGGTGATACCCAGATTATCAAGATCGTCAAAGAGTGGCTTGGTGAAGATGTTATAGAGTGTCGGCGAGACGCAGGATCCCTGGGGCACTCCGCAGGTGATTGGGATAGGGTCTGCTGCCGCTGCGGGGGAGAACACCCTCATAGTCCTGTCACTAAGAAATGATTGAATCCAGACTATAGCCTCCTCTGAGAAGTGGGCAGCCGAGTCCAGGTGATTACATAGGACTTTATGATCCACCAGATCAAAGGCGGCTGAGAGGTCTAGAAGGAGGAGGAGAGCTAGTTTTCCCTCGTCTCTGAGTGAATCTATTTGGGCTTTTAGGTCGATAAGGGCAGTCTCTGTGCCGTGTTGCGGACGGAAACCGGATTGGCGGGTGCCGAGGAGATGGTTCATCTCAAGGAAGTTCTGGATTTGGGTGTATGCTACCTTGTCTAATATTTTTAGTAGGAAGGGAACCGTGGTGATGGGCCTGTAGTTAGTAGGAATGTTGGGGTCCAATGTTTGCTTTTTTAGGAGGGGGAGTACCCAAGATTCCTTTAGGTTGCGGGGGATGGTGCCCGTAGTAAAGGAGGCATTGATAAGTTTTGTGATAAAGGGGGCTAAGTCCCTAGCCGCATCCTTGATCAGTTGTGCGGGGCATTGGTCGCCTTTGCAATTAGAAGGTTTGAGAGTCAAAATGGTCTTCTCTACCTCAATTACTGAGACCTTGGAGAAACGGAATTGGGTGGATTCTGGGTTGTTGGATGTGGGAATTTTGACTATCAGAGGTTGAGTTGGCAGAGAGGCTTTCTTTAGGGCAATTTTGATAGAGGCAAGAAGAAGAATTTCAGCACGTGCAGACTCGATCGAAGACGAGGAAGAAGGATGATAAACCAATGGATTAATTAAAAAGTGTAGAGTAGCACTTGAACTCTGGTTCCCCCGGAAAATCCTTATAGGTATTATAGCAGGCGTGCAGATCCATTTCTTGAGCCACAGAGTTCTTTGAAAATCAATTTTAGAAAATTGTTGACACATTGTAAATATGTTGAAGCGACAGCATCTGATGAAAAATTGGAAGTGTGAGCAATACGCTGATTCTTTTCATACAGCGCAATTGTTTGGTTGAATGTATGGTTTTGACAAACAACGATGCCCATAGGTTCCTACTTGATGTTTTCATATATATACTTCGAGCTTATCCCGCTATTGTTGGGCGTAGTGTTAACATATTGATACTAAAATGGCCCTGCGATGAAGAGGCTGCTTACGGCAATAACTGAGCAGATTCTGCAGCTACCTGATTTACCTGAATTGCCTGATTAAAAAAGTGTTTTCCTTCTTTACAATTAGTATACAGGCATAATGAGGAATTTTGAAGAAGTCATGATTTCAGAGAATTAACAAACTCAAGAAATACCAAAGAGGCACAAATGGTGTGGTTTAATATTCTGATGTATAATGTACGCATGTACATTGTCTATTTTTGTTTTCCTGTTTCTCCTGGTCCACACTCTTTAATTTATTGGTCCAGGAACAGTGGAAACTTCTTTGATTCTTCCTACTCAAGGAACTCGTGCAGATTTGCCCATTCTAGATGAGAGTAGACCTCCAGTGCTTTCTGCCCATAGCAGAGTTGCGTTAGATTTGTTTCCATGGGATGCGTCCATTATGTTGGGAAAACACAAGAGAAATGCAGAGGAGGATGATTATGGGATTAACACATATTTAGACAGTACAGCACATTTGGTTAATAATATGTGGTATGAGCACATGAAAAAGGTGGATGAAAGAACATCTAAGGAGGGTTGTCTGCTCTCTCATACCATATGCCATGAGTGTTGCCCAAACTTTAATTCCCAGAGAAGTACCCAGAGTGTGATGCCTGATGTCTTGTCCATTTTGTTGCATGCATGACCCAAGTACAGTTCCAAGTGCATTGGGCCACCCTGCGATGGAGATTGAAATGGTCATTCCCATTCCAAGATGATTATATCAAGACTACACAGATGGAAAAGGAGCCCTCATGGAAGAGCAATATGCTCACATACGCTAGTGCAGGACGGACAGGATGAAGTAGTCATAACAGAAATGAGGAGAATGGACTGTCCGGATAAAGCAGAATTGCCTTGGATACCTGGATGCTGGGAGAGAACACAGATGCTAGTCTTTGGAAATCTCAACGGACCAAAAAGGACGGGAAGAAGGATTGACGTCCTCTGCAGCTCATCTCTTAAAGAAAGAATATATACGAGAAGTACAAAAGGTGAATGATGAATGTTTAAAGTCATGGGCTGAGCATGCCAAGATGCTGACATAGGTAGAAGATGAATCAGGACTAATGATTGTAATCCACTGATGAATGCAACATTGTGTTTCCAGCGAAAAGGGAAAGACAAGTGGGAGATAACATAGGTTGCAGGACTATAGTTGATGTTTCCGGTATGGGAGCAGGAACAGCCTTCCTGCTGGATCGATATTGGGCTTGTGGGCCCATAGCCTACATGAAGCTGCCCAAGGATTGGGGAGGAACGTGTTCCTTAGTGCTTGTCCATGCTCCGGCATCAGTGATTCCGAAGAGTGACCTGAATATTGGTGAATTTCCAATAGCAGATGCCCATTTGAGGAGGAGGCGATCACTTGAATTTGTCAATTGACCCAAGAGGGAGAATTATTTCTCTGCTAAATCAATAGAAGCCTTCAATGCTATTCCATATAAACATAAACTGTTCAGCAAGACTACTTCAATTTTTATGACTATCTTTATGCCTGGGACCCAAACAATGGCCAATGCCAAATGGCTACAGATTACCGGATGGAAACTCTTGCAGATGATCAACACCACTATTAAGGGATTCAATGCGATCAAGGAGGAATTGAAGACCATAAGGGTGATGACCCACCAGAACAGATATGTTCTTGATATGATCACAGCAAAGGATGGAGGTGTTTGTGCCAAAATTGGATCATCATGTTGCACATTAATACCTTCTCACGATGACAAAAACGGGAATTTGACAGAAGCCACAACCCTGCTAACTAAGTTACACAATAAGATGGAAGATGAGACAGAAAACATTGCTGATGATGGCTGGTTTGAGTTCATCTTCTCATGGGTACCACAAAGGATGGCGAATATCTTCAAGCTCTTGGGAGCTATAGTCATAATGATGATGTTTGGATTCTGTATAATTAGGATAATGACTACAGAGTCTAAGTAGACAGCAAAGAAAGCTGCAGGAATGAACATCATGATATATGTTGAGCGAGGATTTGGACCCAAAGAGTTGACAGATGAAGATATCAGAGACTACAAAAAAGGTCAGTATCTTAGCACCAGAGGGGACGAAGTTCCTGCATCCTATGAACCACAAGAAGTATGTGGGACGATGGATTTACTGTATCCCGAATGGACAATTTAGTCACATGACCTAAAAGGAGTTTGGACCCCAAAAATGCACTTTTTCAAAAAAGAATGTTGAGATGTTGAAACTGGGGAAGGATTGGTCGATGACTATACCAGGGGGGTGGGGGTGAAGAGGAGCAGCTGAATGCCTCTACAGGAAGTCCCTCCGTAATTCTGCCTATATTCTGGAAACCAGAAATTGCGACATGTGAAATACCAGTAATGGTACCTACATCACAAAGAATCTTTGAGACAAGAGGCCTCATTACGAGGCTGGCGCTCCCATAATGAAGGGTGCCGGTACGGGACTGGCACTGTTCATTAAGGGATGCCTCATTACGAGGTCCCCTAGTGGGACCCGGAACAAATGTCCTTTATGGGTCCCGCGAGGGGACCAAGGAGCTAATAACGGGCGCGTTATTAACGGGCCTGTTATTAGCTCCATCCCCATTCCCATTGAGCCCTATGAGGGCTCAAATGGGAATGGGGATTGGTTTTGTGAATGAGGAATTACCGGGTCCTCCAAGGTTGGAATGACCCGGTAATTCCTCATTCACAGAACCCGGAGCTGGAACCCGGTATGGAGGCACCCATGCCCTTATTAGGGGCATGGCTGCCTCCATACTCGTAATGAGGCCCAAGGTATCCGTTGAGAAGACCCTATGAGAAGTACCTCGAAAGACTGATGGTCTCCTAAAAGGAGCCCCTGAAGAAGTGTCAAGATGCGAAAAGGAGAAGCTGGTGACGTCACGAGACGTGAGTGTGACACACTGAAAAGGTGGACCAGAGAAGAGAATGCATAGGTGATATAGACTCTGATGGTGAAGTAAAGAATTAAGAAGGCTTTTATATGCAGAATGAAGATTGAACGTGTGAAGAGCCTTGCAGAAAATACAAGCTGTTTTACAATTGTACAGACCCTGCAACACAAGTAGACTAAGTATTCATAAGGCTGGCTATACGTAGTATATAGAATGCAGGCGGTACCGCCAACATACATGTGTATAGAGTTCTGGACATTCGATGATACGTTTTAGTAAGCAAGTCTGCATGAAGAAAGACTTGTTGGAAGCTCTGTGTATCGCAGCAAAGAATATGCTTGAATTCGAAGCAAGACGGCTATGTGGCTTGACGTCAAAGACTGGAAGCAGCCAAGAAATGGTTATCATCTGTGAAGAACAGTAAAACGTAAGAAGCCGAGGCGTTCCTTGAGAAGTTGCAAGGGGAGAATACCATGGTGCCAAGTTTCCTTATTAAGAAAAATGTACTACCAAATACAAGCAAATTCATGGTGTCTGATCATGTGAGCCGAGGGTGAATATAGACGATGGGCATGGTGCACCAGATTGAAGATAGCAAGTGCTAATACTCCCTTATATTCCATTAGACAAGAAGCTACTACAAGGCCGAGTTCAAAGACAATGTGAATGGCAGACGGCATGAGTGATGAGAGATGTCATGCTAATTAGGTGGGGAGATACAGTCAAGTCCACCCACCAGCACCTGGGGTACCAGCTTACTTGCTGCTAGAGCACTGAATGTTCCAGAAGGGTACACGCGTGCCAACCAATTCTAGAAGGTCATATAAGAAAGAGCCTTATAGTTTAAGAGCCAATGATGTGTTTCTAATTACTGTCGAAGGTGACTTGCACTATGACTTGCACTAGGGAAAGGCATGAGTACCCATCTGACTGTAGAGACCCAATCATGACCCTACCCCATATAGAAAGTATACTTAGATGCTCCCCTTGAGCCAACCACAATCTCCCGTAGGTTTGCTTAATTTGCCACGTAGTATGACGTGCCTTATGATAAACTTTTAGTAGTAATGTGTTGTTTTTTATTAAGCGCTTCGAGATCATGCTGTGCGACATCTGTTGATGTCCGTTGTACGCCCTATTTTAGACTATTGGTATTAAAACAGAGTTATTTGCCAACTTCCTGATTCGGTCTTAATGCTTTGTCTAAGAAGCTATTCTCTGTCCCATCCATAGTACGACATGTTACCTTGAGTAAAAGGGCCTCCAGGGTACAGATGAGTTCTTTCAGCAAAAAACTGTAGGCAAAAAACAAATCGAACAAAAAAAACATTGTTGATGTATCAACGTCGTACCCCCAGGACTTGTGAGGTCTCTTCCATTTCCAGGCTCTTGACATCTTAAAGATAGGGCCTAATTACGAGGTTGGCGGAATGGGTTTACCGGCACCGGTAATGGTGCCTCTGCCGGTAAACCCATTCCGCCCTATTACGAGGTTCCCTTGCGGGACCTGCACAGAAAGTCTGGTCAGACCAGACGTCCTTTGCGGGTCCCGCAAGGGGACCAAGGAGCTAATAACGGGCCTGTTATTAACGGTCCCGTTATTAGCTCCATCCCCATTCCCATTGAGCCCTATGGAAGCTCGAATGGGAATGGTTTTGTGAATGAGGAATTACCGGGTCCTCCAAGGTTGGAATGAACCAGTAATTCCTCATTCACAGACCCCGGACCCGGACACGATTTTGGAGGCAGCCATGGTGTTAATAGCACCATGGCTACCTCCAAACTCGTAATGAGGCCCTTAGTTTCAAAAGGTGAGCAAGGTGTGTGGTATGATCCACTGCTTGTGGTAGAACCTTCCAGTCTCCATTGAGAGATCAGTGCCATCTGGTGGGGGTAGGTCTTAGCAATTACTCACCCTGCTTGTGGTAGAACCTTCCAGTCTCCATTGAGAGATCAGTGCCATCTGGTGGGGGTAGGTCTTAGCAATTACTCACCCTGCTTGTGGTAGAATCTGCCAGTCTCCATTGAGAGATCAGCACCATCTGATGGGGGTAGGTCTAAGCAATTACTCACCCTGTTTAAATACTGCACATGCCATTGTCACGTCAGCAGAAGTTCTACCATGCAAATGACTTACTTTTCTCTGTCTCAACGGCCAGCATGCTATGGGAGGGGGTCGAGGGCCTTGATCACACTCTCCATGCAGGGCAAAGCAGTGCTGCAATGCCACGCACCCTTGATGGCCATGATGAGCTGCAAGCTGGGGGCCTTGATGCTCAGCACTAGGTCAGTTGGGAGTGGGTGAGGGAGGGGAGGTAGATTGAGCACAACAGCAATTTAGAAGAAGCTGTGCTGTGGGGGGGATTTCATAGAGAAGTGCAGATTAGCGGGACGCCCGTTGCAAGCTGCATGATACATGTGTTGTGTATAGTATATGCCTTTCTGGAACATGCTGTCGCAGTTCTCTGGGGGAAAAATTGAGTACTTGATACATTCACTTGGATTGTGTAATATTGGGTCACTTTGAAGAATCTTTCCAGGGCCACTTCTGGCTCCCAGTCCTGTGAGAGTTACCCCGGTTCCCCAAACAAGCCAGGGAGGAGTAGAAGGAAGGATCCTCCCCGCTGGTGCACCGTGCACTGTCAATGTTGTCAAGGCGAGGCTGATGTCGGTTAGGATTGGAGGAACTGACAGAATTATTGTTTTATTCCGGCACTGCAATGTATGTCAAGAATACGCGCATAGGACCTGAACAAATATGATCTAATTGTAATTGACGAATAAACGCTGCCCAAGCCGTAACATCCCATTGACAGAAACAGCAAGGAGGCACAAAATGGCGGATTGCTTCCCTGGGGCGAGGAGTCAACAAAGACTAGGCAGAGACGACGGGCTTCCCCTGCCCCTAGGTATTAAATCAGCTATGCGCCGCGGTACAGGCGGAGAGCGCCTCCGCCCGGAGCCGTACATTTCGCTATTTCTGTTGGCGCCTTTGCCTCCTTTTCAGCGATATCCTATTAGCATGCGTTCCTCTCCTCCAGTTACAGATGTGCCAGGTCTGAATCTGACAAGGTAACTGCAGAGGTTTGCTGGAAGCAGGTTGTCTGCCTGCTCGTGTTGTATAATAACAGGGAAATGGGACGTGCCGGCGTGATAGACTGGGTTTCCTGACTCAGGCGCTCCAGACAATTGTTCTTTGGCGGTGATATTGTGGAACAGCCAATGCAGAATAATTTGAAATGTCTCGAGCGCTTTGTGTACTTTGGTTCTCTGTCGCAGCCAGCTTCCAATATGATCTGTATGTTTATTAATGCGGCTTTGAGTGCCGGCGCAGGGACCGTGCCAGCTAGACAGTCCTATCTTCCAAAACATAGAATCACAATGGAATCACAATGCATTTTAAGAATAACATTAAAAACGAACTAGCCATCCTTGAAATATTTTCTTCAAAAGGGACACTTTAACTGTCTTTTTTTTTATGACTCAGTGGTGCATTATGGGTAGTCTATTATGTCACCCTGACCTGGACATGCAGCCGCTTTTAGCTTTAAGTGGCTGAAGGCGGCAGCATCTACTTCCGGGGCAGGCCTGACCATGAGCTCACTCCATGAAGCAATCAGGACTTTCCTGCCCAGAATGCACGTGGTCTGGGGCTCCCTGGCTATTAGGTTTTAATTCTATATAGCAGCACCCCATTTTCTGAAAACCCGGCTCATTAACATTAGTGTAGGAAACACAGAGACTGGCCGCTTTTGTCTTCAGAATATTCTGTTCTGGCTGAGTTGAATATTTCACAGCATATTGTGGCAAATGTTGGATCTTGGTTGTTGCGGTTGCTCATGGGAGATTGGCTTGGCAATTCAGGCTAGACTGACCTCATTGGTAGGATCAGGCTGAGATGCAAAGGTATTTTCTCTTCTGGCATGGCACAGAGAGCTAAAAGGCGACAGAAGTCCACCTAAGTGGGTTGCAGTCCACAGAACAGGAATGTGTAGCGTCTGTTTGTGTGCAGTAGAGGCAGTGCCGGCCTTAGTGGCAGCAGCGACCCGGGCAGAAAAAGAGCAATTTGGTGCCTCCCGATCCCCCACCACGCCGCTGTTCAATTTGTGGGGGGTGGAGGTACCAAATGTTTCTTTTTGTGGTGGGAGAAATGTCATTTTAAAATTAAATGCTCTTGTGGGAGCCGGTGCATTTTACAACAATGGGGTGCTGCAGCACCCTATTAAGATGATTATCGCCCCACTCCCGTGCCGGAGCCAGGTGCTAATTATCTCAATAGGGTGCTAGTACCCTATTGTTGTTAAATGCACCCGCAAGCAAATTTAATTTCAAAATGACACTTTCCCAACCACACCAGCTTGGGGTAGCCCTTGAAAGGCTCCCCCGAGCTCGCGCCCTGGGGGACTGTGGCACCCACGGGCGGTCGACCGGCCCGCCCTGCCCTAAAGCCGGCTCTGAGTAGAGGACTTCACACATTGATGGCTAATTCCAAATCTCTTGGGGGTTCAGCCTCTGTGAGTAGGTGAATCCAGACAAGGACACCTTGCTCTCTGAGCCTAAGGAGCTCCTTAGATGTGCTTGGCATGGGATGGTATGGTATGGTATTGTTTATTTGTAAAGTGCGTATACACAAGCAAGTGTTTAAAAGCTCTCAAGGAGAGGGGAAATAGGGGAAAAAACAACAGTCGTTCAGAGCCTCTGAATTTCTGAACGATATAGACAATCTTCAAGGCTTGGTGCATTCAGATCGTGCAATTGCGCAGATAGGTGCAAGAGAGGGTGGGGGAGGGGACCAAGTGCGCCCAATCAGTCAGAAGCTGGGTTAAGTGCTGAGAGATCCACTTGTAAAAGCAAAAGGAAATATCGAGGCTGAGTACCACAAAAGGAAATACACCAAACGCGGGTTTACAAAGATACACAGATCTTTATTCAAAGTAACTGAACAGTTTTCAAAGGAACAAAGTATCAGATAGCTATCTGGCCCTCAGTACATCACAACGAATATCAGCACGCTCGATGTGAGAAGTGAGTGGGACTGTACATCAGAATATTCGCTCTTTCATACAGTTAACATGATGTTCAGCCCCTCTGTACGTTAATAATTCCCAATCTAGGGTTTGTGCCGAGTTCACCTCTGACTCACCCAGCTATATGAATATGGATCACCTTCAGTTTACATGTTCAACAAATCACAATAGCAACAGTATATTCTCGGATCTAACATAAGCCTTAGTACATATTTTAATACAATGCAGTTCAGCAAGTATTCACGTTTAGTATTTACACAACATTGTGCTTAATATATGCTCGCAAATCAGTTACGTTGGCACAGGTAATCCTCGATCTATAGGTCAACAAAGGACAAGGTCTCACTACATGACCCTAACATTTGGCCTACGGGCAGTTTAGGCATTAACTTGCATACAGAGGTCAAGACGGCCATGTTACAAACAGAAGGACACTGTCCACCATTTTAGAACACAGGGTGACTTTGGAGCGAGCATCAAAATGGCGGATGAACCTAAAATGGTGGCTTAATCGATCTAAGGTCAGAACCCTGCAACGCGGATTTCTTCGCAGAGTGACTGGGCTTAGGCCAACATATACAATAAAGGAGGCACAATATAATATCCCGTTCGACAAAACCTCCTTTTGGCCTAAGCCAAGCGCCATACTACTTCTAGTCACTTCACGAGTAACTCCACGTCTCAATGTCCATACATCCTGAATCACTATCGGAGATGTCAATTGCCATAAAATCAGAAAATAAGATTTCTTTCAGCACATATTCGTTGGAGCTCTTATCTGGAGTGTATACCTTGTGTCCTAATGAACCCATCACCTGTGCACAACATCCTCCTAGCATTGAACATATACCAGGAAGACATTGTATACAACAAAAAAGAAACAATAGGATTCCCAAAATAATCAGCAAGACCGAAAGTAGTTTCCATCCCCAAGATCGCAAGAAGCCCCAGAACCAAGCGCTAAGATCCCAGTTTCCCTCAGGAACATGCACTTCTGAATTTAGGACGTGAATATTCTGTATTGCCTTGAAGATAGTTGGCAAGGAATCTGGCACAAAAACACAGCAAGCGGACCCCCCTAATTTACATACCCCACCACGTTCAGCCAGGATGACATCTAATGCCATCCGGTTCTGAAGTACTACTAACCTTATTGCTTTCTGTTCTAGAGTCATATAAAAGAGTATGTCAGTGGTCCGGTTGACGGTCCTCTCCAGTACTCTCGCTAGTCTCCTGATATCTTCAGAGTTCATTATTTGTCCCCAAAATGGCACAAAGGATTTAGCTACATCACCCAGGACTTGTGCTGGAGTGTCACCATTCTCGTCTCGCCATGGACGAGCCTTTGAAATTTCTAAGGTTCTTGCAATGAATACCCCGAGTAACAGGATCCCTAAATAACAAGTTCCCTGCCAATCCCTGCATAACCATGGAAATACTACATTACCGTAAAGTAGACAGGTTCGCCTACATACAAAGGTCTGTCTTCACCAGTTAAATTCGCAAAGTTGGCGCAACCTTTGAAATCACTGATTAACTGAGTACCATTTCTTTGTATGCAGAAAGAAACTGAATCGGGGCTATGGTTAACAGTGTAAGAGGGAGGCGTGGCATCCTTATTGCCTATAGGAGCCATCTTAAAAGGATCAAAGATTGAAAAGGACAGGACAGTCTATCAGACGGCCTAATAGAATCAACATTAAACTTACTCCTATTTGCAAAAAGAGAGCATCCGAGGGGCGTCAATACGTTTTTCGAACTCGTTCAAGTTAGACCCATCGAAGTTCCCCGATATGCTATCGTTCCATCGGCCAAAGAATAGTGCTCTAAGAGAAGCATAACATGCAGTTGTCAAAGGCAGATGATGAATATACCAACCTAGCACTTTATCCCCATGTTGCGGTAAATGTGAGCAGACCCAGCAATTAGATTTGTTAAAAATGGCATGTGTAGCATTCATGATGAGTAAAAGTGTGTTGTTGTGATAGTTATTTCTGTGCTGAGAGTCTCTAGGAGATAGAGTGTGCAGATGCACGAAGGGAGTAGGAACTGTAGGTACATTTTCAGTAGGCAACAAATTCTCAAACGGATGTACTTCTTCTAAATGCCAGAAACCTAAAACAATGACTATTGTGAAACCAATTAACATTATCACAAGACAGCAATACATTTTCGTGGATTTTCCATTCTCGCAGCTGGTCACATTTTCTCTTATCAGTTCTGTACGAGCAGAAGCAGTTGCAGGCATTGTAGTTTTCAAACGAAAGCACCAGTGTTATTTGCTGGCGACCTCCAGGCCGAGCGTCCTTCCACAAACCCTAGCCAACAGAATCCCCTTCTGTGCAAATGATCGGGCCAAAAGAGACAAGCCCTTTGATGATTTCCTTCGATAGCACAGCCGAACCGTGCAGTAAGTCTATTTCCTCAGATGCAGATCGTACCTTGTGCTTCCTGGTACTGAGTGATCTGTGAACAACGTGTCGTCACTTCCTGTTGGAAGCGACGAATCCAAAGCAGGATCGGATGCAAGATCCAGAACAAATTCAAAAGACTAAACTGTTGGAGAATGTGGAGACAAAATGGCTGTTTCCCCAGGCCTCACGGGCTCAGGGAGAGTCTCTGATACACTCTCGATGCTATTTACTGCTTCAAAATCATTTGTTGCAGTACTGGTAAGGGGTTCTGTGTCTTCTGTAGCGTGTGGCACTGGGTGTGGAATCCTCTTGGTGTGCGTCGCGTGGATCCAATGTTTCCGGCCTGCTACCCACACCTCAGTCTGTGTGACCAGCAGGACTTGGAAGGGGCACCGCCAACATGGTGCGAGGCAAAAAGAACGCTCAAATGATTTCACAAGGACCCACTCACTCGGTCGTATGCTGTGACCGGGACCCTCGTACCGTACTGGTAAAGCCTCTTGCACCTGATGATAAATCAAATACAGATTTTTAGTTAACTGGCCACAGTAATCAGAGAGAAGTACATTTTTGACATCTCGTAAAGAGCGAGACTTTGGAACATTTCAAATATTAGCTGGCCTCCCCATAACCACCTCAAAGGGAGAGAGCCCAGTCTTAGTTTGAGGGGTTGTCCGCATAGATAATAATATGATCGGTAAGGTGTCTGGCCATTTTAGTTTGGTGCCGGCACACGTCTTAACGAGCTTGTTCTTGATGATGCCATTGTGTTGTTCCACTAGTCCAGCACTCTGAGCGTGTTTAGCCGAATGGAACCGTTTATCGATCTGTAATCCCGCGCATATCTGCAGAATTACAGCAGTGATAAAATGTGGACCATTGTCCGATCAGAGGACTCTTGGTAACCCAAACCTTGGAAAATATTCCTTTAACATAGTCTTTGCTGTGGTCATAGCTGTGGCATCTTTGACAGGATAAGCCTCAACCCTTAATACATATTTAAAACTATTACAATGCTCCATCTCAATAAAATCAAAATGAATAACCTCAAAGGGAACAGAAGGTGGACCAAAACTACCCCTAGGAGTTGATGTGCCCTTTCCCATATTATGCTGCAAACAAATCATGCATCCCTGAACAAAGCGTTCAGCTATTTTAAGGATTTTGTTATTTACCCATACTTTTTGCAACATTTAAGTAATTTTATGAGCACATATGTGTGTGGGACCATGAGCCATAACAACCATCATCATAATGTATGCGTCAGGCAGTAACCATTTCCCTTCAACTTTGTCCACCCAACACCCATTATCATCCAGGTTCCCCAAGACCTCAGCCCATTTCTTAGACTCTTCTAATGTGGCATCGGCTTGGATATCCCTTACGGAATCAATACCCTCATCCAAAGTGCAAGCATTTGTGGCTTCCCTTAAAGTATACATTTCTGAAGAGAGATCAGTGGCAGTCTGTTTGGCTATCTGGTCAGCAAAAGCGTTCCTTTTTCCTACATGATCTGCAATTTTCTGATGCGCTGCGCATTTTATGATAGCTAGCTGAGTAGGGAGTGCAAGTGCTGAGAGTAGCCGTACTATCAAGGAGCAATGTTGGATTTTAGTGCCATGTGAGGTCAAGAAACCTCTTTCTGCCCAAAGTCTACCGAAGTTGTGAACCACCCCAAAGGCGTACTGACTGTCTGTATATATGTTTACTGTAAGCCCTTCGGAAAGTTCACAAGCTCGGGTCAATGCTATAATCTCTGCTGCCTGCGCAGAGTTATCCGTGATTCTCTTGGTTTCCACAATCGTGCTCAATGTAGTGATTGCATAAGCAGCTGTGGATGTAGCATCCGGGAGTTTGAAGCAGGTGCCATTGCAAAACAGCTCCCCTTGTGGATTGTTCAAAGGAGTATCTTTCAGATCGATTCTACCCTTTGTCTCTTGTTCGGTAGTGTAAAGGAAGTCATGTGACTCTTCGTCACTGCAAGCAGTACCTTGAGGGAAAGTTAAAAGTTCAGCCGGATTAAGAACACAACACCACTTAATTTGTATGTGCGGTGCAAACAAGATAAATTCATATCTCGTTAAGCGTGCAGAGGTGAGGTGTTGCGTTTGAGTTCTGTTCAGTAGAACATCTACAGAGTGATGTACCATCAGGGATAAAGCATGGCCTAGGACCATTCTCTCGCTCTGTTTTACAGATGCAGCAGAAGCAGCGACAGCTCACAAACATCTTGGCAAAGCGCATGATACAGGATCAAGGGCGGAAGAAAAGTAGCCGCGCGGCCTATTCTTCCCTCCATGTTCCTGCGTTAATACAGCCAAAGCACATCCATCACATTCATACACATACAACACAAAGGCCTTTTCATAGTTTGGTGTGCCCAAAACTGGTGCCGAGTACAATGCAGTCTTGAGCAAATCAAATGCATGCTGGTGTACCAAGTTTCATGGTAATGGCGAAGAAATGCCCTTCTTCGTCAAGGCCAACATTGGTTTAATCTCTAGTGAGAAGTTGGAGATCCACTGCCTACAGTAAGAAGCCATTCCTATCAAGGCTCTAACTTCCTTCTGCGTATTTGGGAAAGACATGCTAGAAATAAGTTTTATCCGTTCAGGCGTCAACCTTCTTCCCTCCTTTGACAGGAGATAGCCTAAATAGGCGACCTCCTGACAACAGTATTGAAATCTTTTAAGCAAAGCTTTATGTCCATGTTTAGCCAAGTGAATAAGCAACAACACAGTGCCCTCCTTTCAAGCACTCTCCGAGTCAGCAGCTAAAAGCAAGTCATCAACATATTTAAGTAGTGTACAAGTAGAGGGCAACTCTAGGGTATCGAGCTGCTCTTTCAAAGCCCTACTATAAATGCTCAGGCTTTCCGTGTAACCTTGCGGTGCACGGGTGAAGGTAAACAAACATCCCCCTAAGGTGAACGCAAACAGGTATCTACTGTCTTTGTGTATTGGAATACTGAAGAAAGCGTTCTTTAGATCCACAACACTAAAATGAGTAGCTGAAGCTGGGATCATATTTAATATTGTCGTAACATCAGGCACAATTGGAAATTGTGGAGCAACAATCTTGTTGATGGCACGTAAATCAAATATGAAACAAAAAGGAATTGCATTATCGCCTTTTTTGTACACGGGCAAAATCGGACTATTGCACAAACTACCTGCAATTTCCTCAATCACCACTCGATGCACAAAATCAGAGATAATGCATTTCAAAGCTTGCTCAGCATCGACCCAAATCTTATATTGTGGAATACGTGGCAGCTTTTCTCCATGTTTCAAGACAATTTTAACAGGTTCGATTTTCAAAACACCAATATCATTGTCATCTATTGCCCACAAACACTCCGGAACATCACTGAATTCCGGTGACAAAGGACTGGTCAAGAATTGAGAGACAGAAAGTTGCTGTGGTGAAATCGTCAAACACACTCCGTCAGAAGAACAATGAATTACCTCATTTAATTCCTTCAACAGATTCAACCCCAACAAATTCTCTCCACAATTCGTAGTCAAAAGGAATGAACAATGGTCTGTAAATGGACCCAAAGTAATAAGTACCGGCGAAGAAACCGGACAGCAACTGGTGTGCCAGAAAACCCTACAGAAACATTGGTTTGTCCTGACAGTTGAATGTTTGGAACCTGTGAATGATCAATGGAACACCTCTGTGCCCCTGTATCTATCAACAATAGATGTTTCCTATTTCCCACCAACATCTCAACGTAAGGACCTTTCTGATTAACAGGAATAGGCGTCGGTTCCAAACCCTGCTTCAGGCAATCCTAACAGAACAGAATGTCGTCAAAAGGAAGTTCTTCAGAGAGGTAATCAGCAGAAGGATGATCAAAAATGTTTCTATTATCCACACTCGATGCCTGATTGTCCTGCGAAAAAGGTTGCTGTGAATCCTGTGAGAACTGATCTCTACCAGGACCCCCTAAACCTGGGTGACCTCTGGATCGTCTACCCATGTTTCCAAATGTGTTATTTGACCTCTGCTGGAGGATCGGGCATGGTGCACGCCAATGACCCTCTTGTTTACAACAAGCACACTGGTTAATGTTTACAGGACCCAAGGGCGCATTTCCTTGTGGAACATACTGACCTCTAAATTGCGAATTACCCCCTCTAGGGCCTCTAACAATTTGTTGTAATAATACTTTCATCTTTAAGTCTCCTTTTCTCTTCTCGACTCTTTCTTTTTCATTAGTGACCCGATTCCCGTATCACTGAGCCATGTGCAATACTTCTGACTGAGACTTTGCTTGCCAAGCGCTCTCAGAGGACATAATTTGCGACTGGATGTCAGGCAGCAATACACACACAAATTTGTCCACAAATAATCTTTTCCAAAACTCTGTGCCTAAATCTTGTCCACTGAAATCTGAAAATACCTGTTCGAAGCGATTGAAGAACTTGGTAGCACCCTCAGACTTCCGTTGGACACAGGCAGTAAGCTTGTCCCAAATAATTCTCTTCTCAGGAATTATAGTTTTCAATTTCGTAACTATCCTATCAGGCAAAGTTAATATTACCTGAGGAGGTCTTTCGCCAGCTGGCCTTTCTCCATCGAGTCCAATCATATTAGTCCATGTATCTCCTAACCCTGGTACATCATCTACAGTTCTAATCTGTTTCCACAAGTCGACAGGCAGGAGTACGGGAAATAACAAGTCGATGTCACGTTAGGTGAATACCGATGATTGCAAAACAGACTCTATTTCTTTGTAGAAACCTGTTGGATTCTTCCTAATGTTGGGAATAGATTGTTTAATGGTGTTCACTTCCTGTCTTGAGAACGGGACGTGAACAAACTGTGACATATAATGGGCAGGAATTTCTCGAGCAACTGTACCTGCTACAGCATCAGCGGGGATCTCCACTTTTGGGAAAAATGTCAGAGGGACCTCTCTCATAGGCAACTGAGAAATAGGCAACTCCGACCGCTTACTAAGCAACAGAGCCAAATTGAGCGCTAAAGCAGCTGAAGAAGTGTCAAACGAAAAAGCTCTCTTATAAATACTCAATAACTCTGCGGGACAACAAACCTGTCTTTTTACACACTCATCCTGTAGGTACTCTACCATTACCTGTATCACTTTCCTCTGCATTTCTGGCGTATACTGACTATACGTGTCATATACTTCAACGGGAGTTATCGATGTATCTAAGATCCATCTAATCGCATCTTTCGCGCAAGTTCGCGTTTCCTTAGTTATCGATTTACGACAAGGAAGGAACCGTTTCTGCACGAACATAACATACAAACTATCACCATCTTCATCATCATACCGTAACCGTTCCAGATCCCTTCTATACTCAAGAATCCTCTCAACATGCTCTTGCACCTTCTCTGCAGTATCTCTAGAAAACGCTAAAATATTCAGTTCCCTCAACCCTTGTGGGAGATCTGTATTATTTAGCCTGTTCCACATTACATAAATATGAATTCCTAATCCTTCAATAAAAACGTTTTTCTCAGGAAAATTGTCTATATTAGAAAGTGTGGCAGGAACACTAGCTTGTTCACCCTTCTCCATGCAATGCTTAGCCCACGCAGTTAACTCACGTTTCTTCTCTGGAGAGACAGTGTTACGAGTAACAACCCTCGATCCCGCTCCCCGATCTACTACAAACAATGTCAAACCACTTGGAAGAGGGAGAGTAGGCAAATTTTGAACATTAAGGAACGGAGGTGCTATTATTGGCACAGCAGGAAAAGGTGGAGGAACAGGCGGAAGAGCAATGACGAGAGGAGGAACAACAACTGGAGGAAGAGAACAGTAGGAGGAACAATAGGAGTAACGATAGGTGGAACAGGAGGAATTATGGGAGGAGGAATAACAGCAGGGAGAGGCAAAGCAGCAGGGAGAGGAACATACGGAGGTGGCGCAGTGGCACCAGGCCTTCGTTCATTTAACAATTTATCGATAAGTTAATCAGAAACATGAAAGTCTTTAGAAGGATAGATTTTTTAAATACCAAGTGAAAAAGCCCTCTCCATATTCCTAACTGACTCAGACTGTTTATTTTGTTCATACAACAATGCTTTTTCAGCATTTGTCATATGCCGGCACACATGCTTTTCTCTACTTTTAAGCTGCTGCAAAGCTTCTTTCTTCCAATTCTGTAATACGTCAAATGCTGCAGGTCTAGCCTTTATCTTCAATAATATAGATTCTAAGTATTCAATATGAGGGATTTCAAAACTACCATTGATTAGCCACTGAAGTTCAGAAGCATGTCTAGTTTGTCTGTGCTAAATATCATTAAATACTATACTACCAATGCTGTGCTTACAGTACATAGTACACGCTGGTGACCCCTCCTTTGGTGCCGGTCGGCCAAATTCCAAAGATTGTCTGTCCTTGTGGAATAATGCCCTGAAGCAGGCAGACAATTTCCCAGGCATATCAGATTCCTGGTGTTACCTGGTCAATAATTATACTTGCAAGAACAATACGCCAAAACAAATTATCAGGATACTTAAGAATCAGGTCACGACTCACCTGATCAATCCTAAGGAGGTCCGATCGGATTTCAACATTTTCTAACAAAGGTGACCTCGTGTTTGGTGATTTCGGCAAATCTGGCCGCCTCGATATATGGACTCTTGTCAAGTTGCTGACTCGTACCACGTGCTCACCGTCCGGGGATTGGGTTGTGCAGCGCTGCTGAGGTGTCATTTCACATCCAAGAAATGGGCAACCTTTTACACCGCCCGATCCCAGTCCGACAGCCGTGTCAACCTTCAACGAGCTGGCATCAATCTTGAGGGTCCCTATTCGGGCACCATCTTTAAAAGCAAAAGGAAATATCGAGGCTGAGTACCACAAAAGGAAATACACCAAACGCGGGTTTACAAAGATACACAGATCTTTATTCAAAGTAACTGAACAGTTTTCAAAGGAACAAAGTATCAGATAGCTATCTGGCCATCAGTACATCACAACGAATACCAGCCCATTCGATGTGAGAAGTGAGTGGGACTGTACATCAGAATATTTGCTCTTTTATACAGTTTTGTAGCATGATGTTCAGCCACTCTGTACGTTAATAATTCCCAATCTAGGGTTCGTGCCGAGTTCACCTCTGACTCGCCCAGCTATATGCATATGGATCACCTTCAGTTTACATGTTCAACAAATCACAATAGCAACAGTATATTCTCGGATCTAACATAAGCCTTAGTACATATTTTAATACAATGCAGTTCAACAAGTGTTCACGTTTAGTATTTACACAACATTGTGCCTAATATATGCTCGCGAATCAGTTACGTTGGCACAGGTAATCCTCAAACTATAGCTCAATGAAGGACAAGGTCTCATTAGATGACCCTAACATTTGGCCTATGGGCAGTTTAGGCATTAACTTGCATACAGAGGTCAAGACGGCCATGTTACAAACAGAAGAACCCTGTCCACCATTTCACACTCTCATGGGTAATTGACCAAGTGCTGTAACGATGAGGCAAGTGCAAGTCCCGGAGGCAAGTGCGAGAGGACGGGCGAGGGTGCCAGGGAACTGTGAGACTCTGAGGTACATCAGGCAGCCGCTCAGCAGGCTGCGCGGAAGAGGAGGGAGAGAGGGATAGAGCGGAGAGTGAAGATTAGCAGGTTAAGTACTTGGCTGAAGATGCCTAGGGACGGCAAAACACCTGCCTTATGGTTACTGTTGCCGCTCTGTTTCAGATTTGATTTCCCTTGTAATTCATACTGAGCTCCCCTTATGGGGGCTTCACCGGATTGGAAAATTGATATTCTCCTCTGATGTGGCACATAAATGGAATCCTCCAGAGAACGTAACGTCCAATAGTGCCCTCGCTTTTACCTTTTGTTTGTAATAATTAGAGGCTTTCTCACACTCTTTAGCAAGTAATGCCTTGGGGTTTCAGCCTATGTGAGTAGGTAGATCCAGACATGCACCCCTTGGTATTTGTACCCACAGAGCACCTTAGCTACATCTCAATGATGATGTTATGGTACAGGTTCTTATACCACACAGTTGCCACCTGCATGGTCTGCCCAATGAGGCAGGAAAGCCTGCCTGGAGTTGCTGTTGGACTACTTGCTCAGAGTGGAATGGCCTGGCATTTTGGGCTGAGCTTCCCGTGTGGGTGGGTATGAACCCCAATGATGCCTCTAAAGCACCCTTTAAGGCTATCTCCAAAGATTATGAAACTGCCATCATTCAGGATAAAGCCGCATCATTCAACTCCAGGATTGAAAATGCTAAATGTGGGACAAAGGAAATCTTTGCTATCTTTAGAGAATTGGAGACTCCCTCACCCCTGCCTCCTACTCTCTTGAAGGACGAGACATGGTGCAACAAAATTCAATCTCCATGCTTCATAAACTGGAAACCCTGCACACCAAAATCTTAGCCCACCAAATGGCCTTTTCCAACTTACTGGCCAATGGTCACAATACCACTTCCCCAGTAACCCATCCCAGCCAATCCCTGGTGTTTGACTTCAAGGATATGAGTGAACTCGAAGTCATTGCCCTCCTCAAATCCATCAAACCGTCTAATTGTAAAGGGGACGCCTGCCTGGCTCAGGTCATCAAAGACTGTGCCTCCTCCCTTGCCCCATTTATCACAGCCTTCATTATTTTCTCCTTCCAGTCTGGCCATGTCCCAACTGGACTCGAGGAAGTGTGGGTCCGACTGCTTCTAAAAAATAAACTCCCTTGACCCATCGGTCCCAGGGAACTACAGGCCCATTACTACTGTCCCCTTTCTGCTAAAAATCCTGAACAAAGCAGCCTACCTGCAAGTCCAACCATTTCTTGTAGATAGCCACCTTCTTGGTCTACGGCAGTCCAGGTTCCGGACACAACATGGCACTGAAATGGCTCTGCTTGACCTAAAAAATCAAATGGACAACCTCAGAGCCACAGGCAAACCTGCGTTCCCTATTCTCCTGGACCTTTCCGCTGCCTTTGATCTGGTGGATCACAAGACCCTCTGCCATCACCGCTCCACTGCAGCCAACTTCTCCCCGAAGGCCTGTTAATGGATAACTTCATTCCTACAAGAAAGAGTGATTACGGTTTTCTCTGAATATTCATGTGCTAACTCTAGTCTCATTAAATGTGGGGTCCCACAGGGTCCATGCATAGCTCCCACTCTCTACAACCTCTTCACGAGGCAGCTGTTCAAAATTTTGCACGCCCTGGGCCTCTCATACACAAACTATGCAGATAACACCCAGGTGCTCATCTCCCTCTCAGGTGATTATCTATCTGACCGGAACACCCTCAACTCCATCTACTCAATGATCCAATCCTGGATGGCAGAAAACTGGTTATGCCTCAACAGTGAGAAGACCGAACTTCTGCTAATTGGATGCCCGTCCACCTTGGGTAAATTGGATAAGCAATACTGCTCCTTCACCGTTGATAACATCCCCATTGCTGTCTCACAACTCATTAAGATGCTGGGCATATATCTGGAACCCAACCTGACCATGAATAGACAGGGTAATGCTATAGCATGAAATTTAGGTGATGTGAGTTTTTACTCAAATGCGCCAACTATTAAAGTTTGAGTTCGTTGCGGTGAGTATTCAAGTAAGGTTAACAAATTTAGAAGTAGAAGAAGAAAAAGAAAAGGTCTTTAGTCCATTAATACTGTTCTGTATTGTTTTTTTATTTAGAATTCCACATTCCACAGACCCATTAATAACGCTCGCCCTCCTTTACTCCACCACAGGGTCCGATTCAAACGACGAGCTCCAGGACACCCCTACCAGCACACCTGCAAAGAGGGCCAAGACCAAAGGCCAAAGACCCTCCACCTCAGCTGCACGCATCAAGACACGGCAGCAGCACAAATCAAGTGGCAGCACACAGGAGGGGACTTCAACAGGCACCCCAGCAGCCAGCATGGCCACAACACCACCACCACCACAGGCCCCCCCAATGGATGCCACAGAAGGCACTGCTTCTGGTGGCAGCAGCACCATAGGTGACACTGCATTAATGGCAGCATGCTCCGACACAGAAAACGGTGATGTCGATGTACGATCCATCCATGACCTGTCCCAATCCCCCTGTTTGTTTCATCCCGTACAACATGAGGATACCACGCAGGGGCACTCACAAAACGACGACTGGCCATCCCCCACAAGCCCTGTGTCAAGGCAACATGAGGTGATCAGCCCCTCTGTGACACCACCGCAAATGGCCATGGCCCAGCAGAGGCAACAGTCCCTCGACCAGGTGATCGTGCAACAGCAGCAACTGGCCACGCTCCTCAAGGACCATGCTGATGAATGTGGGGGTACCAAGGCAGCCATAGAAACATGTACAGAGACACTAAGGGCAGAAATGGAGAGAAGCACCGAGAGCCTGAGAGTACAAATGGAGAGAAGCACCGAGAGCCTGAGAGTACAAATGGAGAGAAGCACCGAGAGCCTGAGGGGGGAACTGCATGCGACGTCCAAAGACGTATGTGCTGAACTTGCCGCTGTGCGCCGTGTGCTCACTGAGCTCTCACAAACCCTTAGGGACATGCATGGACGTGAGCAGGCAGAGACATCATCCGTTGCAAGTTCTGTCCAGGGCAGCCCCCAACGTAGATCTGGGAGGAACCTGCGCTCCACAGGCAGGGGTGCCCCTGATACCCGGAGAGGGGGCTTGCAATAGCGTCTGCCCACTGACAATGAGCATCTTTGGACACTGGTGTTCGGGGGGGAGGTAGGAGGGTGGAGGGGGTGTGTTGGGCTTACTTGGGTGGCGGGTCGATGGGGTGTGTAACACAATTTCACATATGCTATAAACATTTCACAATCATCCAATGAGATGTGTGGACATTGACCTTTGTGTACGAGGCCATCATAGGCGTACAGTCCATATTGTGCATGTTCCAGACACACACAGTGCCACAACTCCCGTGTCCATGTATCAACCACCATGCGTGAGTGCTAGAAGCATGAATCTATGATAATCTGACGAATTTCACTGCCCTCCTGTGCCTCGCGGACTCCTTGAGGTTCTGCCACATCCCCACCCACATCATGACCATATTCTGGTGCTTGCAGTTCTGCGTCAGGGGGCATGGGCACATTTCTACGTATGCACATGTTGTGTAGCATGACACATGCCATGACCATCTTAGCAACCTTCTCATGGCGGTACAGGAGTGCCCCGCCAGACCTGCTGAGGCAGTGGAAACGACCCTTCAGTAGGCCGAATGCCTGTTCTATGACTACACGGGTACGTGAGTGGGCATGGTTGTAGTCCTCCTCATGCTGGTCCTGTGGGTTCCGGAGTGGTGTAAGGAGCCATCTCTTCAGTGGATACCCGGCATCACCTGTATTTGGACAATAAAGGATGTTTGAGGAATGACATTGCTACGTAAGCACCCCCCCCTTCCTGCCAGGTCATTGCCGCATCACATACCCCACATTATCATGCATGAAATGAGACTCACCGAGTAGCCAGGATCTGTTCCCTGCATGTCGCTCCATGTAGCGTGGTATTGTAGAGTTCCGTAAGACCATGGAATCATGGGTTGATCCAGGAAATCGGGCACAACAATGTGTAATGATCCTGTTTGAGTCACACACCATTTGTACATTAAGAGAATGATATTGTTTTCGGTTGCGGTACTGGGCCTCCATGGCATGTGGGACAACCAATTCCACATGGGTGCAGTCGATGGCACCAATGCAACCCGGTATGCCGGCAAGTGCATGGAATCCCACTTTTGTGTTCGTAATTTCCTGCTCCGAGCGTGGTAGAGAGATGTAGTTGTCTGCGTGCTTCAGGAGGGCATCAAGCACTTGCAATAGTGTCTGTGACAACAGTGGCTGTGAAATGCCATGCAACTGTCCGACTGTGTGCTGGTAGGTGCCTGTGGCCAGGAAGTGGAGTACAGACACCACCTTCAGTAGGGGTGGGATGGCGGTTGGGCTATCTATCATGCTGACAAGGTCAGCGTGTGTCATGTCGACAATGGCGGTTATGGTGTCCCGGTCCAAACGGTAGAGGGTGTGGATCTGCTCATCAGTGAGGTTGAACGGATGTGCTCGGAGGCGTGGGATTGCGGGCTGCCTGCGTGGTGGTAGTGGCTGTGCTGGTGGGCCTTGCTGGCCCTGTCTTGCCCTCCTCCTCCTCCTGCGTCTCCTCTGTGCGGCCGGTTGTTGTAGTAGTTGGTGTTCGTCTTCTTCTTGAAGTTGGAGTACTTGCAGTGCTATCAGGTCCTCCAGGGCCAACATCGCAAGTCCTGCCGGTAGCATTTTGGAGTGGGTGTGGTTGTGGCAGGGGGTTGGGTGTGCAATTTATGTGTTTCCAAGCTGTATAGCCTCCACCTGTGGTGATTCATTCCACCTGTGCAAGCTGCAATCCTCTTTGGGCGAGCACGTCCCGCACACAACGCTGCAAATCGACGCATGGCATCTTGCTATTACAATCATGTATTTCATCCCGATGGCAGTGAGATATTGCTTCATATGTTAATTCTGCTATGCTCCCATTGTTTCACATACTATCTTTGCAGTCGGGAACAAACTTGTGAAGGGTCAGTGGAATGTAGTACTCGATTAACGGTGGACCCTCATGCAGCGCTGTACCGCGGTTCACCGACGGGCGGGGCGTCCCATTTGTGAGTGTAGCCAGTTGCCATTTTCACACACTGCCGCACTAAATGGGTGGATTTGTGATTTCAAGCGGTCACAGATGCCTTTTCGACGTGATGTTGCAAATGAGGAATTCGAAGGACAGCGCTTTCGGTTTCCAGCTAGCGGCGAGGAGACGCCCACAGGTCTGACTGCAGATAGAAAGTTCTATTGTTTAATGTCCTTGGGACAGGGGCCATGCCGAGAATGAAATGATTGATATGAATAGTATGGGATGCGCAATAGCGTAGTGGAGGATAAGGCAGGACGTTCCCAAATACATGTTACTTCACAACACTAGAATTCCGGCCTGGAGCACAGTGGATTTTGCAGTCTGCATTAAGCACAGATTCAATGGAAATTTCAAATGTTATGTGAGTAAATAATCAGGCGTTTTTATACCGGGAAGAGGGAATGATGTATGGATGCATGGACAGATGATTTAATAGAAAGTCTGCCATGTACATGGCTTTTTGGAATCTATCAACTTCCTCTGCGCTATGTGATGCAGGGCTGCCATAGTGGGACCATCGTCTATCTGCCCTTGTTGAACCCTCCCTGTCTCGACGCGCCTTCAAACACTTGTGTCTATGCACGTTACTAATCCCATCTAATGGATTCTGTTTTAACAGACGCATGCACACAAACACTCGTTTGTAATAGTGTTTTCACCTCGATTTATATAGTTATGATTCGCAAGTGATTTTTGGGTGCGAATAATCCTTTTGAGTGGGCTAGCATGCATATGGCTGTGGATTTAGTGTGATCTTTGAAGTGAGTAATTCAAATGGAGTTCAGATGCCCATACTATTCTTTTTCGTTTCATTTGGGTGACAGGTATCTCCTCCCCTTTTGCCGCTGCCATCTGTATGCCACTCCTGCAGATGGCTTTTACTCCCGACACCTGCTGCTTCGTGTTAATCAGTGGAGCACCATTACGATCTTATGGGACGATCGCCAATGGCCCACATGCCCTTACGCAGTACTAGTGGCTCGGAGCAACATTTCGAGCTTTCAGCTGGACTAGTGTCTACCTAATGGGACGGCCCTGCGGTTCTAGGCGCTTCCATGTTGCCTTTTTGAACGTGAATGTAGCCCCTGTGTACCATGGAGGAACAGGGCGTCACACAAGAAGAAGCTGGTCATTTATTGCGGATGCAGCCCACAATTATGAGATATGATTTGGAGTTCATGACCTGATAGCTGTATGGCCCGGGTGATTTTGTTGTGCATTAAATTTTGATTATGATATTGACCGTGTAGCGTTATTCTTTGCAAGTAATGTAGCATATTCCTATTTGTGGAGCGATGTATTGTGAGGAGATCTGCTTTGGGTTCGGCCTTCTGAGTATAGTTGCGTGGTACTGTACTGGGCGCATTTGCCTACGAAGGCCAGTAAGGTCAGGGATAGGGGCTGCAATTATGTCTGTTTTGATGATGTCATGCTCATGGGAGGGGGATTGGCTTTTGTGTAACAGATGCCGGTCAGCCAGGTGGATTGGTGGAATGATGTGATTTTCAGATTATGGCTGGTCACAGGTGCCTGTGTTTGCGTGCGTTTCTTGGAGGGAGACTGAGGTCATGTCCATTGGAATAGCTTCTGTATTCGTGCCATCTGTGCCATGCTGCTCCCATTGGCCCCTCTTGAGATGTGCCTGGCTGCTCAGTCACTCTGCCAACTTGTGTGGTACATGCTTATGCTGCTGGTTGGTTTGTTTACTGGCAGGAGTACAGGGCTGGTGCAGTCTCACTCAGGATACTGCTTTGTATGTTGCCTTGCACTGGTGTCAAGCGATGGGGGGCCTGTTTTTGTTTGTCTCAGTTTTCAGTTCATGTTGCTGTACTTGGAGCTTCACATGCCTGTGCTGCATCAGTACGGCAATGGTGCCATGGCTAATATGGATGGCCACTCACAAGGCACTTGGAGCCCCTACATTCATTTGTTCGTTGGCATGCATGGGTGACTTGTACATTTCACTGGTTGCATTGTGTGACTTCATTGCACCTACGAGGAGTTGTGCAATGTGGCCAGGGAGTGGTGTACAGGCACTCAGTAGGGCCTTTTACGGTTGGTTTGCGATGCCGTACTTCTCACCATGGCGGAATGGTACTTTCCGCCATGCTTGATGGCGTTAGGTACATGTCCGCTAGGGTCAGAATTCCCGTACCGTTGCGCCATGGTGGTAATTACGGTTTCGCAGTGCGCGCGTGCGCGTACTTGGTGCAGTTAGCGTTGGCGTTCACTACGGTGTCGCTAATGGCATCGTACTTTACGGTGACGGGTCATAATCGCAACGGGCGGTATTCGATGGCGGTATTGCATTTCCGCCATCGTTTTTCGATTTCCGCCAGGGTCGTAATGAGGGCCAATGAATATTTCTCCGCTAATCGAAGTGCAGCAGTTTATGGTAATACTATGTAGTTTGAATGTACAGTAGTTCTCTATACTGCACTTCTGCCATTTTGGCCACTTTGTTTCAAATGGCTTTGTGGAAAAGAGAGGTTAGCAAGACAGCAGAGGAGGTTGGTGCAGAACCGAAAAAAGGATGAGTGCATGCTAGAAGTACCTGAGTCCTCAGCGTCATATCGTTCTATGTAGTTTGGCTGGTGACAGCAGGTTAGGTGCTTCAACTAGAGGGTAAGAGGGTAAGTTCTGCTCAACCACAGAATTTCGAGATGTGAGTTAGACAATGTCTGGGGGCAGCAGAGTGGAGGGGGGGTGATAGAGCTAAACATGTGAGCAATGACATAGACACACCTAGAAATGGATTTTCAATGGAAATCCAATGAGTCGCAAAAAAAGAACACTGTGAGTAGGACTTCTTGGGTGATGACCAACTGTCAAAACCTGAAAAGGGATTAACTTACTGAAAGGGTCCAACATTTTTATTTTCTTAAACAATTTTATTTTATGCTCTAGTGTACAAAAGGAACGATAAAACACAAGTGGCCAACAATTGCCTTGCATCTCTATGCATGATAATCAGTACAATTCTCCAGAGGCCAACCCAACAACAATAAACAAATAAAAAAGAAAAATAATAAAAAACAAACAACCAACCAACCAAAGGAAACGTATAATAACCCCTGCGTGTGCAGTTCCACCGACCCATGCCTAATCCATCAATAATGTAACTGTTCAGTTACCTACGCAGGCCCACACCCATCACAATAATTGCCTTCCATATGCACTGTCCTGCAATAGTCTTCTATGGAGGCATGTCATCAGAAGGGGCGAACATCACCTGCGTGCAAGCGTGCGAGCATTCCATGCGACCACATCATCACTCACTTCCCTCACCCCTCGGTATACTGCTCTCGGCCAGACTGTGGTTTCTGCCAGTGCCCATCTCTGCATATCCTTCCGCCATGCATCAATATTATGCCCCTCCATTTACTTCCAACTCATCGCAATCCTGCGTTTTACTAGCACACAAATCAAGTCTTTCATTCTGTTGAGATGTGTCATGTGCTTCCTCCCTCCCGAGAACATCCCGAGCAGGCAGGCCTCTGGGGCCACTCATGCATATCAATCCTACCTCTAGTAACTTTATCTGTAATTGCCAACCAGAACACGCTAATCACTGCACAGCTCCAAAACATATGCATGATGTCTGCCTAATCGGCTCCACATCTAGGGAAGACCCGCTGCCCAGGCCTGTAGACCTGTGAAATCCTGTGGGGTGGGGTGGGGGTCATATATGCCCTCTGTGTAATGGATAGCTCTACCAGCTGGAATCGGGCGTTTCTGGAGACCTTCTTAGTATACATCAGGATTCGGGCCCATTTTGCAACCGTAAAGGTCCTCCCGACATCCGCCTCCCATTGCACTCGCACTTTGAAAACAGGTACGCTAAGTTTATTTGTAAACAAATCATACAATCTGGAGACTGTGTGGGCCCCTCCGACACATCAAACATCGTGTCAAGAACTGAGTCCCCCTCAATGCCCTCCTGGGAGTTTGGCCATCTAGTCTCTATCTCTTTCACCAAGCCCGAGTACAGCAAGAATTGGCCTTTTTGTAGGCCTAAGGCTTGTGGGAAGGACTGAAAGTCCATCACCTTCCCGTCTTGACATACATCGCCCACTGTCACCACCTCGTTGACCTCGCAAAACGTCCTGCGCCCCTTTTCTGCTGTGCTTCTAGTAGCCCTACCAAAGGGAATGTTGGGGAAATAGGGATCCGCTTCTCCCAACAATTTCCAGGTTCTACGCCACAGCGTCATACCGTTTGCTAAAAGGTCAGGCATATTGGAGAGCTGGGCTTTGCGTATCCACAACACTTCCTTCACAAATACTGTTTGACACAAAGTTGTAGCATGGTAGTATCCAATGAGGGTTCTTCTGCCAACCAGCCCACCACAAACTGCAATTGCCCAGAGAGATAATATAATTAAAAGTGCGGTATTGTGGGGTTTTCAATGCAATTCTGCACCTCTGGCCCCCCCACTCCCAATATAAACTCTCTGACCATGGCATCAAGCTTGCCAAAAAGCGTTTTAGGGACAACAAAGGGGATGCTAATAAAATGATATAGCAATCTAGGGTGTGCTATCGTTTTCTATAATGCTACCCTGCCCGTCTTTGACACGGGGAGCTTCCTCCAGAATAATGTTGATTTCCCAATTCTGTTCGATGCCTTCTGTTTATTATAACAATGCGAAGCTTTAAAAACATGCCGCACATTGACCCCAAGATATCTGAAGGTGTCAGTTTCCCATTTTAAGCCTACGTTGGGCAGCTGGTGTCGGTGACGGTTCCATAACCCGGCTAGCGAGAACAAACTGGATTTGCGTTGACTGATATGTTTGCCCGAGAGGTCTGCAAACTGATCCACCACTTCTAGGATATATTGCAAAATAGGTTCAGGGTGGGTGATATAAAGGAGCATATCATCCACATACAGCGAAAGTACATGCCTATCCCCATCTATCAAAACGCCTGCCTCTGCATATTCCTATATCAGGAACGCAGCACATAGCTCCAGGGCAAGAATGAAAAGCATCAGGGGAATGCCGAGAACCCTGCTTAGTGCCTTTAATCAATTCCCACTTACCAGTTCGCACCCTCGCCATGGGTCTTATATATACAAGCTGCACCCACTGCAGAAAGCTTGCACCAATCCCAAAGCATCGCAGATCCTCATACAGCCAGTCCAGTTTGACTGAGTCAAACGCCTTTAAATCATCCAAAGAGGCAACTGCACCAAGCAGCTCCTGATGTCGGGTACGGTCTATGATATGGTGCAACCTCCTCAGATTCCATAAGGTGTTTCTACCTGGGAAGTACCCAGCCTGGCCCAGGGGCACCAGGGAACTAATCACCCACTTCAATCTATTTGCTTACAAGGCCATGAGGATCTCACAGTCCTGGTTCACCATAGACAAGGGCCTGTAGGATCCACAATCCAAGGGTGATTTATTGGTTTTCATTATTTGAACTATAATAGATTCCCTCAGGATATCTGGCAATATGCCAACGTCGTACCCTTCCTCAAACATTTCCAGGAGCCTGGGGGCAAGCACCTCACCAAACTCTTTGTAGACTTCCCCAGGCAGACCATCGCCCCCAGCGTTTTCCCAGACAGCAAAGCACATATAATTCCTCAGCCGAGAGCGGGGCATCTAGCATTGCCCTCTGTTCCTCCTCCAGCCGGGGCAGGCGAAAGTGAGACAAAGCTTCCTCAATGTCAGGACTGCAGGGCTCTGCTCCAGACATATAACGGTACTCGTAAAATTTTGAGAAGACCGCGTTCATCTCCCCTCAGTCTAGGGTCATGCCTCCTTTGTCGCCTTTTATAACACAAATCATCTACCTCCTATCCTCCCTCTTGTACAGCCATGCCAACAATCAACCAGGTTTATCCCCCCCTTCGTGCAACTTCCGGGTGTGTGTATCATAGTCAACCTTGCCCAACCTATCCCAGTCAGGAGACCCGATTGACACAGTCTAATTAGATCTCCAGCCTCCATAGCCGACCCCTTATTCCGCTGTTCAGCAGACTCAATGGCAGCCTCAGTCATTGTAAGCGTGTCCAGCAACTCCTTCTGGAGACCCCCATCTAGCCTATTGCTGCGCTGCGTATCACCATCTTAGCTTCCCACAAAGTGCCTGTCATTGTAACGCTACTCGTGCTAGTTTCCAAATAGTCCTCTTTCATGTCACCCAGATGTTCCCTAAATGCTTCATCAAGCAATGCTTCCGCCTGCAACATCCAGGTATGAATCAGAGTGTTACTTGGCCATCTTAGCCAAGTGACCATCAACAATGAATGATCAGGGAGGACCCTAGCCTTATAAACAACCTCGAAAACTCACCCAGTGTCTCGCGACCTATAAAAACATAGTCTATACGGATTTGTACCGCATGTGGAGGCAAATAATGCGAGTATGATCTCTCGCCCTCATGTGTCCGCCTCCATATGTCGTCCAGTTCCAGGTGTTTCAACAGTGCTCCTAAAGCTTTGGATGGAGACGGATGCCTTTGGTATTTTATTTGCCATCCGATCTGTCTTCACTCGGATCTAGGGTGCAATTGAACCTCCACCCCCCATATCCACAAAACATTTATTTATTTATTTATTTATTTATTGTTTAAGTGCATATGCTTAAATTAACCTTTCATACTACATATGAACTTTTAAAATATAAGAACACTTAAAATACACGTTAGATAAGTAAAACATTTCAATTCCATACAACTAATTGTATACATTAAAAATACCAAAACTTCATTGAAAACATTGCACATAAAAAAGAGAGAAAATCAGCAAGGCCTAGGCACATAATCTGGTTTTCACCTTTTCCCAAATATGGTGTGCCCCAGCAGTAAGTACCAAGGATTCTGCAACATAAAATAGGCTCCAGAATTGGTCAGATCTTATATCACTATAGTTAACACATCCCTTATCGTACATAGCTTGGAGTCTGGGGCATTGAGTTAGGATATGCCAAGCAGTCTCCATGGTTTCCTCACATAACTTGCAAAATCTTGTTTCACGAGGAATTATCGCACAAGCCCCAGTATAAGCCATGACCGGTAGAATGTCAAACTTTAAGTAAAGGACAAAATGTATCAAACCGGGGGCACGGACTTGATGAGATAACTACAAGAGGTATCCCTTGGCAGGGCTTGATGAGGGTATTGCACATAGCTGGCTCATAGGGCCAATTGATCTGTAGACAATGCACAATCATAATATTGTGTCTTGTCTTCAATTTTAGCAAGATGAAATTCAATAATTAACTTGGGGACTTCATTCAGTCAAATGGCCCTGAAATGGGCAATACCGTTTCCCCATCGAGCAGAACCAAATACTCCTGGACACCCTCCGTGAGTGTTCTGCTGTATGATTCAAGAGGTTTGGCACGTTGACACATAGGTAACTTCCAAGGTAATCTTAGCCACATCCTGCAGACAGCAAATTTCCACAATGAGGTCAGTGACTGCAGTCCAAGTTCAAATCTTACGGCCTGGACTGGAACCGAACAAGGTAGGCCCAACAAAGTTCAAAGTATCTTCCCCTCTAGCCGTTATAACCATCCTACAGATATTGCCGGCAGTGCGTCCAGAGCATATATTATCCAAGGGATAATCGACTGCTTTTAACGTTGAGCTTAGCCTCAATGGACCCCCCCTGCCAAGCCTTTTAATGATACTCCCAAGGGCAAGCCATTTGGACCAAGTCTTACAGCGAACAATCTCACCTACATGTGCTTGATGCTTTGATGCCCTAAACGTCATGCCCAAGTACTTATATTCCGCAACTTGTCCCAGGGCCTTGCCATCTATTTTCCAGACAAAGTTCGGGGAACTGTACACTTGCTTCCCGATGATCATGGTTTTTGTCTTGGTGACATTTACTTTGAGGCCATTTTCCTTGCATAGACGGTTAGGGTTAGTGTTCAGTCAAGAATGACAGTACAGACAGCGTTTGTGAGGCAATGAATGGCCATAGAACCGAATATAGGAGGGTGATTATTCACTAATCTTAGGCATCGATCAAAATCAGATACATAAAAATGATATAGGATCGGAGAGAGCACTCAACCCTACTTCCACCCTCTATTGGTGGGTATAGATTTTCCCAAAATGCCTGCTTGAGTAAGGCAGATCTGGACCTGAGAATCAGTGTATAGCTGCTTCATAAAGTACAGGAGAGGCATCAATGCTGCAGCTCTCCAACTTAACCCAGAGTTTACCCCGATAAACACTGCTGACTCGTTGAGCAGTTCTTCCTAAATCCCATCTGTGTAAGATTTAGAAGAGCATGGTTTTTGGCCACATTTGACAGTGTCTCGAGTAGCAACCTTGCAAATATCTTGGATCCACTGTCCAGCATTGCCAGGAGTCTGAAATTCTCTGGCAAGTGTCGTGGACCCTTCTTATAAACCGGGATCAGGACTGAGTGTTCCCAAGTTTTAGGAATGGTGATGTCTCACAGATGTGCAGGGAAAAATTGCTGAAGAGCCACTGCCCAGTAGTCAGGCTTGCTCTTAAAGATGATGTTACAGAGACCATCCGGGCCAGCTGACCAAGATACTGCCAATTTACTAAAAATCAGGTGGAGGTCAGCTTCTTCGACCATCCACCCCACCTCGGAGTTAACCATTGGCCTGAAAGGTGAAGACAGGGAATGGTCCTGTTCCACCCAGTAGTTTTCCCTAATGTATGTATCCCATTGGGACCCTTCTATGGCACATACTTCAGGGGCAAGGCCCTGCATCAGATTAGATTGTATAAGGTGCCATCATCTCCTACAATCTCTTTCATGAATAAGTTTGTTCATAATCCTCCAAGCAGCGCTAGCCTTGCTATGCTGATGATTAGAGAGCCAACCTTTGTATGAGCCTCTCAAGGCTGAGATTTCTTGGTTTCGTACTTTAGGGCTAACATGATGATGCCCTTTAACCCGGCGAATGGCCACCCTTAATTCTCGCTTCTTACAAGAAATGATTGCATCATAGGGGGTTGCCAGATTTTTAGTACCACACCTAACAATGATGGCCCTGTCATTTTGTGGTGCATACCTAGCAACACACGTATCAAACATCCAGCAATAAGATTGTACTGTAGAAATACCCCTGGCTTTCACCCTGATAAGCCATTTCATTAAATTCTTATATATGTCCCAGCGTCCAGCAGAGTATGTTCCCCTAAACATTTACCATTGGATTGTGTACTATCTGCTGGGAGTGTTTGGTCTTGGTAACCTGGAGGGTCAGATTCAGGATGGCATGGTCACTCATTGAAACTGGCATAATATTCAACAGGGGGGAACGTCTACGTAGTGGGCAATTCACAGATACAAAATTGAGACAACTATGCTGTCTTCCATTTGTCCATGTATAGGGCATCTCATTCGTTAGGGGATATTGTATCTGTAGGTCAAATGCGCCCAGCAAATCTCTCCATTTGCGACCCTGATAAAGATGTTTTGTTTCCATAGGTGTGTTTCCTATGTACATTAATTACCCATACTCGTAGTAGTCAGTCAGCATTAAAATCCCCTGCCACCAAAATCCCTCCCCTTGGATGCAGCAGTTGCCAACAACGAAGGGTATTGATAAGAGCATTGAAGTCTGTGTATCTCTGGGAGGATCATACAAAGCAATCACCAACAAATTTCCGCCCCCAACAGACAACCCAGTGATTTCAACACAAAGTAAACATTCTTTAAGGCCGTCCACAATAATCTCTTTTGCTGAGTAAGAGGATTTAACACCATACATAAACCACCCACCTGGCGACCTGCTTTGTGGGGGAGACAGAAGAAAAGCACAAAACCATCTAAATCGAAACAGGAAGTAAACCAAGTCTCTTGTATTAAAAATATATCATTTGCCCTCATAAATTCTAGTACAGTCCTGTTTTTCATGAATGACGAATGTCCTCTCGAGTTCACCTTAAAAGTGGCATTTCTACCAATAACCACACTTCCTTTTGGGAGCTGAGGGGGAGCAAACCATGTACCCACCTTCCTCGCATCCGGACGCCCATAATCAGGATACTGTGCGTCAGATCCCACCCCAACCCAGAGAGACCTGCCTGAAACTTCTGACCCAGAAACTACATTATGTGTCAGGCAAATACGTAAATATCAAAACCCATATCAAAAAAGCCCTAGAATGTTTACATATAGATTCCACCACCAAGGGTGAGGCAAAAGCAGCTAGTTCGACACAGTATACAACAATGGGTTATTCCAAGCCCTCAATATCTTTTGAAGTAATATTGGTGAGGGCTGGGATTTGGTGTATTAAAGTGAGCAACCAGGTTTGATTTAAGAAAGGGCTGTCCCCCGTGGGGGATCTCGTTCTGCACTTTTCATGTGTTTTAGCCCACTAAAACACCCAGGATCTGGCAATGAGATGACAAATGCTGATCTGGCTACCCTAGCGGCCTTCACATGGGCAAGCCAGTTCTCATGGGTGAAGGCCTGTGTGTTATTTTGCCACCTCAAAGAGTCAATATCTCCTGTTGTTTTGAGCCTCAGGACCAGAGGCTCAGCCCTGGCTTCATATTCAGCAAAGTATTTCTATGTAGAGACAGTCTAGGATAGAGTGATGTAGCCCTCATGCCTCATGGTTTTGGTCATATAAATTGATAATACACAGCTCTCTTTTCTCCAGGAACTCATACACTAATATCATTCTTGCTTCATTGTCGCATTTGTTTTCCAGTAGCTTGACAGTACCGCAGGGGTAATTCACATGAGGACCCCAGTGCATATGCAGAGAAGGGTAAGCCATACAGCTGTTCACCCACCTCCTAGCAAACATATCCTGCCCATCTTTAGTGAGTTACGTTTCCTGTAGTCGCGCAAACCCTACCCCCATTCTCCGCATGTAAGCATGCACTCTTATCCTCTTAATATAACTATTGAGGCCCCGAATATTCCACAAAAGAATACTCATAGCACTAGCCATACTCAACTGCACACAAGCCCTTCGCCTCCCTACTTCCTCTACGCCCCTCCCTCCAACCAGTGCAGGACGGCGTGCAAAAATGTCTCCCCGAAAGCCCAACCACCAGTCCCTTGCCACAACACTGGGGCAAACAGGGTCCACTTCCTTACAACACACTCCTTCCACACAACTACAGAGTTCAGAACATCCGACAAGCAGAACCATCACACATAACTATATAAAATACTAGCGAAAGAAAGAAAAAAAAAATAAACCAACAAATCTTTCCAACCATTATAATACTGACCAAATAGCATACCGCATATTCGGGCCGAGCCGCCTCCACTTCCACCCATCCCCCCTCCCTCACCCCCTCTCTCCCAGGAGACACACAGTAGCTGGATACCTTAAAAAGGACATCCAAAAGCAAACTTAAACAGAGACGTGACCACAGCAAATGTGGCAGGCCAGTAAGCCTCCAAGGTACAGGTGGTGTCAACTCGCACTCCAACTATTTGCCAATCAAAGGATGCCCCGAAGACCCACAATGGAACTACTGCAACACACAGTCAATACAGACATTAAGGTTCATTGTTTCCATTGGTCCGACAGCTGAACAATTCCCATTGTGCCCATCCAAGAGTATGCTGCCCACATGTCCTCAAAAAAATGCGATAGTCCATTACACAGCACCTTGAGCTTGGCCGGGTAAATAAGCATATATTGTATGTTGGCTCAATGCAACTGCTCTTTGATGGGGCCGAACGCTGCCCTGCATCTCTGTACCAGTTGTGTGTAATCTGTGTATATCACCAACTTAGAGGATGCTGGGAGGATCAAGCCCCCTTCACTGGAAAAAGCCAGGGTCTGCTCTCTATCCTTGTAATTCAGAATCTTTGCGATCAGCGGTCTCAGGGAGGCGCCGGGTGGGGGCCTCTTAGCAAAGGATCTGTGGGCACGTTCTACCATGAATCCCTGCATCAGCGTGCCTGGACTTACCTCCCGAACCACCATATTCTCAACAAAGGAGGTAGGATCATTGCCTTTGTTGCCTTTGGCCAAGCCCAGAATTCTCTTGATGTTCCTCCTCGCCTTGCCTTCAGCATCCTTGCTTTGGCGTTCCAGGGCACACACTTTGTCTGTCAGCCCCGCTATCTCAGACTGGTTGCCAGTGATATTATTTTCAATGTCCTGATCTGGGTTTCCACTGTGCCCAGCATGTATGCTAGCAAACGCACACCCTTCCTAAGAAGGCCGGCATCCACTATTACTGCATCGATTTTTAACTCTAGCGATGACTTGAGAGCTGCTATGGCTGCAAGGATCTGACTCTCTTCTTGCTGACTCACCGGTGTCGAAGCGGTCCCCTCCACCATACACAGGTTGGGTGGCGCCACTGCCATCCTTATGGGCATAAGCCTCCTTCACAGTTTGTTTAGCCTTGCCCCTGCTGTGCTTGTCTGGCATTTGCACTTAGGACTCAGTGGCTGCTGGGACTCCAACAAGGTCTAGCCACTCAGATGCTTATGTTCTTATTCCCAACTGCCAGCAGTGAGCAAGCGGCGTCTCCCCCTCTGTGGCCAGCAGTCCCATTCGTGATAACCGATAATTTCCATAGGCACTCCCCACCCATGACCCTGTATTGGCAGACAAGTTCAATTTGTTCAACCTGAGTAGTATAAACGTTCTTCTTAAGGGTCGAGAGGGAAACTGGTAAAGATTTCTCTTGAGTTTCTTGTACAGATAAAACATTCTAGAGGAAGTACTAAAAGATTTAAGCCTACCCATGTTCTCATGATTCATTGTACAATCTCTTTTCTATACACAGTGTTAAAAGGAGAACAATAATAACTAGGGCACTGGTGCCACTCAGGACTCCAAGTAATTTGTTCCAAAAAAATCATATTGGTCCCTTGAAATTCTTTCAGGGCTGTACACTTTCCCTTTATCATTTCACTTCTCAATACTGATAGACCCTCACCAGCACACATGATTCTGATATACACTCTACCCCAATAAATCCTAATCAGATGTTAACGGTTTGGGATCTTGCGTCGGCTGTGACTCTGCCCTCCTGGCTACACTTTTGGCCCTGTTTATCCCCCCAGATCGTCAGAGGGGCATGACTCAATAAATTCCAACTCATCCAAAGAGTCAACTTCAACATCCCGGTCAAGGTTGCCATCAATTGATGTCGGTGGACATTCTGTAATTATTACCTGTTTAGAGGCTGTTTTCCCACCCTCGGTGCCTAAGAGCTAGTTAGTCAAATGTATTATTTCTTTTTGCTCTTTTAAGATGCCGGGCAGCCCTCATTTGTCCTATTAGGATATTTTCTGTGACCCTTCATTGCTTTTCTGCGTAGCATCAATGGAAATTGGGGAAAAGGCTTGCTGTTCTGTGCGCTTATTCTTGGCTTTAAGTTTTGCAGCCATTTTCAATTTACGCCTTTCTCTCTTTGATCGGACAGAGTCAAACGCAGATTCCTCTTGTTTGGTGTTAGCTTCCTGTACATTTCGTTGGTCAATTGTCATGGACTCCATTTTTGTATATTTGGTACCTTGGGCTCAACCCGATCTTCCATGTCAATTTTCTCCCTCCCAGCAACTAGCATATTGCCTTTGCTGGTGTGATGCGTAGACGGAGAGCAGATATTCCATTTATTCAATCTGCTCAGCACTTCTTCATTCAGCTCTCCCATAAATGTGGTTACAAAGTTTCAGCAATATTTTCAGGGCGAAATTAATAACCTCATTATGCACTAGATTCTCACCAGTACCCGCCATTCAACAGGTCACTCAGATATCGACTTCAAGAGGTCCGGATTATCCTAAGTTTTAGTTGCATTACGCAGCCCAACCAGTGACTCCTCTCCTAAACCCATATGTCTTGGTGTTCCTGATAATCTCACAGGAGGTGGAGAGGGCCCCTGAAATCTTCGTATTTCTTGTTCCTCTTGAATAGTAGGAGTCACAGTGCGGTCGACAGACTCACTAGCCAGTTGCTGAACTTCCGACTGCAGGGAGTAACGAAGATTCAATAACGACTCAGTATTGTCAATTTCATGCAAAAACCCCCTCTTCCACAGTAGAACTGTTATTGTTTTCTAAAGTGTTCACATCTTTGGGTATAGCCCATATCATTTCCACGGTACCTTTAAAATAATTTGTAACCTTTAAAATAATTTGTAATTTTCCCTTTTGTAATTGGGACATCATGACATTCAATACTTAATTCCTCGATTACTTCATTAGTGACATCAGTAACTCTAGACATTTTATTTTCCTCTGCCACACTGCCACCGACTTGGCAGATGTTTTACTGACAGACAAGGTTGTAGTTTTTCTTGACACCAGAAATAGATATTAACCAACCTACAGTGGCCCACCTTCACTCACTGTATGGCTGCCCTGCTGAAATAATCCTTAAACAACCTACTTGATGTCAGGGCACTATTCACCACTCCTTACCAAACTGCCAAACTGTGCAGCACTTGTCAAAAGCACTTTTACAAAAGTGTGCATGCAAAAGCATGATGTGCACAGTTTAAATCTTCTTCCCAGACGGTGGGCAGAGTCACATGTTGCACCAGTAAGACAGCTGCAAATAATGCACAGAAAAGGTAAAGGCTGTGCTGCCAAACTGTGCAGCACTTGGCAAAACCACTTTTACAAAAGCGAAACGCAAAAGTGTGCTGTGCACAGTTTAAATCTTCTTCCCTGAAGGTAGTCAGAGTCACAGATCGCACCAGTAAAGCAGCTGCAAATAATCCACAGAAAAGGTAAAGAGCATCCTGCTAAACTGTGCAGCACTTGGCAAAAGCACTTTTACAAAATAACACCATTGTCTTGTATTGAAAGGAGAAATATTTCTAACAGCAGGCGGTAGAAACATTAAAACATGTTATGCCTTTAGGGCAACTCACAGATGTCGTTCTAGGAATTGTATGGCAAATTGTTCCAAATTTGAGAAGAGCTCCCACAATTTAAAGCCATGTGCACTAAATTTAAAGACATACGCCCTAAATACATAATATGGGACGAAAACAAAACTCAGGAATAGCAACCCTGTTGCATGCTGTCAAGATCGACTGGGCAAATGGTGGTTTTCCTCTGTAGTTCCTGGAGCTCAGTATGTATGCAGTCTTTCTTCCGGGGAGCCGTGGGCACAGGGAAGCCAGATTTCCCATGCCCTGGAGCAAGAGTTAAGTTCCACAGTGTAGTCCATTTCGATGACCTCTAGCACCAAGGTACTTGATACAGGCCTGATCAAGGTATTTCTGAGGAGACTGAGCCTTCCCGCAGGAGAACGGATGGGGGAACTCCGTAAGTCGGGAGCGAAGAGTCTTTGGAGCGGATGAACTTTGAGGTTCTGAGGCGATGCACAATCCCTGACTCTGAATGTTACCCTAGCCTGAGTGTCTGAGGGCTGAGCTCTGGGAACAGTGGAGAAGGACGGTCTGTGACCGCTGGGCTGCATCTTCTGGTTTCATCTGATGGTCCCAGAATGATGTTCCTCTTCTTCCCCCAGAGAATCTGGAGCCCTGAAATGGCAGATGGAGAGCCATGTCCTTTTGGAAGGACTCTGTCTACCAGTCACAGAAACTGATACTCCTCCTGGAAGCCAATGGGATACCCCTGGTAAGAGAGGCGGTATGAACCCCATCGTAGACCAGCAGTTTCGTTAACATGCGGAAGGTCATTTCTCATATCGTGCCATTGGTCACTGCTTGACTGGACATGAAGTTAATTTACTGTCGATAATTTATAAGTAAGAGTTGGATGAAGAAGGTTTTGAGTATCTTAGCATTGAGCTATAATGTTGACATACTTCTTCTTCTGTATAAAATTTGCAGTGGCTACAAAACAGCAGAATGAAATAGCAGCCATCCTCCACACAGACCAGGAATGATGTGAAAACCACTTTAAGAAAATCATGTATTCATTCATTCGTTCACCCTGAGGGCGCATAGATAGTGGGCAGGGGAGAGGAGTTAAGAGGCTCTGCGAAAAGAGCGGATAAAGGAGACCTTCAGAATTAGGATGGACTATCATTAAAAAGAAAGAGGGAAGGAACCAGAAGAGGAAGCAGAGAAAGGGAGCACATGTGGGATGGAAACTGAAGACAGGAGAGTGGAGAGAAGGGGTGGGGAGGAGGGATGGGATTTGAATAAAAGAATAAGGACAGGCCCAATTCCTTTCTTTGTGCAGCTTCTTCTATAGAGAGCAGATTAAAGTGAAACACGCATTTAATCATTTCGAATGGAATCTCAGATGGAATTAGATAGGCGATGAATCACATTTCTGCAAACTCTTAATGCAATTACTTCCCAATTGATTTGACAATACGGCAACATTTAGCCGCCTGCCAGCCAGGGCGCAGGGAGGAGATGACACCGTGGAGATAATCAAGGCCCTGGTAGAGAAGAGACCACAAACGTGAGGCGGATGCCTTCTTCCACGCTCAGCATCATCATGAATACATGATGCTGATTTACTGCACCATGGTCAGGTATTCAACATGCACAGGCGCAAGTGATTAGCAAGGGCAGCAATAATGTTCTTATATCCCACCGCTGCCACTGCGGCCCCTTTAAGGGATTTTGAGGCACAAGGTATTTGGGATCATCCTGAAGAAAAGAAATTAAGGGATCCAGAATCGCTGGGCCAGGGATGCCATTTCACCAGAATTCCCGGGCTAGCGGAAGTTACATCACATGACCCTTGACCTCCGATGACATCACAGGAAGTGATGTAATTTTACCCCACCCCCGAGTGACATCGTGGGACGTGATGGCACATGATCTTTCACCGCTTGATATTACAGGAAGTGGCACCACATCGAATACCCCAAAATACCGAACAAAGAATCCTGAATGTGCGTTTTGCCACATTCGGCATAGGTACAAAATGCTGAATCCGAAAATACCTGACTAGGTGAGCAGAGGTTGCCGGGTGTCCCCTTGCCCCATAGTTCAGTATTTTTGGTTTTGGGGTTTGTGGGGGGTGTCCCCTGCATACATGAAAGGGAAAGCGGGGGGACAATTGCACAAATTCCGAAAAGGTAAATGATTTGAAACCTTACAGCCATCACCTTTCTGTTTTCCTAATTTGGTAAGCATCCCACAGGTAATTTTGTTTCTTGTTAGATGGGAGATAGAGGGGAAGGATGTGCTACAGGTCACAGAAATTGCATGTTTTTTTTTTTAAACAGCAGCAGCTGTATGACATCACCACTAGAAAGGTCCATTTTATTATTTTCTTTGATCCTTTATATTTTCCTTAATGCCAGCCTCCTCCAGCTTTTAAGTGCTGGAACAGTAACTGAACCCATGTTGCACTGCATCCTCTTGTTCCAAAAGCAAGCACGTTGCCCCTGAGCTATCCTTCCAAAAATATATTTTATTTGCTTGAGGAAGAAATAGATGGTTTAGTTCAAAGGCGGGGGGAAACTTTGTGTAAATTAATTATCTCGCCTTGTGTCTATCTGCAGTGTGCCTGTGATGCAGGTCTGGCAGATCTGGGTCAGGTCACACAATGCCCAGGTAGGATTGGTTGCAGAAGCCACTGGGGCACACCCCTCCCATCACAGGCTCAGTGGCTCACTGAATGTGTAAAGCAAACAATGAGAAACACTGATGAGATTTGTGTTCATGCGGCGCTGTCACTGAGTACTGCAGGCTGCTCTCACCCATTCCCAGGCAGCTAACCCTAACCCCCATACTCTTCCTGTTGCTACAGTACTGGGTATGAGCTGAAAAGACAGCCCTGCCTCTGAACCCAACCATTCAGGCATTCTTCACTAATTGACTGCCAACCTGTTTGAGATGGCGGCTGCATGGTTTTGCCTGCATCCCTGGTATTTCTCCAGCTAACAAGATCTAGATTCCAGGTGAAAAAAGCTGTGGCACATTTAGCTGCATTTACAACCACCTTTATCAGGTACAACACAGCTATCTGGTCTTGGCAGTGCCTCTTTGTCCAGGGGTCGCAAGGACAGGTCTAGGGGTAGCAGAGGGGGAGCCAGGGGTAGCAGATGCTACCCCTGGCTTCCCCAAATGACAGCCCTACTCTTGGCACTCCTCCCAACCTTATGGTTATCATTACCTAGTGCTCGATATGCTACAGCGACAGCGATCAAAATAGTCCTGGGAATTCTCTTGAAATCTGGTCTGACCATCCTCGTTCCTGCAATCAGAATAATAATAAACAAGTAGCTTTTCAAGGGAAACATCGTGTATTTGTGTTCTAGCTTCGGTGCAGGAACCGTTTTGGCAGTAGGTGCCATGAGGAAGGTATATGTCAGTAAATGTCTCGAAAAGGTAGACATATCATAACATAGATACAGAACATAGATTATCCACCTCACAGAATTAATTTTGACCAAGCATGGATAAATTAGCCAGAATGGAAGCAACAGGAAAGCCAGACATATTTTAGCACCCAGACTAGGGACGCAGACCAATTGGGTTGCTGCAAACATGGGTGGAATCCCACAGTAACTGTCTACTTCAACTCTGCTATTCTGGTCAGAATCCTCTCCCTTCTTACTTTCCTTTCCCCACCAATCAGCCCTTCCCCTGGTCCCCACTATTCATCCCCCTTACAATCCGACTTTCCTGCTCTCCTCATGCAGTTCCTCAACAGCTCATTCTCCCACCATGGAAATAAAACAGAAACTATGGGCCTCATCACAAGTTGGCCGGTATCCCGGTGGTATTCCCGCTGGGATACCACCTGCGCTAATAGCATTACCGCCAAACCCCCCTCCGCTATTAGTGCCGGATCACGGGTTTGGCAGAACGGGAATTCTCCATTCCCCATTGGGCCCATTTGGGAATTCCCCGTTCCCATTGGGCCCAATGGGGAATTTTTGGCGCGACTTCCGTTGGCGGTATTGGCGCGCAGTTATCGTGCCAAAAATTGGCTGGGGGTTAATCCTGCCAAACCCGTAATTTGGCAGACCCTTAAATGCGGCATTAATAACATTACCAGCACAATTTAAAGGTTACCGCCAAACTCGTGATGAGGCAGTATGTGTTGTAAGAGGATTCAATTCAGCACTACAGCTAAGTTAACGCCTACTCTAGAATACTGAATGAAAACCCTTATTGATATATCTTTAGGTCCAGTTCATGCGTTCTGGATGACTACCCCTGTATAACACCCCTCTCTTGGAATCCCCCTGACCCCACTGAGCCAAGAAGTAGTTCTGTTTTGCAAGTTTAAAAGGTTTATTTGATAATTTAAAATAGATATATATATATCACGCTTTATAATAAATTAATAATTGAATAGCACACTTAATCTGATATGATAAAGATCAACAACGGAGAATCTGGCACTAGCACACTTCTTATAATCACTAATGAGTTGACATGAAATGGATAAGGTAGCACACTGGTAAATAGGAACAAAAGTATAATGTGGTAGAGGATGCTTTATGTAAGCTCAGGTGGATGCAATATTCAATGAATGCAGTACAGAAAATACTCAATATGATTTCAACCAAACAATGTAATCACTTTTCTCTGGCTATTCACTCCCCCCCCCTCTTTATGCAATGCAAGGAAATGGGAGGAAACACACAGTTCTCAGAAATGCAATCAATGTAATTCAGTTCAACCCAGCAAGCTTAGACAACAGAAAACAGATAGGAGTTTTGAAAACACAAGCCCAAATGCTTTGATATGTGCTAGCAATGGATGAGAAATATGCTAAATTTGCTTTTTAATTCCCTTTCAGAGGTTCAGGGTGAGTGGTATCTAGTTAATATTAGTCCAGGCTCACACTAGCAATGGGGCAGGGATAGTTAGCAGGTTAAACGAATTTCTGGCAAATGGAAGGCAAGCAGCAGCAGTTTTTACATGTGAAGAAATTTGCAAATCGCGGCAAAATTCGCGGATGCGTGTTCCGCAATTGCGGTAAAACTATAAGGGGTAGGAATGCGGTTCTAGGTGCGATTCAAAGATAAGATTCTAAGCTTTCAAATAAAAGTTATTGCAAGTCTCTAGCACAAACGGTTGCCGAGATATGAGCGATTTTTTGAAGGTCGTTTTTCAGATTTGAAATTTTAAAGTTCAAAAAGACAAGTGCAGCTTGCGACTAGAAAATGACAAGTGACAGCTTTACAAATGACAGGTGACAGTTAGGAGGCAGTTCTACTTAGATTAAATAGATTGAATTATATTATTTTAACTAAGAGATTGGTTCTGCACAGTTTTCTAGGTACTCACACTATATTCTTGAGTGAAATGGGCCTCGCCACGGATCTGGTCAGGGTTTAAACTGGACTCTGGTCTGGTCTGGCCTCTGCACTTCACAGTGATCTGGGTCAGCTCTCTCTGCTGGTCTGGGTCTCTCTGGGTACAGCACTGCTTTCTCTCTGGTCTGGTCTCTTAGTTCTGGATAGATTGAAGTCTCTAGTTTGGCTTTCTGGAGGTTTGATGGAGGTAAAGTATGGATTTTTCCGGCAGAGCGTCCCGCTGCAGATGGAATTTTAAGGTCCCTATCTGTCCTGCCTGTCTGCTTTTATGTGTTTAGAATGTGGGTGTGTTCTAGCATCACTGACCCTACCTCTCTCTCAGCTTCTAATTGGTCAAACTTCCATTTATCATTTGATTGGGGAATGAACTGTGAGTCAGAGGGATGTCATTTTATGGCTTGCAGATAGGACACTCCTCTGTCAGATTGCACACATTCTATATTTGATAATAAAAGACATATTTCACAGTTACGCAGTTGCTTGAAATTACATATACATGGTGTGGCTGAATTTAGCCATGTCTCTGTCCAAATCTGCTGTTTCTAAGAGCTTGCATTCAGAAATGGCACATAATTGACTTTTTAACTGATTTTTCAATTTCTGACATTGACCCAACTTTACATACATGTGCGCAGGGAGTAAGGACATTAACTGATGAAGTTACAGACTTTTAACATGCACACATTTAGAGTAATATCCACTTTTCCGCTAACACCCCCCTGAACATACCACCGGTTCTAAAAACCTCTTAAACTGTGGGCAGAAAAATCACAAGAATTATGGTATCATTTATAAAATTTTCACATGTCCGCTCTATGAGTTATTCATCTTTTTAGAGTTATGTTCTGGCTCCAAAGGGGTGTGGTTTACCCTCAGCACAAGGTTGAATTTCTGGTTTTTCCAGTTCTGCCAAGCCAGCTTGCTCTCACAGGCAGTGCTCCTCCCCTTTCCTCAGGAGGAAGCCACTTTTTACGACCATTTACGACTCCTGCCAATAAAACCTTTGCCTGAGCCAGGACAGGGCTTTGTTCACTTTCCTGCAGAGCACAGGTAATTCAATTATCAGATAGATGGCATATCCTTAGTGTGGGCAGCAAAAGGAAGGTTGGCCTGGGAACACAGTGGTGACTCAAGTTTCACTCCTGATGGGGGTAGCTGCCAAGCAAAATCAAGTTCCTTAAGCCAGACCTTCAGCTAACTGGCAGGTTTTTTGTTGCTTTTTAACTTAACTTGCAATTTTACACATGCAGCTAGGATGCTGATTCTAAGTGCAAAACTATGACATTTCAACAGTTACAAAGGCATGTGATACCAAACATAGGTCACTCATTTAATCTAAACATTTTCGATTTTAGTGTCTTTAAATCCAGTGCAACTTAAACTGCTGCAATCCACAGCTCAGCCAGTCTTGTTATAAACCTTGTCTTATGATCTTCATTTCCCAGATTTTGTAGGCACACAAAACTCCATTCTGCCAAATGTCTGCTGGTGTTCAGTAAATATTTTGCACATATTGCAATGTTTGAAAATAGGCATTTTGACTTGCCTTCAGGGAAACAGAGTGGTTTTAAAACGCCGGCTTTTGGATAGTGGTGAGTACTGGTACTGCACCCATTTTTGGGATTTAAGAAATGAATTCCCCACAATTCTAGGTTGCATTTGGCAATCAGCATTTCCATTCCCAATGGTTTCAGACTACTGTGCGGGTAGTCCAATGGTGGTTTTAAAGCGCTTTGAAGCTAACCGGCGCTACTGTTTTTCCTTTGGCAACCCATTTCCCTCATGGCAACCCGGCCTTTCATTCTCGCACTGGTGGGTGGCAAGTGAGGCAACCATTTTAGTGTGCGCACAAACTGCGCAGCTTTCCTGGATTTCGGCGCACATGTGGGTTTTCCGCCATCTTGAATTTTCTAAGCCCACAGTACCAAATGTTGTGGCATGATAGCTTAAACGTGGGTCAGGACACCCAACAAGCCCCCCCCCACGTGACTGCCCCTTGAATTTGAGTCGATGGGGAGTCGCGTGCACAAGGGTTTTGACCCATGCACCGGTCTGTCCGCATAATCTTCTTCCTCTCCTGTAGATGGCACAGTTCAGCATCTTCTTCTCCATCCGGTACTGATCGATGGTTCTCCTCGCCGGTCCTGATGGGAATATTGGGCGGTCCACTGGGCCCATTGAATCTTCGTTCCCGGTCTCCGGATCGCCCTCCTCGGCCCGTCTTCAGGTTTTCTTTCTCCTAGGACGACAAAGGAAGAGCGGCAATACCTACTCATAGACGTTTTTCCACCACTGTTGAGATAGTGGGGCAGCATATGCATTTCATCATAACGAAACATTACATTCTTATTTTGATAAAAAACAGTATAACTAAGAGACAGTTTCATGCAAATCACAATATTTTAGAGACTAGATGTGGTATGTTTTATGGTTGGAACTGAATTAGTCTGAGACAGTACCCGCTAGGATTCCAGAGGATTCCTCCAGTTGTTGCAGAGTGTGCCTGGGATGGCAACACTTCAACTGGTTTATGTGGACCCACTTGTCTTCCCCCGCTGCCAAAGGACCTTTGGGGATGTGGATTTTGTAGGCCACAGGGGAGATCTTGTCGATGATCTCAAAGGGTCCCTTCCATGTAGGCAAAAATTTGCGCTGCTTGGCCTGGTTCCTTTGGAAGTTGTATAGATAGACCCGGTCTCCCACCTGATATTCCTTCCTGGAAGTTTTCAGGTCATAATGGGTCTTCATGCTATCAGCTGATCTTTCTAGATTCCGCTGAGCATAAGCAAAAGCATGTTGGAGGTGTTTCCTTAAATTCTCTACATACTCATGAGTAGTGGAGGCATTTATCAGTGTCTGCTCTTGGGTCCTGTAGAGCAAATGCTGAGGAAGCACCATCTTGCGCCCAGTCATCAACTCAAATGGTGACATTTTGGTTGCAGATGAAGGGGTAGATCTGATAGCCATTAGGACCAGAGGTAATCGGATATCCCAACTTGGCCCAGAATCTGCCACAAACTTCTTTAATATGCTCACAATTGTCCGGTTATATCTCTCTACTGCCCCAGAAGAAGCTGGTCTATAAGCAATATGCAGCTTTCTCTTGACCCCCAGTATCTCCCACATCTTTGTCATTACTTCACTGGTGAAGTGGCTACCTCTGTCTGACTCAATTCTTTGAGGTAGACCAAAACGGGAAAAGATGTGGTTAATCATCAAGGCAGCTGCAGTTTCTGCCTTGCAATTTGGGGCTGGGAGACATTCCACCCACTTGGTAAACAAGCATGTCACAGTCAACATGTACTTATTCCCCCTAGCCGAGCGAATCACAGGGCCTACAAAGTCGATTTGTAACTCTGACCATGGCAGTGTCATTCCCCTCTTTTGTAAAGGTGCCCGGTGTGTGAGGGATGTCGGCTGAAATTGTGCACACACAAGACAACCCTTCAAATATTGGTTGAGGTCCTGGCCCATGTGTGGCCAGTATGCAACCTCTCTTAAGATTTCCAATGTTGTGTGAAACCCCCTATGACCGGCGGTGGCCGCATCATGGGCGTGACTTAACATCAGGCTTCGGAATGAGGTAGGAACCACCCACTGATCGTGGCCAGCTTTGGATTTCCTTACCAGCAAACCGTCTTGGATTCGGAACATTTTTGGACATTTCATCAACACTCTTAGGTCCTCTTTCCCAATGTAATCGGTATCCGTCAGGGGAAAGTTCTCAGGGTCCTCAAGGTGCTGGTAAAATTTACCAATAATTGGATCCCCCTTCTGAGCAGTGATCAAATCAGCATCAGGGGTCTCCTTACTCCATTGTGCAATTGAAAGGTCGTTGTGAGCATTTGTCTGGGACCTAGTGATGGCAGTGACCTGGATTTCCCCCAACAGGGACTCAATCTCAATTAGATCCCCTTGGATGGCCCCGGTTTTGGCCAGCTGATCAGCTAAGTCATTTCCAGTTTTGTCTGGTCCCTCTACTTTGGAATGACCCTTGATCTTTTTCCAATAGATGGTCATCTCATTCGAGGTGACCAGATCATCAATGTTTTGGATCAACTTCCCATGTTTCAAGGGTTTGTTGTTAGCACATAACATGCCTCTGGTTTTCCAATTAACCAGGTGCTCCACGAACCCGTTCCGTACATAATCCGAATCTGTGATTATGACCAGTTCGTGGAGTTGATGCTGGACAGCAGTGAGGATGGCCTGATGCACAGCCATCAATTCTGCCACCTGACTACTTCGGGGACCAATTTTGTATCCAGCGGAGGGTTCTGGGGACTCATTCACCCATGCATTCCCTACGCCGGCCACCAGTTCTTTCTCCCCGTTGTTGTCAACATGGTAAGAACATCCATCCACATACACAGTGGGCATTCCCTCACACTTGTCTTCTTCAAAGACTTTGTGTGGGGAATTAAGGTATGCCTCCATGTTGTCCTTGATTTTCAGACTTTCGTCCTCGAGACAGTTTTCTCTGGCACAATCATGCAAGTCAGCCAGACCTTGCCCGAGGGGACTCTTCTTGTTTTGGCCATATCTGACCTCCACAGGAAAGCCTTGCATTGACAGAATCCAGGAAGTAATTCGGGAATTACTCACATTTCCGGCCCGGATTCTGTCACTTTGGAGATATTGCAGAGGCTGGTGTGGAGTCTCCACTATGATGTGCTCCCCCTGGATAAACGGGCGGTAATTCTTCAATGCCCACACCGTCGCCAGGAGTGCCTTCTCACAATCGTTGAATTTCTCCTCCACAGAGGATAAAGTTTTGCTCGCATAGGAGATTACTTTATTGACCTTGTCATGCTTTTGGTATAATACTGCCGTCAAGCACGTATTAGAGAACCCTGTCTCCAGGAAGAACTCCTTGTTTCTGACAGGGTAAGCTAGGCAAGGCGCTTGTGAGAGGCTTCTTTTGAGTTGTTTTACTGCCTCGGCTTGTTCTGGACCCCATTCCCACTTGACCCCCCCCTTCAGGAGATGGATCAGGGGTCTGGTGATCTCTGCGTAGCCCTCAATGAACTTTCTGCTGTAATTAGTCAGTCCAAGGAGGCTCCTTAGTTCCCGCAGAGTTGTGGGGTCTTTCAGTTTCTGAAGTGCTTCCACTTTCTTTTCCTGGGGACAGAGACCCTGAGGAGTAATCTCATGCCCCAAGAAATTAACACGGGTTCTACACCACTGTGCTTTCTGAAAGGAAAGTTTTGCTCCGGCGGCCCTCAACTGTGTTAGAACATAACGGATCTCCGCTATGTGTTCCTCAACAGTTGAGCTTTTGATGAGGACATCATCTACATAAGCCAGGTTACCCCTTGCACCCAAGTCGGGCATGGCCTTGTGTAGAAAAATGTTGAATTCATTGCCGGAGTTGAGGTATCCGAAGGGAGTCCGGGTCCATGTGTACTGCTGGCCCCCAAAGGTAAAAGCCAGTTTGTATTGGTCCTCCCTGCTGACAGGCACAGTCCAGTATCCATTGGTCAGGTCTATTGCAGTGAATACCTGTGACCCCTGGATCTGGGCCAGCCCTTGGTCAATGTAGGGAAGAGGCCATCGGGAAGTGTGGACCCGTTTGTTGAGCTCCCTGAGGTCGGCGCAGAGTCTCCACTGGCCGTTTGGCTTCAATATCCCCAGCACCGGATTATTGAAGGTGCTGTGGACTGGACGGATTATTCCCCGGGACTCAAGGTTCTTAATTATTTCAGTAAGGGACTCCATTGATGCGAGAGGCAAGCGATATTGCTTCACAAACACAGGAGTCATGCCAGGGTCCGTGGGGATTGTTGTTGTGTGGATGTCGGTGCGACCACAGTCATATGAGTCTACCGCAAAGAGATCTTGGAAATCCAAGAAAACTTGTTTCAACTTTTGCTTTTGTTCCGGAGTCACACAGGCATCAGCTAGGTTGACTCTCTCTTCCACCATCTGCCTGAAGCCTGGAAAGACTTCTGGTTTGGCTATCTCCGCGGCCTCCTCCAGCTGGGTGGAGAAGTCCCTGGTCAGAGTGCTGATTTGGACCGGAGGCTTCAGGTGGGAAAGGCAGCCCTCATGTACCTGGAAAATCACCTCATCCCTCCTGAAGTCACACGTCACATCTTCCTTACCATGGGGGCAGGAAGTGTACACCAGGAAGTTCCCCCCATGCCGGGTGGAAATCCTGTCTGGTGTTGTATTGTCCTCACTGTCACTGTCAAAACAGTCCTTGGGGATTGGTCCTAACAGTTCATTTCTAAGATCAATGGAGAAATGTCGGTCATCAACCGCCATTCCAATAATGGTGCCTGCGGCTAGAGTAATACTCTTTAAGTCGCTGTTATCCACCTCTATTGGAATGGTGTCATGTACTATGTTGACTAATGGTGTTGGGTTTACCCCCAACCCTTGCTGTTGGAGAGAAGCGTTTAGATGTATGTAAGCATCAGGGTTTTTCAACTCTTGTCCCCTTTTAACTTTCACTTCCAGGGAGAATTGTCGGGTCCTTTCTGGGATGGTGACTTCCTCTTTAACCTGAATTTCAACTGCATAAGGTAGCAATTGAGCTAACCTAAATGCTTTTTCTGGATCATCAAAGCCCATGGGATTATCCGCTAATCGGGACCAAGCTTTGAAGTTTATTAGGTCCAAACTAATGGCAAAGCGATTGAGAATGTCACTGCCTAAGTAAAAGGCGGCAGGGACGTCTCGCACGACCCAACAATTGTGGACTATGCTCTTGTTGCCAATGGAGATTTTGAGCATACACCTGCTTGGCAGGAGATGTTTGGAATTAGGTGCTTCCAGGTCCATTTCCCATTTGTCTATCAGTTTGAATGTGGGAATGGCTGGATCTTTTGGGAGTTGGCGAAACATGGCTTCGCTGATGAAGCTCTTACCGTTGTTCACACACACTCGAGCGAGAACAGAGTCCTTCCCATCATTTAACTGAACAGGGATGAACAACTGCTCTCCAATTTGCTGAATATCAGCCAGGCTCTGAGCTGATTTCACATCTTTCTGGACTATAGGAGTGGGGGTTTCAGATTGTGGATTGGTATAGAATTTCAGAGTGTTTCCTTCCAGCGTGGAATACCACTTTAGACTGGAAGGAAGGTTGATTTTCAGAAATAGAGAGGACCCCCCATCACTAGTCTGTTGTCCTACTGCTATTACTGTCACGTTTGGAATCTGGTTGTTCTGGAAGTGAAATTCTACTTGGTCAGATTTTTGTTCAACCATGTGGCATGTGCCGTTTAAACTAACATGGTTGACACTCTGTTTTAATTTTATTGGTCGGCTAGTCTGGGTCCAGAGGACCTTGTTTACACAATCTATTAGGGGTGACAACCTTCTCAGGAGGTCATTCCCTAGTAAACAAGGGGTGCCCTCCGGGGTCACAACTATGACCGGGTGTTTCAACTTATGTCGCCCAATTTTAATGTCCAAGTCTGCAGTCCCTTCAACGGGAATTTCCTTCCCGTCAAAGTTCTGTAGTTGTCCCGGAAGAGAGGTGAGAGGAATTTGGTAATTCTCTCCCCTTCCTGCATTCAGTTCGTCAAAGGCCCTTCTGGACAGAAGGGTAGCTTGAGATCCCGTGTCCACCAGTGCCGAGATTGTATCCTGCCCCTGTACTTGTACCGGGGCATAATATCTTCCCTCCTTCTCCTCAAGGGGGCACAGATAATGCACATTTTTGGACAACTGGTGGACTAATTTTCTGGTTTTGGACATCGATAGCGAAGAGATTTGGGCAGAATTCTGTGGAGAGTCTTGGGAATCTGAAAGAAAAAGTTGGCAACTGGAGATCAGAGCCATTGTGGGTTCCCCTGGTTCCGGTTCTGGGCTGCCCCCCCCTTTTTGGAGGCAGTCCCCAGGATGGGTTTGAACCAGGGGATTTTCTTGCTGTTGGTTCTGGGATGAGATGGTGGGCGGCGGTAGCTCAGTCTCCACATCTCCCCAGTCTGGATTTGCATCCCTAGGGACCCATTTTTCTTTGGGGGGAGTTCCCCCCTCTCTGAAGGAGAAGATCCTTTTCCCAGGATCCTCTGAGGATCCCTCTCCCTCAAATTGGAAGATCTGTACCTCCTCCTCAAACTGAGTCTGTTTGGGTCTTTTGTTTCTCCTACCCCCCCTCTGCTCCTTAGGAGGCAGACTTTCAGGGGCAAGAGATTTCGTTTCCGGTTCCTGGGTTTCCAGGGGCTGTTTACAAGTGAGGAAGGAAGCTTCCTCCAAGGCTTTACACCCCCCTTCCCTTTGTGCCTCCTCCCTGGGAACCGGTGAGTTATCGGGGTGCTGCCCCCGTCATTGTTCTGGAGCACCAGGTCCAGAGTTGGGTGCGTTCTGCGCCGGCACGCCCATCTGAGGGTTCTGCTGAGCCCTCAGTATGTGACCCAGATCCCGCGCCATGTTTTGAACCTGGCGCTCTAACTGGGAAACCCGCTCAGGCTGATACGGGGCCCTGTTTTCTCCCCTGGGCTGATCCCGGGAAGGGTAGCTGTCCCTCCTCTGGTAATACCCCGGGTTGGGAAGATTTGGGTACCCCTCCACCCTTGGCCTCCCCTCTCCCGGATTCAGTGGTCTGGGCTCAGGGAATTGGGGAAAGAAGGATGGATGGTTTTGGGGCTGAAAGTCGGGTGGATATCTGGGGAAAAAGTTCTGCCCAGGGTTTGGTAAATTTCTGCCCTCCTGTGGGAAGTTTGGAGGGAAGTTCCCTGGGTTAGGTGCTTGGCTGGATCCCCCCCCTTGGGCTGGAGGAGTCCACACATAACCCAGGATGGGTCGATTTCCCTTGTAACGGGGACTTACATAATCAGGAGAGCGAGGGACCCCATTTGTGGGGCTGCCTCCCTGGCTCCCTGTCTGTGACTGGCCCGAGGACCTTCTGGGCCTAGCATTATTAGGTGCAGGTAGGTTTTTAGGCCCCCCCATCTCCAAATCCAAAACGGGGTTGACCTTTACCTCTGCCACCTTGGCAGCAGCAGGGGTGCTGTTGGCTTTGGGGTTTTTCTGGGCATTACTTTTGCTATCTATCGGTTTCTGCACCTCATAGATCCGGGTAGCCTGTTCAATGACCCAATCTAAGGATCTTTTCTCGTGAAAATCCCTCACGAGCTGGGTCATGATGTATTTGGGCAAGGCATGGAAAAACGTATTTATGAACTCTCTACTATCTGTGCGCACCCTTCTTGTGGTCTATGCAAAAGCACGCTTTAACTCCTGCACAAATTCTTGTGGGGCCTGATCCTCCCCACATTGCAAATTGTAGGCTGCCTTGCGAGCCTCTTGAGGATTTCTGTGAACAGAAAAATGTTTCAGGATGGCCGCCTTATATGTGGACCATCTTAAATGATTTTGGTCCTCCAGCCCCGCAAAGAAACTGGAGTGTTCCGGGGAGAATGTCCACTTTACATATTGAATACAGCTTTGGCTGTCCTTCAAATGGAAAGTCTCCATCATTTGTTCAAACAACTCTAAGTGCTCCCAAACAGAATACTTAGCGTTCTTATGGTAAGGCGTGATGACGCTCCTGATCGCCTTAATCTGCTTTAAGGGGTCCTTAAGCAAGGCCCTTTTTGCCTTATTGGCCTTTTTGGTTCGGGTAACCCTTGTCCATTCTTCCTCGGAATCAGAGGCACTGCTCCCAGAGGTTCCCGTCTGTCCTTCCAGGTTTTCCCGGATTCTGCGAGCCTGGGAATGGCTGGCAGAATGTGGGGACCTGGTCTCCTGTGTCCTGCGCAGTTCAGAGGAGTCTTCAGATTCCTCCTTGCTGCCAGGATTTGATGGGTACCCCCTCCACTGACCTAACTGGGAAGAGGTTTTCAGGATGCCCTTAATGGGCCTACTCTCCTGGGGTTCCCCATTGAACTGTACTGTACTTGGGTGCCCATACCCGGATGCCCGCCCCTCCATTCCTGGATGGTACTGGCCTATGAGCCCCATGCTTCTGGCTGGATAGTAATCTGCCATCCCTGTGGCCCTGTGCTCATGTGCGCCAGGGGACACGGGGGTGGCAGAGTCCAGGGACTGAGAGGTATGAGGGCCTCTGGTACTAGGGCTCCTGAGGTTATGCTCCGGAGTTTCCATTTCCCAGCGAACCTCATCTCTATCCGCCCCTGCTCCCTGTTGCAATGCAAGAGCCTGCATTTGTGCCTTCAGTTCCTCAGTTAAGGCCTTACTCGACTCTATCAGTCTCTCCTGCATCGCTACCTGCTGTTGGAGCCTATCATTGTGCTGGCAGAGAGCTTCATTCTCTCTCTGTGTTTCCTGATTGGTCCTGGAGCACTGGGCCAGTCTTTCCTGCAGGCGGGTTACCTCCTGAGCTGTGTCCCTATTGGCCTGCTCCTTTCTTGCTAGAGCATCCTCCACCCTCCTGGTGTGCTCTAACAAGTTCTGGTTTTCTTTTTGGAGGTCACCCAGCCCCTGGAGGGCCAGGTGATTTTCTTCCATTTTCCTTTTTAAATGGCAGACTTCCTGGCCTAAGGCGTCTCTTTCCTGACTAAGAGCCTGCATTTGTGCCGCCAGGTCGTCCCTCTGCCTTTGAAAGGCACCAGCTTTCTGGCGTTCTTCATCAAACTCTGCCTGGGTATCCAGGTCTTTCAAGATCAGCTTGTTGCTCTCTACCTTCACTCTATCTAGATGACTTTGCAGGGTGGCTACCTGCTCCGTGCATGCCCTGTTAAAGTCTAATTGTTGCTCCAGCTTTTTCTGGCTCTGCAGTAAGGAGTCCAAACTGTCTTGGTGCTCCTTCTGCAGGGCCAGAAATCTGGTATCCTGGTCAGCCTTTTCCTGTTGCAGTATATCCATATCCTTCTTTATTTTAGTGATGTACCGTCTGCTGTCATTTTCTGACTCCTGGCTCCTCTGCAGCCTCTGCTCAGAAGAGTCCAGATCAGATTGGGCCTTCTGTAATGCCATCTGTTGCCTATTTGCCAGATTTTGGCTTTCAGCACATAATTTTCTAAGCCCACAGCACCAAATGTTGTGGCATGATAGCTTAAACGTGGGTCAGGACACCCAACAGTGTGTTATTTTTATTCCACAGGAGAATAGTGCCCATATCTTGTGAGGAAACAATTTTAATACTACTAGCCCCCTGGTGGGAGCACGCATGATGCTAATAGCGGTAAACTCTGTATTGGGGTTCTGACACAGCTACTAAGGGCCATGGGTCCTGGTAAGGCCAGAGCTGGCAGGCTTGGCCTAGCATGCCATTAACATAGAGATGCCGATAAGAAGCTTCAGAGAAAAGTGTGCGTAACCAAACATAGACTGAGATTGGAAGAGGCCCAGGGTTTTTGAAGAGGTTTTGCCATTAGTGGGCATAGAAAGAAACGATTGTGTGGTATGCAACATCTCAATGATCATTATTATTGCATATGAAGCAACACTACAGCCAATTAAACCCTTAGTGAATTTTTTTCTGAGAGGATACCCTCAGTGATAAATAACTCTTGCATATTTAAGGACTGGCAATGTTGACAGGTTGGTGACTATGAGATAAAATGAGTTGCCCAGAATCACACATTTTGGTTAAGGGGTAGTGCTGGGATTTGAGCCCAGTCTGTAATGTCTGCACTTGACCACATAGCTTCCCAGGTCTTCTAGAACATAAAGGTGCAATTATTTGTTAATGTTTGCCTTTCATGTACTAAATGACTACCTTATTTTGTATACCCGACTTAAAATATGCGTACATCATATAATACCTCAAAATGACAAAGTTATATAAACATGTCTTTTTGTATTTATTGCATTTTATTTGTGATTTATATAGCACCTTACGCCAAGTTATGTGAAAGGGGAATTATTCAACTTCATTTTATCCAATAAGAAGGTATACAAGTACACGAATTCAACTGAGACGAGCCAAAAACATCTCATCTGGTTTTTACTATTGTAAGTGAATGCATTCAGTAGACCCCACACATAGACCTGCAGATTGCTCATCAGGATGTGCAGAAGAACATTTGAATGTACACAACTTTAAACTGCTTTTGTGTCATGTGAGAGCACCCAAAAGCATGCTTGCCCGGCGACATATGGTTGTCTCTCTTTGGTCCGGGACCTCTTCCGCTGAACTGGACGACATGAAAAAGAAAGAGGAATAAGCACTGCCACCAGAATCCAAGAAGCAAAACATGCCCCAAAAGACACCACAATACTATTCAGTGAAATAAGAAGCTTTCTCCAGGATCACATTATTGTCTGTTGGCAAAAGCAAGTTATGAGCATCAACACTGTGGCGGCACTCCTGCTGTGCTGCGAAACCTCGTACCTGCACCCCATAGCACTGGTTATACAAACTGAACAAAGCATCAGCACGGTGCAACTCTAGAGCTTCCTTCCTTCAAACAAGGCTTGTGAAAACCAGGCCGCCACCCCAAGTAAGAGAAAAATAAACTGTTGGGAGAGGTGAGTAGGGAGTCAAATTATATAAACTAACGTTTATCAAACTCCAAGAGAGGAAAAGCTGAGTTGGACTTAGCAGAGTTTGGGGTTGTGATCTGGCACACAAAACACAGATCTTTGCAATGAGCACTTAACACGCAGAGCTATCATTCCAACCATTGTGTAAATATGAATCTCAATTGTGGTTGTTGCCCAGAATTATCATTATTTTTATTATACATTTTATATTTTACTCTATGTTTTTAGTTTGGCCATCAAGTAGGCTGGCATTTGGACTGTGGTTCTCATGGAAGTGAGGCTTGAAGTTTTGAACGGTTCTACGTTATCACAACAAATTAAATTACTTAGTGGTAAATTACGTTGCTGCAATTGCTTCAAATTTCTTTTCCACATTTGTTTTTTTTATGCCCCCACCCGATATCCCCCTTCTCCCTTCACTATCACCCTTACCCCAACTCGCCCAACCCCTCCTTACGCCCCCTAAACACTTAAATAGATATACACAATTCCAAGTAATTCCAAGTAATTGTAACAAAGAAAATTACAGCAAAGTAATGTACTTCATTAAAAATACAGGAAACAGTTTCAACCAAATACCAGCTGGGATGGGGAACCAGGGTAATTTGCATAAGGTGGGGGTGATGTGGTCAAATTTCTTTAAACTGGTGTTGTGGCAAGCTGCGATGTGGTGGGCTGCATTGAAGGGGCCAGGTGAGCAGCCGGGATCCTTGTGTGGAGGGCGTTACCCTGGTCAATATCGTGATCGCCATGTTAAACCATATTCGCATAATACTGTCTGGTTATGAAGATTGGCCTAAGCACATTAGCATTGTACAGAAAACCGCGTCTAAAATGCCCTGAATAGAATTGACTAAAGCGGCCATTTTAGAAATGTCTACCATTTTGATTAGTTTCTGTTTCTGTCTCAAACTGGACTATGTGTTTTTCCGGCCTCAGCTGAGCTGAATGAACTTTGGACTATGTCAACATGCTGAGGCTGCATAAAAGCAGAATGTTTGTTCTGTGCAAAGAAACCTTGTAGCTAAAATGAACTGCAATTTAAGTGTTGTCTGCACCCACAGCTTCATCCTCATTCAAACAACGGAACAGAAGGCTATGTAAATAAAACTGTGTGCTTTGGCAGAAACCCTTTGTGTTCATCTCTTGAAACTGGACTTACTTTTAGCTCAAGAATAAGGAAAGATCTACATGGCTGACCAGAACAAAGTTTATCATCATTGTATTCTGTGTGTAGAGAAACATGTCTTAAACCTGAAAACAACATTGCTGTATTTGTTATGTGAACTGGGCATGAACTCTAGCAACTAAGTGACTTGGAGAGGGGCTGAACAATGTAACCGGGAATGGGGAAAAGAGTATAAATAATGTGAGCTTTGTGATGTCCAGCACTCACTCCCCTCACGGTGTCTGCTGGTACACACTGCGAGGTGTTGGGAGCCCAGATTGCTATCTGATTTTGCCTTTGAATCTGTACAGAAATAAAGATACTTGTATCTTTAGACCCGTGATTGGCCTATTTCATTTTGCGGTACTAGGCCTCGATATTTCTTTGGTCTTTCAGCCAGGGCCTGCAGCACTGCTAGCTTGATCTTGCAGAGTGCAGCAGCTTGATAGGAGCTGTTTGAGCCTTAGTCACGATCTGTTGCTAGAAGGCTAGATTGCTATCCACAAATATGCCTGGGGATTTTGCTAAGTGGGTGAGGCATTCCTCCTGGAGCGGTGGCCAAGGAATATGAATTTGCTCTTAGTGTGGTTTAGCTTTACGTAGACACTTGTCATCCATATTTGAATGACTTAAAGGTATGAACGAAGGTGAGCAATGGCTTGTATGAGCTTGACCTTCAGGTACAACAGTCTACCATATGCGTACTGATGTATCACATTGTTGGGGTCACGTAGGGTTGAGTCCAGAAGTTCTACATAGAGGTTAAAGGTGAATGGAGAGAGACTGGAGCCCTGAGGAACTCCACCGGTGACAGCGCAGTGTTTGGACCAGAGGGAGGCCATCTGGGTAGCCTGGTGCCTGCCAGAACACTAGAATATAAACCATTTCAGGATGGTGCCCTAGAAGCCCATCCTGTGTGCATGGAGGGTGAGCACTATACCATGCTGTATGCAGCCAAGGGGTCCAGCAGGAACAGCAGGCACGAGTCTCCTTTTTTGAGAAACTAAACGGCATGATCGACCACCTGGTTGGTAGCTGTTTCAGTGGTGCATTTGTGGCGGAACCCAGATTGGTAAACCCAGATCAGACCGAGCTGAGTAGATTAGCAATGACTCTTTTGTTGACTGTGCAGATAAAATTGGCCGCTTGTGTTTGTTCGGTAGTGTGCAAGGTCCTCTAGTTTGAGCGTGAGTCTCTACCAGGAATGGGCATGCGAGCCCTGTTTTTTAGGACAGCTGGGGTATGAGGTTTTCACTATCTAAAAATGAGCAGTTAGGGTGGGACTGCTACGCTTTTATAGGATGGTGGCCCAGAGGATGTTGTTGGTGTAAGAGGTTGTCGGTTGAGAGGGGAATGAATTCAGTCCAGGGTTGAAGGGCCTTTGGATTCGTCGATGTGAAGTGTGATAGGGTCAATCTTGTTGGTAGAAAACGTGTGTGTAGGTTCACACTTCCCCAGGGATTTCTGTACCTCTGGGTCTAGGGTGGAGTTTGCGCAGTGTTTGCTGCGAAAATGACTTTGCTCCTGTTAGAGGCTGCTGCAATAGTGGTGTGTAATAAATAGCCTTGGCTTCGGCTATGAAGTTCTGCCGTTTGGAACATAAGGCCTCGATTGATAGAATGTCTTCCGCTTCGTGTGCTTTGTGCCAACATTTCTCAAGAACTCTAATGGATTGTATTTCAATAAAGAGCTCATGAGTATACCGGATGGTAGATAGTTTACTTCAATGTATTCCACACACAAAGGTGCACACACTAATTGAGTTGTGCTATAGTGAATTCACAATCTGTATGTGACACAGTGAACACAGAAAGCAATCTGACGTGCTTGTCATCAACATCCATTACGCAGGCTCAGATTCTCAGCTGCACACTAATCAATATCCGGTGGGAGGGGCTTATTTATTTTTGTGAAAATGGGCACTGGCCTCTTTGGAACAGTCTATGCCCCCCTCCCCCCAAGGTGGGGACCATACCCCTTTAGCCCTACAATAAAGGTGACCGTAGAATAGATTGACATATAACCTCTCATCTCAACAGTCAAACTCAGAGTACCGGAGCATGTCTGCCTCCACAAGGAGCTGTGTAGCCAAGTATTCCACATGTATATAGACAGCCAATGAGCTCTGCTATATTTCGGCCACCGTGCATGAGGTTTGTATCCGAAGCCTATGTTAACATACCTACAGGCACAATGGTGACATGTATCAGTCTCGCAGCTATGGAACCTAACGTCTCGATGGTATCCATATCCCTCTACCAAAGACCAGAGAGGAAGAGAGAACTGGCACACACAAACACAGACATACACCCTACACACATGCTATTTATGAGCCCTCGACTAAAGGCCAATGATCTCTCATCCAGTCCAAATGACAATCGCAGGACATTTCAAAATTACCAGTACCCGAAAGATCCTATTACATAAGAGCTTTTAAGTAATACCTGAAAGGTGGTACCTTTTTGAAAAAGCTGACTAATTTAATTTATTAATTATTTCATCTATGTGTTGGTGATTTGTGAAGCTCCGACTGCAAAGACTATTGTTCCGCGGAGCGTGCTGACAAAAGGGAAACGCTATAGAACAGCTGATCATTAGCTTAGGGGAAAGACAATGGACAATTAGATGGTGTGACGAATCGCAGGAGTCAGTCACTTCTCCGCAGGGGGCAGCCTTTCCCTGTGAGTCTAGGAGGGTGATCCCACTACACAATGCTTTCCCTAACGGTAGAGGCAAGTGGGACCGCACCAGGAGAGGCTCCCCTCTTGGGGACAAGGACTCCCATCCACCCACAAACCACTGTCGATAAAGCCTGCTGGAAGAAAACATGAAGGGCAAGCGGATATCTGCTATTGTCATATCAAAGCATTGAGAGATTCTGAAAAGAACTACCTACATGGTACTGGGATGAAGAAAACCACCAGAGTAATACTGAGTGCAAGCAAAACACAAAAGAAAGACTTTAAGGCTATGCCAGGGAAGTCCCACGGCAGCATCTTAAAACTGGGAGGAGACATGAGAGAGAGAGGAACCCGGGTGTTCCAAATCTGCTGTCAGAACGGAGCAGAAGGAAATGTGGAAGCACGGCTTCCAATGCTGGAAGGAAGCTGGCGTATGCAAGTGCCTGAGGTGCACTCCAGAAGACCAAGGTTGAAAGAAGTAGGAGAACTGGCGCAAGGTTCCAGGAGAAACCAAATAAGAAGTGGTGACGTGACCGAGGATAAGAGGGAGTGCCTTAAGGATGCCAAAACAACATACCAATGGGCACCATGGAGTGTGCCAAATGAGGAAAAAGAAGCAAGGGAAGACTCTGTTCTGACATCACGAGATGAGAGCCACGACCGATCTGCAGGCTCGGTGACATGATCCCTGAGTCAGAAAGGTAACGGGGAGAGCATGAGACCCGAGGAGGGGACTTACAATAACGAATGGGATACTCATTCTCATTCTAGTGAGGAACCAGTGTTGGACAAGGGTGAGAATCATTACTGGGCCACTCATACTCGTCCCAGTGAGTCAAAAGGGTGGAATAAAAGTGAGACCATTTACAGGGATACTCATACTTGTCCCAGTGAGGAACAAGTGTGAAAGAAGAGAAAGGATAATTGCTGGGTTAATCATACTTGTCCCGGTAAGAAACACGTCTTAGAGAAGACTGAGACTCATTATTGGAGCACTCCCACTCGTCTCAGTAAAGATGAAGTGTTGGAAAGATATAAGAAAAGTGAGAACTGTAACAAAACCAGTATTGGCTACCCTTATCAGGGAAAGGGTGGCTCAATGACTCAAGAGAGAGTATCACGGGTGCATAACAAGAGGAGATCAAAAGCGCCCCAAAAGAAAGGAGCAAACAGAACCAACAAGAACACAAGAGAACAAGATAAGAGAGGGAAAGAGAAGCGGAAAAACCCAATGTCTGAACTTTATGACTTGAAAAAAGTGTTTTATGAAGAACTACCTACAAACACTTTACTCAGCTGAACTAGCTAAGAAGGCAGCCCACATGAGAAGGGAGTTATTCTCCTGTGCTTTAGTTAGTTTGATAGAGGTAGGATTAAAACTAATTAGTTTTGGACACTGTATGGATCTTTCTTTTGGACTCACTGACAACTGAGGAGCACCCTAGTTTAGTTTGGTTAGATGGGGAAAACACATAGCTTGGTGAAAGTTAGGCAATTATTAATATTGTTTAATAAAAAACAGAGTCAATATGGAAGATCCGAGTCTGCGTCCTCCTTCTGACCCACCTGTGCTTAATTTGTGGTGGGGTTTGCCAGGGCCTAGCCCTGGCACGTATCTTTGAACCCTGGCACTTATTGTTTCAGACTCACTTTAATTATGAAGGGTGGTGATAGTGGTGCATCCAGCAACCGCCTCGAGCAGGTGCCAGCTGTAGTGTAACCTCAAATATGTTTGCACTGTGGGGGAAAGCTATGGGTGGTGACACAGCAGGGGTGGGGAACTGTGCACCTGCTGTGTCACAGGAGTGCTAACAAATATTTGGGCCCTGGCGCTTATTTTATTACAAATTAAGCACTGCGGCCACCACAATGGCCAGGAACGTGGATGGAATCTGTCAGCAAGTGCCCGTGTTCTCCCCTGCCCTCCTGCTTCCTCTCACCCTGCCATTTCCTGACAGAATTGTCTCCTGTGTCTCCCACTGCACGTAGTGTTCTACCTGCCACCCTCTACACACTCCCCTGCCTGCACAACTGATCTTTCTACACCTTCTGGACTGCCTCCTTACCAGCCGCTCCGGCTTGCCCAACATGGCCACCTTGAAAAGTGTACAGACTTACTCCCTGTCTTATTTTCTGTGGCAGCCATCTTTGTTCATATTTATTTAGAGAAAGAAAGAAAGAAAGAAAGAAAGAAAGAAAGAAAGAAAGAAAGAAAGAAAGAAAGAAAGAATGCGAGAGTTGGACAGAAAGAGAGAGTGAAAGCCAGAGACTGTAGAAAAGCAGCAGAGTGCCTGGAGGCGTGCAACACTGTCTGACGCTCAAGGTCCCCCTTACAACGAAGTGTATAGTGAGATATTTATTCTGTAACCTTTGGCAATATCAATGAGTACTGCCAATAATACATTATTGAGCTGAATTGAATTGAAAGGATAAAAGGGAGCGAGGAGCTAGAGAGGGCGAGAGAGGAAGAGAGAGAGCGACTTATATTATGTGTGTGCGTGAGTGAGAGTGAGAGAGCAAGCGGGAGCGACAGCGTGAGAGACCCTGGGAGGCAGATACAAGGGCTCATTCTGAGTATGCCGTTCCGGAAACAAAGGTGCCGGTATGCTTACCAGCACCATTGTTTCCGGAACGGCATATTATAAGTCTGCGGTGGGTGCCGTCCCGGCAGGTCAGATCTGCTGGGTGGAACGGCACCCACAGAGTATTCACGGAAGCACAGGAATGGTTATTAACGGTGCCGGTGCTTCCGTGGTCCCCACTACCCTATGGAACTTTATGGGAATGGGGACTTACAATTCCCCAGTGCCTGACTTTCCGGTCCGCCAGGATTGCAATCCCCTAGCGTTTTCGGGAATTCAGGCACCGGTAAATCATTACGGGTCCGACGGCAACCCGCCGGTATCACCAGCACGGTTTCTGCCTGACCTCCTGTAATGAGGCCCATAGTGTTTGTGTGTGGGAGAGAGCGAGCGGAAGAGACAACGATACAGAGAGAGAGAGAGACCCTGGGAGGTAGATATAGTGTTTCTGGGGACGAGTGGGAAAGGGAGAGAGAGAGAGAGAGAGAGAGAGAGAGAGAGAGAGAGAGACCCTGGGAGGCAGATGTACTTTGTGTGTGGGAGCGAGAGAGCGAGCAGGACAGACGGTGAGACTGAGGGAAGGAGTGGGGAGAGAAAGAGACCCTGGGAAGCAGATATAGAGCCTCATTACAAGTCTGGTGATAGCCGTGCCAGTATAACCGGCAAGCTGCTGCCAGACTTGCTAATTCTTCTGGTGCTTGACATGCCGGTAACAGCGGGGGATTCTAACCATGCCGGTCCAAGAAGTCAGGTGCATGGAAAATGGGATTCCCCATTCCCATTGAGTCCCATAGGACTCAAAGGGAATGGGGAACACGGAGGCACGTACCTCCATTACGGTCTTCTTACCATGTTCGTCGTGTTCAGCAGGGCAGACCTGCCGGGCACAGCGACTCCAGCAGGCAGACTCATAGTGTGCCGGTCCGGTAACAACGGTACCGTTGTTACCGGACCGACACACTCGTAATGATACCCATTGTGTGTGTATGCGAGTGAGAGAACAAGCGGGAGATCCAGCGAGAGAGAGAGAGACCATGGGAGGCAGATATAGTTTGTGTGTGGGAGTGAGAGAGCAAGCGGGAGCGACAGAGAGAGAGAGAGAGAGAGAGAGCCTGGGAGGCAGATATAGTGTGTGTGTGGGAGTGAGAGAGCAAGCGGGAGCGCATAGAGAGAGCCTGGGAGGCAGATATAGTGTGTGTGTGTGGGAGTGAGAGAGCAAGCGGGAGCGACAGAGAGAGAGAGAGCCTGGGAGGCAGATAAAGTGTGTGTGGGAGTGAGAGAGCAAGCGGGAGCGACAGAGAGAGCCTGGGAGGCAGATATAGTGTGTGTGTGGGAGTGAGAGAGCAAGCGGGAGCGACAGAGAGAGCCTGGGAGGCAGATATAGTGTGTGTGTGTGGGAGTGAGAGAGCAAGCGGGAGCGACAGAGAGAGAGAGAGCCTGGGAGGCAGATAAAGTGTGTGTGGGAGTGAGAGAGCAAGCGGGAGCGACAGAGAGAGCCTGGGAGGCAGATATAGTGTGTGTGTGGGAGTGAGAGAGCAAGCGGGAGCGACAGAGAGAGCCTGGGAGGCAGATATAGTGTGTGTGTGGGAGTGAGAGAGCAAGCGGGAGCGACAGAGAGAGAGAGAGCCTGGGAGGCAGATATAGTGTGTGTGTGGGAGTGAGAGAGCAAGCAGGAGCGACAGAGAGAGCCTGGGAGGCAGATATAGTGTGTGTGTGGGAGTGAGAGAGCAAGCGGGAGCGACAGAGAGAGAGAGGGCCTGGGAGGCAGACATAGTGTGTTTATGGGCGCGAGGGAGCGAGCGGGAGAGTCAGTGAGAGAGAGAGAGCCTTTGGGGCAGGTGTTGTCTGTGTGTGTGTGTGTGTGTGTGTGTGTGTGTGTGTGTGTGTGTGTGTGTGTGTGGGAGCGAGAGAGAGGGAGAAAGAACGAGAGAGGGTGACTGAGAGAACTTGAGGCAGACACAACAACAGAATGAGAGAAGGGGAGTTTCGGAGAGAGAAAAATAAGGAGCGGATGTGTACTCTGTAGAGAATCCTAAAAACAAAACCAGAATACGCACATACAGTTAGGGGGCGATAGAGACAAAGACATGGTTTCCAACACGACCCATTCCAATATGTAGGTGCTTAGCCGGTCCTGGTTTTAACTTTGCGTTCTGGGACTTTTAGTTCCACTTTTCCCATTATAAAACTTGGACTACAAATCCCAGAATGCAAAGAAAAAACAGGAATGGAGAAGCACCTACAAAATGGAAGAGGTCATGTTGGCAACTATGCACAGATAGACACTGCTAAATGTGTACATATATACAGAAAGTATGTGAGAAAGAATGTGTATCACACACACACACACACAGAGTGCCGGAGTGAGTGGGGAAAGTGAAAGAGAGGGAGAGAGTAGGAAAGAGTGACAGAGGAAAGGACAGTGAGGGTGGTAAGATATATATACATTCACATAAGATATGAGAAGGAGCGCGTGTGAGAGAGCGGGATATGAGGGGTGAAGCATCACCTTGAAATGCCATTTTGGTTTACACCCCGTAAGAACTCTCAGGCTCTCTGTTGCCTCCCGCCTTTCTCTTCCACCCCTCCCTTCTCTCTCTCTCCCCACCTCCTCCGCCGCCCCGCTCCCCGGACCACGTACCACTCTGCATTCTGCTCGCCTCTGTAGGGCTGTAAGGCCTCGCCAGACAATGGCCGCCTGCCGCCACAGCCCTGCACGCTGTGCGTCCTGCTGCTGAATAGACGCGCTGTGTTTCCTCTCTGGCTGCGCCTCTTGTTTGCGCTCTGTCTCCGGCGCGCGGCCACCTTTGCCTCCCGCGCCACCTTCCGCCATGGCCTTCGCCATCCCACTCATTCGCCCACCCACGCCATTCTCTTTCCCCATTCTCTTCCTTCAAGCGCTCTCTTTCGCAGCCACCCCCACATTAGATTACCCTTCACAGAACCTCCCCCCCTCCTTTACCCCGACTTCTATTGCCAATCACTGAAGCTTTGCCTTTCAATTATTTTCTAGTCTTGTTGTTTCCCATCTACTCTTCCACCCTACCCTGCAATATCCAAAGATACCATTTTCCTTTAAGCATACATTATCGCCTACATCTGGGTGTAGGCTCTCTCAATTCACTCCTGGCTTTGCATGCTTTCCCCACCCTATCTGTTTGGCTGGTCGTTCCTTCCATCACTCTCCCACCACCCCTTTCCCTCTCTCTCGTTTCCATTCCCACCGCCTTTCACATTTCATCTCCCATTACTCTCTTCTTCCTCTCTTCCCATTTTCTTCCATTCACACCTTTCTCATCTTCCCCACCTGCTTCAATTCTGTCCCTTAGACCCCCTTTCTTCATAACGCTTCCTCTCTTCACTCACTCCCGGTCCTCTAAGTCATCTAAAAAGGGTGCGCGGCCCAGCGCGAAGTGGGAATGGCCTAAACAGGGCACAGCCTGACCCAGGCAATAGATCATGAGACGCTGCAAACATTCATTTAGGGTCACTAGCCTGGTGTCAATTGCATCCAGTCTGAATATGTTATGTTATTAAATATTTATACTGCAGCCATTACCACCATAGTGGTCTTAGAGTGCCCGCCATGTAGAAAAATCTCTCTAGCTAAATTTGTAAGTCAGTCTCTTTAAATGAAACACTCTCTCATTCTGTACATGCACAATTTAGTCAGTGAGTAAATCATGGTCATTGTGTAAATAAATCACATATGATAATGTGAAAAATGCAACAAATAGCACCAATGTGGGTTCACGGCTGCTTTGCACACAATCAAAGCACATGCTGGGAATATAAAAGAGACAACTGTTTTTTATATTTGATGAATAAGTCTGTGATGGTCGTTCCATGTGAATCCTTGTGGGCATGTACTGAACCAAGGGTTTGGCTGCTCTGCCTGAGCAGCTGCTGGTTACTGTAATGCAATTCTTAATGAACTTGAGTTTCTTGAAGTCCTGCACTCAGAGGAAATCAGAGCTGTTGTTTATCAGTGGGCAACACAGGGTGGACATGCTTTGGGGGCAAATGGGGGTAGCTCCAGCCCAATCAAACAACTGGTTTACTTCCCTTTCCACCTTTTATTTCTCTTCTCTTCTCTGTCAATCTCTATCCCTCTTTCGATCAGTGCACCACTTTGTTTCACTCGTACCGTCTGGCGGGCATTCTCCTCTCCCGGTATGGCTCTCATAGGCATCGGCTTCTTATCTCTGTGTTTTGTGGGCCTTCAGCAGGCACGGCACCACAGATGTAGATGACCACTATGGGTTGTGGGCCTAGACATGCAGCTCCCAATTCTCCCCCCTGTTCCAAACACTTTACGTAGAGTTCCCCAGACATCCCTGACTTCTGTATCTCAGATACTCCCCAAGTGAAGCCCTGTACTTATACATTCATTTAATGTACCTGCTACCTCGTATAGTGGGACTTTGGTTATTATTTTAGTAGCCTATTGGCACTCCTTTTGCCACTAACAGATACACCATCCTGATGACGTATTTTCAGTCACTCGCCAAGAATTGTAAGCCTTACTTATTTTCAGTTTGCCGTTTGATGTTGTCAATTTCTCTGCTCAGGCTTCTGGCTCATCACAAGGATCTTGTGAAAGAGTGGAAGACTGAGGGGTCTCTGAAGGCCGGTGCCTTAAAACTTCTATTTTTGGGTCAGTTCTCATTTTGACACTGTTATTTAAGGTTTTGTGCATTGTTCCTTTAAGGAAAGCAAATGTGAACAGGTTTTGATCGTTCATACTTAGTAAGCAGCCCTGTCCAGATCACAATCAGATCTTGTGACCTCTTCATCAGAGATTGGGGGTCATTACAAGATGGCTGGTTGTTACCAGCAGTCTTGGCTGACTATTTCCTCAACCTGATATCCTGGTATTACTGGGATATTACGGACGGCGGAGTAACGCTACATTCCCATCCCCATGAACCCCCATAGGACTCCATGGGATGAGAACCATTGAAGCACCGGCACTGTTGTTAATGGTGCCGGTGCTTCCGTGAATTATTTGTCAGTCAGGTCAGGCCTGCCAGTAGTTCAATGCCCCTACCGGCAGACTCAGAGTATGACGGCCCAGAAAAGGTGCATTTCGGGACCTGCATAATCGTAATGACCCCCAATGTCTGTGTAAACTTCAGGCTAGATCTACCAGGGATCATACAAGTAGATCACTATCTGTATTCCCTGCATGTTGCAAAAGCATCCCTGGCCATCCAGTAGCTTGATCATCCAAGGTCCCTTCTGGGGGAAGAATTCAGGGCTTATTCCATCAGTGGGATAGTCCATTTGAATGAGTCTTCAGCACTGTGCTTCCAGGTCATGATCTGGATCGTCTTGCCCTCTTCCAGATTCAGGTGCAAAGGTCACCTCCGGTTAAGAGACCGACTCCATGGTGTAATTTGGGACCATCCTTTCAGAAGAGACATCTTTAGGATCAGGGCCAGGGAATGTGCTATCATGTCTTTCTTGCACTGAAGGTGCCTAGGACAATCTACTCATAATCTTGCTTCAAGAGTAATACACTTTTATAGAGACAATACACTTCAACCTGGGGCCTTTTCAAAAGATAATGTCCTTGATTCAGCCACTCAATTTTCTGGCCACCAAAAATGTGGAGGACATCTATCACCGTATACCTCCCTTTTCAGGCCTCACCAGAAATGCCTGAGCTTTCTGCTGGAAGACTTGTTTTTCCAGTTCCAGGTTCCACCACTTGGGTTGAACCCGAAGCTGATGCCTCAGGGTTTTTAGCAAAACAAAAAGGTGATGGCTGGAAGGTTTTGAATTAATCATAGCCATGTGCATGGTCTGGCCAACCCCCCAGACCATCGCTTGTTAGCCTGCCAAGCCATTACAGAAGGAGGAAAAACCAGAGGGTTTTAAAGAGATTTCTGTTCCTGTGGTGGTGGTTTTTCACAACAGAGACATTTCGGTCCACCCATACTTGGACAACTGGCTTATTCACTCCCCGTCTCTAGGGAGAATGTGGGAGGAAAAAAGGATGGGGTTCAAAGTCTATGGAGCACAACATTTTGTTATACACTGGAAACAAATCTAACCTCTTCCCTTTCCTCAAGAGATAACATTCATATGTCAGCTTTCCAGATGAGGGAAGGGGGGCCGTTCTGACTGCTGGGGAGGTCAACAAGGTTGAGATGTCAATTATCATGCCTTTTCCTTCAATCATTTGCCTCAGACAGGCTCATGGTTCAGGAAGACCAGGTTAAGCTTTTTGTAGGGTCCTTTCCCTCCACTGTATCATCTACTTCCAGGAGTTGGCTGGTATAAACAGCACCCAGTCTTTCTCTCAAAGAGGGGCTCTTTGTTCATGGTCCCCTTCACACCCTCTTGTGGGATCCCTATCGTGGCATCTGAAAAGAATCTGGCCTCCGACGTCTAAGTTGTACTAGGACCTTATCCTGGTCTCCTCCGGGCAATGCAACAATCTTCAGTGGATGCCTTTAACTTACGCCTATACATTTTCTATGAACTTGACCCCCCCCCATATACCTATGCGAACAAAGGGGGTTGGACTTTTGGTACTCAGACTATTTTACCTCCGTAATTTCGTCCTATTCTGTTCTTGACTAGCAGAAAAACCGGCGCTGTCTTCTTCCACCTTGAGATTTTGCATCAGTCCTCGATAGTTTAATCCTGCAAGCAAAAAAGAGATTCCAGCTTGGGTCGTCAACCAACATTGCTTTGCTTATTTGTTGACACTGAGGAGTGGAAACTAGCCAAAGAACCCTTTTCGGTGGAATAGGACGAAATTACTGGGGTAAAAAAGTCTGAGTACCAAAAGTCCGACCCCATTTGTTCGCATAGGTATATGTGGGGAGGGGGTAAAGTTCATAGAAAATGTATAGGTGTAAGGTGGTGGGGGCACGGGGGTCTCCCCCACATGAATATATTTATATATATATATATGCAAACAAATGAAAAAAGAAAATTCAGACTTTTGGTACTTGGATTTTTTCCTCTTCATTTCACGCAGATCCTGAAAACCTCGCATCTGACATACAGACTGTCTTCATCAGAATGGACACCATGGCAAATAAGGTGTGTGCAAATACCTGAACAGGATTCAGTCAAAAGCTTGGCTTCCTAGATTTTCTGGATATCGCTTTTGGAGGAGGTAGAACTACTGTCTCTCCTCTGTTCCAGTCAAGGTCACAGGCAGACTGTCTGAGCTTGTGCATGGCGGGGGAGTTTTGGAGATGGTACGCCTGCCTCAGGTTTGTGTCGCCTGCTTGCCATTTCTGGTGGAGGAGATGGCATGAGGAAAGGATGCTCTTCTCTGACCTTGGCTGAATCTCCTCAAATGCACAGTTGCCTATTGGGCATCAGAACGGTGCTGCCTATCCCGAAGCTCCAGTGCTTAAAGGATTGTGCTCTCCAGCTTCATGAAAACAGAGACCTTACTCCCTGTTCTGCTCCCTTTACATCCCTGACAATAATCCTGAAAGAGGAAAGGATGATCCAGGCTCCTACTCTCTTTGAACAGAGCTGAAGAAGAGCCTGGTGCTCTGATCACCCTTTTCCTGACAGTGAACAGAGGTAGTGTCTCCTTCCTACCTAGAAGCATCTCTGAAAGTGCAAACTGGCCGCGTACAGAAAGGAATTGGAACTCTTGGAAGCATCTCTGCAAGTTGGAACTGGCTGCGTACAGAAAGGCACCAGCTCTCTTGGAAGCATCTTTGCAAGTTGAACTGGCCGCGTACAGAAAGGCACCAGCTCTCTTGGAAGCATATCTGCTAGTGTTGAAACTGGCCGCGTACAGAAAGGTACCGGCTCTCTTGGAAGCATCTCTGCAAGTGTTGAAACTGGCCGTGTACAGAAAGGTACCGGCTCTCTTGGAAGCATCTCTGCAAGTTGAACTGGCTGCTTACAAAAGGCACCGGCTCTCTTGGAAACATCTCTGAAAGTGTTGAAACTGGCCGCGTACAGAAAGGCACCAGCTCTCTTGGAAGCATCTCTGCAAGTGTTGAAACTGGCTGCATACAGAAGGGCACCGGCTCTCTTGGAAGCATCTCTGCAAGTTGAACTGGCCACGTACAGAAAAGTACCGGCTCTCTTGGAAGCATCTCTGCAAGTTGAACTGGTCACGTACAGAAAAGCACCGGCTCTCTTGGAAGCATCTCTGCAAGTTGAACTGGCCACGTACAGAAAGGTGCCGGCTATCTTGGAAGCATCGCTGCAAGTTGAAACTGGCCATGTAAAGAAAGGCACCGGCTCTCTTGGAAGCATCTCTGCAAGTTGAACTGGCCGTGTACAGAAAGGCACCGGATCTCTTGGAAGCATCTCTACAAGTGTTGAAACTGTCCGTGTACAGAAAGGCACCAGCTCTCTTGGAAGCATCTCTGCAAGTTGGAACTGGCTGCGTACAATAAGGTACCACTCTCTTGGAAGTATCTTTGAAAGTGCAAACTGGCTGCATACAGAAAGGTACTGGCTCTCTTGGAAGCATCTCTGCAAGTGTTGAAACTGGCCATGTACAGAAAGGCATCGGCTCTCTTGGAAGCAGCGGCGTTGCTAGGGGGGCTAAGGGGCCTATAGCCCTGGGTCCTTTGGTTGTAGCCCCATATAGAAGTTCAGGTGCTACAACAAAAATGCTAGCTAGTCCTGAGTTCTGACAGTCCCGACATTATCTTAGCCCCTGATCTTTTCCAGGCCTAGCACCACCCCTGCTTGGAAGCATCTCTGAAAGTGCAAAATGGGTGCTGTACAGAAAAGCACCGGCTCTCTTGGAGGCATCTCTGCAAGTTGGAACTGGCTGCGTACAGAAAGTCACCGGCTCTCTTGGAAGCATCACTGCAAGCGTTGAAACTGGCCGCTTACAGAAAGGCACCGGCTCTCTTGGAAGCATCTCTACAAGTTAAAATGGCCACGTACAAAAAGGCACCGGCTCTCTTGGAAGCATCTCTGCAAGTTGGAACTGGCTGCGTACATAAAGGCACTGGCTCTCTTGGAAGCATCTTTGCAAGTTGAACTGGCCACGTACAGAAAAGCACTGTCTCTCTTGGAAACATCACTGCAAGTGTTGAAACTGGCCGCATACGGAAAGGTAACGGCTCTCTTGGAAGCATCTCTGCAAGTTGAACTGGCTGCGTACAGAAAGGCCCGGCTCTCTTGGAAGCATCTCCGCAAGTTGGAACTGGCTGCGTACAGAAAGTCACTGGCTCTCTTGAAAGCATCTTTGCAAGTTGATCTGGCTGCGTACAGAAAGGCATCGGCTCTCTTGGAAGCATTTCTGCAAGTATTGAAACTGGCCACATACAGAAAGGTACCAGCTCTCTTGGAAGCATCTCTGCAAGTGGAACTGGCTGCGTACAGAAAGGCACCGGCTCTCTTGGAAGCATCTCTGCAAGTGTTGAAACTGGCTGCGTACAGAAAGGCACCGGCTCTCTTGGAAGCCTCTCTGCAAGTTGAACTGGCCGCGTACAGAAAGGTACCGACTCTCTTGGAAGCATCTCTAAAAGTTGAACTGGCCGCGTACAGAAAGGCACCGGTTCTCTTGAAAGCATCTCTGCAAGTGTTGAAACTGGCCGTGTACAGAAAGGCATCGGCTCTCTTGGAAGCAGCGGCATTGATAGGCGGGGCAAAGGGGGCTATAGCCCTGGGTCCTTTGGTTGTAGCCCCGGATAGAAGCTCAGGTGCTACAACCAAAATGCTAGCTAGCCCAGAGTTCCGACAGTCCCAACATTAGCTTAGCCCCTGATCTTTTCCAGACCTAGCAATACCCCTGCTTGGAAGCATATCTAAAAGTGCAAACTGGGCGCTGTACAGAAAGGCACCGGCTCTCTTGGAAGCATCTCTGCAAGTTGGAACTTTCTGTGTACAGAAAGGCACCGGCTCTCTTGGAAGCTTCTTTGCAAGTTGAACTGGCCACGTACAGAAAGGCACCGGCTCTCTTGGAAGCATCTCTGCAAGTTGGAACTGGCTGCGTACAGAAAGGCACCGGCTCTCTTGGAAGCATCTCTGCAATTTGGATCTGGCTGCGTACATAAAGGTACCAGCTCTCTTAGAAGTGTCTCTGAAAGTGCAAACTGGCCATGTACAGAAAAGCATTGACTCTCTTGGAAGCAGAGGCGTTGCTAGAGGGGACTAAGGGGGCTGTAGCCCCGGGTCCTTTGGTTGTAGGCCCGGATAGAAGCTCAGGTGCTACAACCAAAATGCCTAGCCCAGAGTTCCGACAGTCCCAACATTAGCTTAGCCCCTGATCTTTTTCAGATCTGGCAACACCCCTGCTTGGAAGCATCCCTGAAAGTGCAAACTGGGCACTGTACAAAAAGGCAACTGCTCTCTTGGAAGCATCTCTGCAAGTTGCAACTGGCTGCGTACAGAAAAGCACCGGCTCTCTTGGAAGCATCTCTGCAAGTGTTGAAACTGGCCGCATACAGAAAAGCACTGGATATCTTGGAAGCATCTCTGTAAGTTGAAATTATCCGCGTACAGAAAGGCACCGGCTCTCTTGCAAGCATCTCTGCAAGTTGGAACTTTCTGTGTACAGAAAGGCACCGGCTCTCTTGGAAGCTTCTTTGCAAGTTGAACTGGCCACGTACAGAAAGGTGCCGGCTCTCTTGGAAGCATCGCTGCAAGTTCAAACTGGCCATGTAAAGAAAGGCACCGGCTCTCTTGGAAGCATCTCTGCAAGTTGAACTGGCCGTGTACAGAAAGGCACCGGATCTCTTGGGTGCATCTCTACAAGTGTTGAAACTGTCCGTGTACAGAAAGGCACCGGCTCTCTTGGAAGCATCTCTGCAAGTTGGAACTGGCTGCGTACAAAAAGGTACCGGCTCTCTTGGAAGCATCTCTGCAAGTTGGAACTGGCTGCGTACAGAGAGGTGCCGGCTCTCTTGGAAGCATCGCTGCAAGTTGAAACTGGCCATGTAAAGAAAGGCAACGGCTCTCTTGGAAGCATCTCTGCAAGTTGAACTGGCCACATACAGAAAGGCACCGGCTCTCTTGGAAGCATCTCTGCAAGTTGGAACTGGCTGCGTACAGAAAGGCACCGGCTCTCTTGGAAGCATCTCTGCAAGTTGGATCTGGCTGCGTACATAAAGGTACCAGCTCTCTTAGAAGTATCTCTGAAAGTGCAAACTGGCCACGTACAGAAAAGCATTGACTCTCTTGGAAGCAGAGGCATTGCTAGAGGGGACTAAGGGGGCTATAGCCCCGGGTCCTTTGGTTGTAGGCCCGGATAGAAGCTCAGGTGCTACAACCAAAATGCCTAGCCCAGAGTTCCGACAGTCCCAACATTAGCTTAGCCCCTGACCTTTTCCAGATCTGGCAACACCCCTGCTTGGAAGCATCCCTGAAAGTGCAAACTGGGCACTGTACAAAAAGGCAACGGCTCTCTTGGAAGCATCTCTGCAAGTTGGAACTGGCTGCGTACAGAAAAGCACCGGCTCTCTTGGAAGCATCTCTGCAAGTGTTGAAACTGGCTGCGTACAGAAAAGCACTGGCTCTCTTGGAAGCATCTCTGTAAGTTGAAATTATCCGCGTACAGAAAGGCACCGGCTCTCTTGGAAGCTTCTTTGCAAGTTGAACTGGCCACGTACAGAAAGGTGCCGGCTCTCTTGGAAGCATCGCTGCAAGTTGAAACTGGCCATGTAAAGAAAGGCACCGGCTCTCTTGGAAGCATCTCTGCAAGTTGGAACTGGCTGCGTACAAAAAGGTACCGGCTCTCTTGGAAGTATCTTTGAAAGTGCAAACTGGCTGCATACAGAAAGGTACTGGCTCTCTTGGAAGCATCTCTGCAAGTTGAACTGGCCGCGTACAGAAAGGCACTGGCTCTCTTGGAAGCATCTCTACAAGTGTTGAAACTGGCTATGTACAGAAAGGCATCGACTCTCTTGGAAGCAGCGGCGTTGCTAGGGGGGGCTAAGGGGCCTATAGCCCTGGGTCCTTTGGTTGTAGCCCCATATAGAAGTTCAGGTGCTACAACCAAAATGTTAGCTATCCCTGAGTTCCGACAGTCCCGACATTAGCTTAGCCCCTGATCTTTTCCAGACCTAGCACCACCCCTGCTTGGAAGCATCTCTGAAAGTGCAAACTGGGTGCTGTACAGAAAAGCACCGGCTCTCTTGGAGGCATCTCTGCAAGTTGGAACTGGCTGCGTACAGAAAGGCACCGGCTCTCTTGGAAGCATCTCTGCAAGCGTTGAAACTGGCCGCTTACAGAAAGGCACCGGCTCTCTTGGAAGCATCTCTACAAGTTGAAATGGCCACGTACAGAAAGGCACCGGCTCTCTTGGAAGCATCTCTGCAAGTTGGAACTGGCTGTGTACAGAAAGGCACTGGCTCTCTTGGAAACATCTTTGCAAGTTGAACTGGCCACGTGCAGAAAAGCACTGTCTCTCTTGGAAACATCACTGCAAGTGTTGAAACTGGCCGCATACAGAAAGGTAACGGCTCTCTTGGAAGCATCTTTGCAAGTTGAACTGGCTGCGTACAGAAAGGCCCGGCTCTCTTGGAAGCATCTCTGCGAGTGTTGAAACTGGCCATGTACAGAAAGGCATCGGCTCTCTTGGAAGCAGCGGCGTTGCTAGGGGGGCTAAGGGGCCTATAGCCCTGGGTCCTTTGGTTGTAGCCCCATATAGAAGTTCAGGTGCTACAACAAAAATGCTAGCTAGTCCTGAGTTCTGACAGTCCCGACATTAGCTTAGCCCCTGATCTTTTCCAGACCTAGCACCACCCCTGCTTGGAAGCATCTCTGAAAGTGCAAAATGGGTGCTGTACAGAAAAGCACCGGCTCTCTTGGAGGCATCTCTGCAAGTTGGAACTGGCTGCGTACAGAAAGTCACCGGCTCTCTTGGAAGCATCACTGCAAGCGTTGAAACTGGCCGCTTACAGAAAGGCACCGGCTCTCTTGGAAGCATCTCTACAAGTTAAAATGGCCATGTACAGAAAGGCACCGGCTCTCTTGGAAGCATCTCTGCAAGTTGGAACTGGCTGCGTACAGAAAGGCACTGGCTCTCTTGGAAGCATCTTTGCAAGTTGAACTGGCCACGTGCAGAAAAGCACTGTCTCTCTTGGAAACATCACTGCAAGTGTTGAAACTGGCCGCATACAGAAAGGTAACGGCTCTCTTGGAAGCATCTCTGCAAGTTGAACTGGCTGCGTACAGAAAGGCCCGGCTCTCTTGGAAGCATCTCCGCAAGTTGGAACTGGCTGCGTACAGAAAGTCACTGGCTCTCTTGAAAGCATCTTTGCAAGTTGATCTGGCCGCGTACAGAAAGGCATCGGCTCTCTTGGAAGCATTTCTGCAAGTATTGAAACTGGCCACATACAGAAAGGTACCAGCTCTCTTGGAAGCATCTCTGCAAGTGGAACTGGCTGCGTACAGAAAGGCACCGGCTCTCTTGGAAGCATCTCTGCAAGTGTTGAAACTGGCTGCGTACAGAAAGGCACCGGCTCTCTTGGAAGCCTCTCTGCAAGTTGAACTGGCCGCGTACAGAAAGGTACCGACTCTCTTGGAAGCATCTCTAAAAGTTGAACTGGCCGCGTACAGAAAGGCACCGGTTCTCTTGAAAGCATCTCTGCAAGTGTTGAAACTGGCCGCGTACAGAAAGGCATCGGCTCTCTTGGAAGCAGCGGCATTGATAGGCGGGGCTAAGGGGGCTATAGCCCTGGGTCCTTTGGTTGTAGCCCCGGATAGAAGCTCAGGTGCTCCAACCAAAATGCTAGCTAGCCCAGAGTTCCGACAGTCCCAACATTAGCTTAGCCCCTGATCTTTTCCAGACCTAGCAACACCCCTGCTTGGAAGCATATCCAAAAGTGAAAACTGGGCGCTGTACAGAAAGGCACCGGCTCTCTTGGAAGCATCTCTGCAAGTTGGAACTTTCTGTGTACAGAAAGGCACCGGCTCTCTTGGAAGCTTCTTTGCAAGTTGAACTGGCCACGTACAGAAAGGCACCGGCTCTCTTGGAAGCATCTCTGCAAGTTGGAACTGGCTGCGTACAGAAAGGCACCGGCTCTCTTGGAAGCATCTCTGCAAGTTGGATCTGGCTGCGTACATAAAGGTACCAGCTCTCTTAGAAGTGTCTCTGAAAGTGCAAACTGGCCACGTACAGAAAAGCATTGACTCTCTTGGAAGCAGAGGCGTTGCTAGAGGGGACTAAGGGGGCTGTAGCCCCGGGTCCTTTGGTTGTAGGCCCGGATAGAAGCTCAGGTGCTACAACCAAAATGCCTAGCCCAGAGTTCCGACAGTCCCAACATTAGCTTAGCCCCTGATCTTTTTCAGATCTGGCAACACCCCTGCTTGGAAGCATCCCTGAAAGTGCAAACTGGGCACTGTACAAAAAGGCAACGGCTCTCTTGGAAGCATCTCTGCAAGTTGCAACTGGCTGCGTACAGAAAAGCACCGGCTCTCTTGGAAGCATCTCTGCAAGTGTTGAAACTGGCCGCGTACAGAAAAGCACTGGATATCTTGGAAGCATCTCTGTAAGTTGAAATTATCCGCGTACAGAAAGGCACCGGCTCTCTTGGAAGCATCTCTGCAAGTTGGAACTTTCTGTGTACAGAAAGGCACCGGCTCTCTTGGAAGCTTCTTTGCAAGTTGAACTGGCCACGTACAGAAAGGTGCCGGCTCTCTTGGAAGCATCGCTGCAAGTTCAAACTGGCCATGTAAAGAAAGGCACCGGCTCTCTTGGAAGCATCTCTGCAAGTTGAACTGGCCGTGTACAGAAAGGCACCGGATCTCTTGGGTGCATCTCTACAAGTGTTGAAACTGTCCGTGTACAGAAAGGCACCGGCTCTCTCGGAAGCATCTCTGCAAGTTGGAACTGGCTGCGTACAAAAAGGTACCGGCTCTCTTGGAAGCATCTCTGCAAGTTGGAACTGGCTGCGTACAGAGAGGTGCCGGCTCTCTTGGAAGCATCGCTGCAAGTTGAAACTGGCCATGTAAAGAAAGGCACCGGCTCTCTTGGAAGCATCTCTGCAAGTTGAACTGGCCACATACAGAAAGGCACCGGCTCTCTTGGAAGCATCTCTGCAAGTTGGAACTGGCTGCGTACAGAAAGGCACCGGCTCTCTTGGAAGCATCTCTGCAAGTTGGATCTGGCTGCGTACATAAAGGTACCAGCTCTCTTAGAAGTATCTCTGAAAGTGCAAACTGGCCACGTACAGAAAAGCATTGACTCTCTTGGAAGCAGAGGCGTTGCTAGAGGGGACTAAGGGGGCTATAGCCCCGGGTCCTTTGGTTGTAGGCCCGGATAGAAGCTCAGGTGCTACAACCAAAATGCCTAGCCCAGAGTTCCGACAGTCCCAACATTAGCTTAGCCCCTGACCTTTTCCAGATCTGGCAACACCCCTGCTTAGAAGCATCCCTGAAAGTGCAAACTGGGCACTGTACAAAAAGGCAACGGCTCTCTTGGAAGCATCTCTGCAAGTTGGAACTGGCTGCGTACAGAAAAGCACCGGCTCTCTTGGAAGCATCTCTGCAAGTGTTGAAACTGGCCGCGTACAGAAAAGCACTGGCTCTCTTGGAAGCATCTCTGTAAATTGAAATTATCCGCGTACAGAAAGGCACCGGCTCTCTTGGAAGCTTCTTTGCAAGTTGAACTGGCCACATACAGAAAGGTGCCGGCTCTCTTGGAAGCATCTCTACAAGTGTTGAAACTGGCCGCGTACAGAAAAGCACTGGCTCTCTTGGAAGCATCTCTGTAAGTTGAAATTATCCGCGTACAGAAAAGCACCGGCTCTCTTGGAAGCTTCTTTGCAAGTTGAACTGGCCACGTACAGAAAGGTAGCATCTTGGAAGCATCGCTGCAAGTTGAAACTGGCCATGTAAAGAAAGGCACCGGCTCTCTTGGAAGCATCTCTACAAGTGTTGAAACTGTCCGTGTACAGAAAGGCACCGGCTCTCTTGGAAGCATCTCTGCAAGTTGGAACTGGCTGCGTACAAAAAGGTACCGGCTCTCTTGGAAGTATCTTTGAAAGTGCAAACTGGCTGCATACAGAAAGGTACTGGCTCTCTTGGAAGCATCTCTGCAAGTTGAACTGGCCGCGTACAGAAAGGCACTGGCTCTCTTGGAAGCATCTCTACAAGTGTTGAAACTGGCTATGTACAGAAAGGCATCGACTCTCTTGGAAGCAGCGGCGTTGCTAGGGGGGGCTAAGGGGCATATAGCCCTGGGTCCTTTGGTTGTAGCCCCATATAGAAGTTCAGGTGCTACAACCAAAATGTTAGCTATCCCTGAGTTCCGACAGTCCCGACATTAGCTTAGCCCCTGATCTTTTCCAGACCTAACACCACCCCTGCTTGGAAGCATCTCTGAAAGTGCAAACTGGTTGCTGTACAGAAAAGCACCGGCTCTCTTGGAGGCATCTCTGCAAGTTGGAACTGGCTGCGTACAGAAAGGCACCGGCTCTCTTGGAAGCATCTCTGCAAGCGTTGAAACTGGCCGCTTACAGAAAGGCACCGGCTCTCTTGGAAGCATCTCTACAAGTTGAAATGGCCACGTACAGAAAGGCACCGGCTCTCTTGGAAGCATCTCTGCAAGTTGGAATGGGCTGCGTACAGAAAGGCACTGGCTCTCTTGGAAGCATCTTTGCAAGTTGAACTGGCCACGTGCAGAAAAGCACTGTCTCTCTTGGAAACATCACTGCAAGTGTTGAAACTGGCCGCATACAGAAAGGTAACGGCTCTCTTGGAAGCATCTTTGCAAGTTGAACTGGCTGCGTACAGAAAGGCCCGGCTCTCTTGGAAGCATCTCTGCGAGTGTTGAAACTGGCTGCGTACAGAAAGGCACCGGCTCTCTTGGAAGCATCTTTGCAAGTTGATCTGGCCGTGGACAGAAAGGCATCGGCTCTCTTGGAAGCATCTCTGCAAGTGGAACTGGCTGCGTACAGAAAGGCACCGGCTCTCTTGGAAGCATCTCTGCAAGTGTTGAAACCGGCTGCATACAGAAAGGCACTGGCTCTCTTGGAAGCCTCTCTGCAAGTTGAACTGCCCGCCTACAGAAAGGTACCGACTCTCTTGGAAGCATCTCTACAAGATCAACTGGCCGCGTACAGAAAGGCACCGGTTCTCTTGGAAGCATCTCTGCAAGTGTTGAAACTGGCTATGTACAGAAAGGCATCGGCTCTCTTGGAAGCAGCAGCGTTGCTAGGGGGGGCTAAGGGGCCTATAGCCCTGGGTCTTTTGGTTGTAGCCCCATATAGAAGTTCAGGTGCTACAACCAAAATGCTAGCTAGCCCTGAGTTCCGACAGTCCCGACATTAGCTTAGCCCCTGATCTTTTCCAGACCTAGCACCACCCCTGCTTGGAAGCATCTCTGAAAGTGCAAACTGGGTGCTGTACAGAAAAGCACCGGCTCTCTTGGAGGCATCTCTGCAAGTTGGAACTGGCTGCGTACAGAAAGGCACCGGCTCTCTTGGAAGCATCTCTGCAAGCGTTGAAACTGGCCGCTTACAGAAAGGCACCGGCTCTCTTGGAAGCATCTCTACAAGTTGAAATGGCCACATACAGAAAGGCACCGGCTCTCTTGGAAGCATCTCTGCAAGTTGGAACTGGCCGCATACAGAAAGGTAACGGCTCTCTTGGAAGCATCTCTGTAAGTTGAACTGGCTGCGTACAGAAAGGCCCGGCTCTCTTGGAAGCATCTCTGCGAGTGTTGAAACTGGCCGCGTACAGAAAGGTATCGGCTCTCTTGGAAGCATCTCTGCAAGTATTGAAACTGGCCACCTACAGAAAGGTACCAGCTCTCTTGGAAGTATCTCTGCAAGTGGAACTGGCTGCGTACAGAAAGGCACCAGCTCTCTTGGAAGCATCTCTGCAAGTGTTGAAACCGGCTGCATACAGAAAGGCACCGGCTCTCTTGGAAGCCTCTCTGCAAGTTGAACTGGCCGCGTACAGAAAGGTACCGACTCTCTTGGAAGCATCTCTACAAGTTGAACTGGCCGCGTACAGAAAGGCACCAGTACTCTTGGAAGCATCTCTGCAAGTGTTGAAACTGGTGGCGTACAGAAAGGCATCGGCTCTCTTGGAAGCGGCGGCATTGATAGGCGGGGCTAAGGGGGCTATAGCCCTGAGTCCTTTGGTTGTAGCCCCGGATAGAAGCTCAGGTGCTACAACCAAAATGCTAGCTAGCCCAGAGTTCCAACAGTCCCAACATTAGCTTAGCCCCTGATCTTTTCCAGACCTAGCAACACCCCTGCTTGGAAGCATATCTAAAAGTGCAAACTGGGCGCTGTACAGAAAGGCACCGGCTCTCTTGGAAGCATCTCTGCAAGTTGGAACTTTCTGTGTACAGAAAGGCACCGGCTCTCTTGGAAGCTTCTTTGCAAGTTGCTAAGGGGGACTAAGGGGGCTATAGCCCCGGGTCCTTTGGTTGTAGGCCCAGATAGAAGCTCAGGACCTACAACCAAAATGCTAGCTAGCCCAGAGTTCCGACAGTCCCAACATTAGCTTAGCCCCTGATCTTTTCCAGACCTGGCAACACCCCTGCTTGGAAGCATCTCTGAAAGTGCAAACTTGGCACTGTACAAAAAGGCAACGGCTCTCTTGGAAGCATCTCTGCAAGTTGGAACTGGCTGCGTACAGAAAAGCACCAGCTTTCTTGGAAGCATCTCTGCAAGTGTTGAAACTGGCCGCGTACAGAAAAGCACTGGATCTCTTGTAAGCATCTCTGTAAGTTGAAATTATCCGCGTACAGAAAGGCACCGGCTCTCTTGGAAGCATCTCTGCAAGTTGGAACTTTCTGTGTACAGAAAGGCACCGTCACTCTTGGAAGCATCTCTGCAAGTTGAAACTGGCCGCGTACAGAAAGGCACCGGCTCTCTCTGAGCCAGGTGTGAAACAGATCAATCTTGGTAGGCTTGTCTTTGACAGCTCTGGAATGGCGCCAGTCTTCCTCTGCAGCAGTAAAGAGAAGTTGGTTACTGTGTCAGCCAAACAAGCAGTGAAAATCGTTTTTGTTTATTAAACAAAAGCAAAATAACAAACAGGATCTTGCAGTAATTCTACCTTTATTGGGCTAGCTACATTTTTGCACCAAGATACCTCCGAGTGAACGTTGCGATCTATAAATTATATTAACATAACATACATAGTTGTGTACATTAAACAAAAGTGTGGAAGACCCTCGACTGAGAACGAACATGCGTCAAATACCCTGTTCTATGGAATTTCTCCCCCTCAAAATGGTCTACAACCACGTTTTAGCTCACTGCACCCTTCACAGAGGAAAACTATTAGTCTTTGTCCCACCAACAAGGGCAGTCCAGCACTGAATTGCTAGGCAAATCTCTGAACAAGAGTACCATCAGCAACCCCATACAGGTTTTTTCAACCCAGTGGGGCCTCACCAGTGAGGTGATGCTGAGCCTCTCTAAGGCACAGTGAGCAAGGGGTCCACATCTGGATTACCCTGAGTTACTTAGGAAGAAACCCCAAGTTTTACAAAGTAAACAAAATGAGTTGCTGTTGGTACTCATGTTCAGAGAGGAATTGCCATAGCATTTTGGTGCTGGACTGCCCTTGTGGGTGGGACAAAGACTGATATGCAAATGGCGATTACTCCTCTGTGAAGGGTGGAGTGAGCTAAAACGTGACTTTAGACCCTCCTGAGTGGAACAAATTCCATACAACAGGCTATTTGACCGATGTTCGTTCTCCGTAGAGGGGCTCCCGCCCTCCTTTATAATTGCATGGTTTGTGTATGTTAGCTTTCAACCACAGGAATCTCTTCCTCAGGCAGTCAGTGTCTTTCAAGAGTTACTTCTCAGAGTTGCTGATGGCCTGGTGGCCGGGGCATTGCCAGGATTGTCTAACACGTGGAACCTGAAGCTAATGTAATTGGGCCCACCGCAGTGAAATTAACATCTGTAAATGCCCACACAACGCTGTCTAGACCTCTGCCTGGTGGACAGAAGAGGCGAGGCAGCCGTGCTGTCGCTTCATGGTGAAGAAAATCTGTTAAAGGGCAGTTCTATCATAAGAGGTCACACGCTTGTGATTAGCTTTCAAGCATCACCCTGTGCAGTGGGAACCCAAACCTACATAGTATCATCATAGATTGGAGCCACTGCAATATCCTCTACAATAAGTTGCCCAAACCTACCATCTCACCAAAGATACCAAATATTTACACAGACAAAAAGGACAACAATGAAAGAAATAAAAAGCCTTGGCTGGAAATAATCAGGGACATCAATATACCAAAATGCTAGGGGAAGCGGAAGTGACATCACACATCAGATGACATCATAGGAGGCGGTTTCACATGACCTTTGATCCCCACAACAACACATGACGTGACATTAGATGTTCTTTGGCCCTGATAAAATTATGGGATGTGATTCTGTGAATGTTGAAGAAAAGTAAAATAAGTGATTTATAAATCATGCAAATGACTATTTTTTATACCAGCCATATTGCACCTATCAGTATGCCATGGATGGGTTTACGATATGGCAAATGTAGATCCAGAAACAACACAGGTCTGGGGCACTGTGTTCTTGTGCCAGTACAGCTCAATAAGCCCATCCCCTGCCATTCAGATGTGAATCCAGAAAATGGCAGGTGCATCCTCCTCTATGGAGATAATGCCATGTATGACACAATGCTAAAGGCTCAAAGATAATGGCATCATATGCCAGGTGCAGCCTCCTGTGTGCAGATAGTGCCATCCTATGCTTTTATGCCTCCCATGCCAGGTATATTCAGGTATAGTCATAGTATGTCAGTACAATCTGGCATATCAAGCTGCAGCCTAGTTCAGCCTTCCTTTCATCAGTTTGAATGTCAGTTTGTGTCTCAAATAAATAAATAAATAAACAAACAAATTAATAAATAAATACATTCCCAGGTATAGTTGCCATGTATAAAGTGCAGCCTGGTATGTTCAGGTCTTGCCGTCATATGCCAAATGCAATCCCAAAAGCCCTAGTAATGCCCCATGTTCAAGGTACAGCCACTGCATGTAAGGTGCACTCTCATATGCCCTGCTACTGCTATCATGTGGCGAATCCAGCATCGAGTAACACCCACTTGCCCGCCCAGCTGGTAGGGTTCTCTTGCACAAGGTGCGGCTTACAAATCTGCTACCCCAACTGCCCTCCGCTTACCCTGCTTGGGTATCCCGCCCCCTTGCCTCTCCTGCAGCCCCTCAGCAGCTATTGGGAAGCTGCTGGGATGATAGGCGAGGGATCAGGGTGGGATCTCTTGAAAGTAAAAAAGATTCTCGCCAGATTCCGTATACATTTTGGTTTGGAATTGTACCTGCAATACCTCAACCAAGGGACACAAGAGCAGGGCCCAATTTACCAAAGTAGTGGCCAGGGGTAGTAGTTGATACCCCTGGAGAGCCACCCCTTTGTATCCCACCAAATGACGTCCCCTCTCTGTCCTTTCTCTTTCGCCCCTTTCTCCTCCCTTTTTGCCCTAAATGCTCTCTCTTTCGCCAGACTTTAATTGAAGCCCCTGATTTCCGGCCCTGCTCCGGGTAAAGGGGTGAACTCCCTAAACACCAGACATGGGGCAGGTCCCATGGAAACCACCACCCCACCCCTCAGGCCCGCTGGGTTGGGAGGGGCGCTGCATCTGACAAATAAAATGCGGTTACAGGGGCTGGGCAACACCCCGAGTTCTTAAATTTCCAATGGACACAGACACCAGAGTGAATGTTAAAGGGGTCCCAACGACGACCCCTCTTTATAAAACACACTTATAATTTTAACCCTTTGCCTCTTTTCTACCCTTGGATTCACCTGACGTGAACACCAACTAAATGGGGATCAGCTATGTCAGCTCACCCTTCCTTGGAGGGGTCCGAGGGACCTTTAGGTTGAGTCTGACACAACAGGCCCCTTATCTTAACTCAGTTGCCACCCACATTGACTGTGAGGCCAGAGGATTGTCTCTGTGGGTGGTGCCATCTGTCTAGGCAGCCTCAGGAAGCCCACCACACTCTCCTGCTACCTCACGCCAGGGTCCCTCCCCTCTACTCCTTTTTTTATCTATTCACCACAACAACCTAGACCTTTTACCCTGCATAACATTCTCTTTCTATATTACCCCCCTTCTAAGTTTCCCCACTTAACACCCCAGTTAACAGTAATTCATTTACTTTACTTTAATTTATTTCCTCAAGCGCAACTAACATAAGGCCCGGAGGCATACGGTCACCTAGAATTAGGGTCCCGACAAAGATGGTAATGGACAAGACAATCAGACCTACAAATAAATGCTCATACATATATACATTTGCGAGCAACATATATACAACATATAATACACTATGTCACAGTGGGGGTGACTACTGCAGTCAGTCACCCCCTTTGCAGTACCTTCATTGGTCTGTCCTGGTGGCTGGCTGGCTGCATTTCTGTCTGAAATGGGCTATGATCCCTTATGAAATTGAGGCCTGGCACTTCCTTTTCCTTCATCTAGGGTGGTTCTGTCCACTCCTTGGGGTCAACCATTCTCCTCGCACAGCCCATGCTGTTTTCAGTCTTCTAGGAGGCCTCCTACGCAACTGGGGGACTTCCCGCAGTTATTGCTGTGCCCAGTGGCCCTTTACTGTCTTCAGGGTGGACCCTTTAAGCTCGGGGCCCACCCGAACTCTCAGTCGTGTCCGTGGTTCATTAAAAATCGTTGAGGCTAGCGTGTTGGCATGTGGGCTGCCCCACGTCACCACCACGGCTTGCACTGCCTTCTTTACTTCAGGCAGCCTCCCCTGTGCCGTGGAGATTCACCGCAATGCACCCGTGGCCTCCACTGCTTCCTGGCCCACCCCCCGTCTCCAATGTGCCATGAAACGCATGGGGCGGGCGGCTGCACTTCACCCAAGCTTCTCCGCAAGGCAGCCTGGGCTTTTCCTTGACCCAGGCTATCCAACGGAGCAGGCTGGTTTAGCAGGTTGTGCAGTCTGGTACTTCCTCCATCCACCTCTGCACCCGGGCTGGCCAGTGAACCAGGGACTTTTCTTCACTATTCCACCTTCTGGGGCGGAGCAAAGTCCCCAGTCTTCACCACCCAGGCCACGCCTGGCATACGCAGCCCGAGAGGACTTGTATAAAGGACCCACTGCGCTGGCCACGAGGCGGGCTGACAGGGGGCAAAGTCAGGCAGCCTGGTCTTGGCCGCCTGCCTCAGGAAACCTGGGCTAAGCTATTCTTTTTTGGCCCAAGCTGCACACTGCCGATGCCCCTGCCGATGTCCGGCAAAAAAGCTCAGCCCAATGGCTTACTCTTCAGGGGGCTCCCCCATGACCCACATTGCACATTAATGTCTTTAGGTCCTGGGGGGGGGGGCGCTCGAGGATTTATTTTCCCTGTCCAGCCCATTTGTGTTCAGGGAAGTTCTATTCCTTTGTTTTTCTTTCTTTTCTTTATTAAAATTGATCAAAAACCAAACACATGGAACACAAACACATTAATAAATAAATAAAAACACACACGACACATGTAGTAAAGTCATTTTATTACCCTGGTGTCTGTGTCTTTATTTGTATGGTACCTTAGGGGACAAGCATGTACCCCCTACAACCCGGGCCAAGGGCCACATATTTCTTTGATGACCCTACCACCTCAAAACTCCACACACTAATCCTTGCTCATGCTACAGTCCTATACTACTTAGCTCTCTCCTTTCCTCCCTCCCTCTAGATAACACATTTTCCCCTCCAGCAATTTACTGTCTTCTCTATCGTCCTCTATTCCTCCCTCTCTACCATTTCCTCTCTCCCTCGCCCCACCCCTTTCCCGCCTCCCTCAACACTCTTTGCTCTTTCCCTGTCCCTTCCTCACACCACAGTCTCCAGTGTCGGTCTCCCTGCCTACCCCTCTCTGCACCAACCACCTTCCTTTCCTTTCCTGTTCTCCCTCTCTCCAGACTCTCCTCAGTCTCACGCCACTCTACTCTCTCCCTTTGTACCCTTCCACCTATCTAGATCCTGCTCTTTCTTCCTACCTTTCTACAGTCTCCTATCTCTCTCTACCCCTCTTCCTGCCTCCCTCAGCAGATCTCACACTTTCCCTAAGCTTTTTATTCCTACCCCTTCCCTCTACATTCTCCTCTGTCTTTCTCTCTCTCGCATTGTCCACCCCTTCACTTCTTGTGTTCCTCTCTACACTTCCTCTCTCTCCGACTCACATGCCAACTTGCCCCCCCCCTAGTTTTATAATAACTAGTTTTATATATCACTATAAACCATCAGGTATCTAAGCGCTGCAATAACATTTGATATTATTCGACTGCATGGTATTTAATGTATCGACCTCGGAAGGATGAAAGGCTGAGTTGAAAATGCTGGGATATTCTCTCTCTCTCTCTCTCTCTCTCTCCCCTCCCTCTCTCTCCCTATCTCTCTCTCTCTCTTGCCCTCTCTCTCTCTCTCTCTCCCTCTCTCTCTCTCCCTATCTCTCTCTCTCTCCCTCCCTCTCTCTCCCTATCTCTCTCTCTCCCTCCCTCTCTCTCTCCCTATCTCTCTCCCTCTCTCTCTTTCTCCCTCCCTCTCTCTCTCTCCCTCTCTGTCTGCCTATCTCTCTCTCTCCCTCCCTCTCTCTCTCCCTATCTCTCTCTCTCTCTCTCTCTCCCTATCTCTCTCTCTCTCTCCTTCCCTCTCGCTATCTCTCTCACTTTCTCTCTCCCTCCCTCCCTCTCCCTATCTCTCCCTGTCTCTCTCTCTCCCTCCCCTCTCTCTCTCCCTATCTCTCTCTCTCTCCCTCTCCCCATCTCTCTCTCTCTCCCTCCCTCTCCATATCTCTCATTATCTCTCTCTCTCCCTCCCCCTCTCTCTCTCTCTTTCTCTCCCCCCTCTCTCTCACTCCCTCCCTCCCTCTCTCCCTCCCTCTCCCTATTTATCTCTCTCTCCCTCCCTCCCTCTCTCCCTATCTCTCTCTCGCCCTATCTCTCTCTCTCCCCCCCCCTCTCTCTCTCTCCCTATCTCTCTCTCTCTCCCTCTCTCTTTCTCTCTCCCTCCCTCTCCCTATCTCTCTCTGTCCCTCCCTCTCTCCCCCTCCCTCTCTATCTCTCTCTCCCCCTCCCTCTCTCTCCCTATCTCTCTCTCACTCTCTCTCCCTCCCTCTCTCTCCCTATCTCTCTCTCTCTGTCTGTCTGTCTCTCTCTCTCTCTCTCTCTCCCCCCCCCCCCCTCCCTCTCTCCCTCCTGCGTTTCGCTTAGTGCAGGTGGTTCCAGCTGAACTCGCGCGTGGCCATTTTTTATCCTCAGCGGCGCAGGTGATGCTGGGAGCGGCAGGTGCTCGCTCGCTCTTTATGACTCAACACAATGAAGAACTCCCGCGCTCCTGCTTCCTCGCAGAGCCAGCCCCACGATTCTGTAAGCGTGGGGCGGAGAGGAAACATCGGTTTCTCCCGTCCCTTCCAAATCTCTCCAGCCAATGAGGTGATGCAGCGCGGGTTTGTGGGCGCACCTCAATGAAAACAAAATTGCCTTTTTTAGTACAAAAATTGAATAGTTTATCCACCCACTCCAATGGGGGTGGAAACAGAGGCAGCACTGCGATCTCTTTCGTAATATATGATCAACCGGGCGGCAGAAGTTAAACCCCCTTTCATTTTATAGTGAAGATTAGCCTAGTGCTAAGAAGACTCTAGCTCCCATCTTCCCACAGTCACTAAATGGGGTACCGAAGAAGAACGTGCTGTTTTTCATTTCCTGTTTAATAGAAGGTTTAGATCAGGGTTAGTAGATATGATCCAACTGGCTTTCCCTCGGCTGACGATCATGGCTTATGATTGGATGGTGGACCATCTGGGCGATATGGATGTTTTGATGTCATCTTGGTTTCTTATTTTAAGTTTTATGTTGCGTTCCTTGGAGCTCAAATGTTTTGGTCACTTTGTTCCTAACGCATGTTTCCTCATTCTAATTCTTTATTATGACCAGTGTTGGGATGCACGTCTAACACCCCAAACGTGGGAGAAAGCACAAGCTAAGGAACTCACTCTAGCGTGAGACATGAACCGCATTGAGGGCCAGTCGCCTCACTAATTTGCAGGACATGTAGGCCTCATGTGACGCAGACCAAGGAATAGACGGATTTCTGAGAATTGTCAATGACGAAATACAGATTAGACACCTAAAAGCATCTAACATCGAGACTGCAGTAAAATGGGAGGCAGATAACATATGCACGGGAGAAAATAGGATACATTTCAAGCAACAAAAGGAGACATATGACGCATCCTAGAGGGGACACTATATATAGAAAAATGCATTAGATAACAGCCAAGGTAATGGTAGGGAACATATAGAATCCATATTGATAAGGTGACACGAAACAGCTAGAGATTGTGCCATTCTGAATAGAATGCCAGCAGAGAAGCCGTCTTCCACAGTAGTCAGAAAAACGAGGCCGCAGAGAAATATTCCTATTTCCATTGGTCAAACACAGCTCATTCCTGCTTTGTTTCAGACACTGTAAAGGACAAGGTCAGACTCCAGGAGGGAAGAGGCAGAAAGGGATTGGCTAGGAGCAGAGGGTGCAGCAGGTTCCCAAGCCTCAAACGAGTGAAACATGTAACAAATAATGTTCTTGCACATTAATTCAAACTAGATAATTAAGGCCACAATTTGGTGAGTGTACGAGGTCATGTGCAGAGATGTGCACAAGACGAAGTCGATCAGGCAAAGGACACGCACTGCCTGCTGTCGTAAAAACATTCACCAGGGAGCAGAGTAACAAGTACCAAGCAACATGCGCACTTCGACTATGAATATAAGGAAATCGGTGTTCAATGCCACAGAAGAAAGGAAACGCATGATTAAGCTAGGAAATATAATAGGGACACATTCAAATGTTCCACTGCTCATTTCAAACCAAATATATTCACAAGAGCGAGGACCACCCACACATACATACACAGTTTAGATTTGCACACGGTCTCCAAGTCAAGGGCCAAGAAGAACGCCCTATGAAGTCATGCAGTGCCATCATGGGAAAAGTAAGGAAACATACCAAAAGGTGAAACATGTTTCCAAGGAGAAGTCGCAATCTTAGCTGTCGGTTGAACCGTCGCAAGGCTGAGAATGGTCAGATGGTGCCAACATTTGGGTCCCATGAAAACTAGATGAGGTATTCTTTTTTTTTGTTGCCACACTGTCTACTACACCTCACAAAAGTGATTGATCAATTAATGAGGAAGCAACCCGTGGCAGCACAGCCAATTAACAACGGAGTTGTATTTTGCAAAATGTTAGACTGTTTATTGTCCAATCAGATATGGTAAAGCTGGCTAACCCCATTTGCTAATCAGAAGTCATTGGCATGGTCACGAGAAATAGGATAGGCCAATAGGTCTAGGCATTGTATAGAAGCCCATACAGTACAGTCACTACTGTCCAATCAGTGAATGTGAATTTGCATATATCTTGAAACAAAGTTATGAAACATGATGTCATTCATTTCCATAAAAGTCGCCATTTAATGATTTAGAGTTATTCCCGACCGAGGCTGCGTGTAATAAACCTTTGTTTTTCTTGCACTGCGTGCCATTTCTATAGGCTCATTTGGATTGTTTTTGTACGACTCAAGGTTTTGAGCCTACCTTACACCACCCTGCAAAGTTTAACTAGTTCCACTGTTTGCCATCAAAGTGTTTCTACCCCATTCTGGAGTATCACAAGTTTTTTCACCTCAATAGTTACCTCCCAGAGGGCAGCAATTTCACCCACAGCATCATTTTCCAAGAGCAAGTAGGAGGGTGGCCCTGGGTGCGAAGGTTTAAAGCACCTACAAGTGATGAATGTAGTGCTTTGTTTAAGTCAGAACCATACAGCAATTCCTCTTCCCTCTTTCGTGACAATGGGCCTCATTGTGAGTTTAACAGCAATGCCGGAAGAACTCGAGAGCAACTCCCCTGCAGTAGAACGCTGCAAGACAGACAGTTGAAAGCGAGGATTTAGGAAAGTTTGACCAGCCCCTTGGGCTTTGCTCTCCCAGTTTTTGCAATGAACTGACAATGCTGTGTCTATTCCTAAGAAGACAGCAATTTTAATGGTATGTGCTGAGGCTCCACACTGCAAAGGAACCTCCAGCTGATTGATATGGACCTTTCTTTTGGGATCAAAGGATCATAGTAGTCATGTCACCCAATCAGTCCCTCTCCCCGTCTGTGGTGTTTCCAGACTCTTATGACTGGGGTGGCCCCAGTGGGGCACTGACTTATGCAAGGTTGGCATGAAGTACGAGCGCACACACACACACATAATGATCATAGTTTAGGATAATGGGTGGCACCAAGGGTGGCCAATTATTTTCCAGGGATAGCACGTGCCACTCGAGGCCACTCCCTGGACACGCCACTGCTCCCAGTCCGAGCAACTTGCATCATTATATAAGATGTCATGCACACTTGGGGCCTAATGCACAGAGCATTTTCCTATGGGATAGCCCCATTATAAAACACTCCCGTGAATCAGGCCCTAGCTCTTTCCAGTCCTCTAAGGAGAGCATAAACCTGTGGTGCAAGATCCAGGGAGATCCACCAGAGTCTCTGTGGCAATTCATCATGGCACGTTTCAGTAGTGTAATGCTTCTGTTAAGAATGCCTGCATGCAGTAGAAGTGACCCTTTAGAAGCAAAAGCTGGCATAGGGTGCTAAACCTTTTTGGGGACAGGCCACAAAATCTTATATTTATTTATTTATTCACATTTGTGGAGCGCGCAGCAGCCCAGAGGCATCGTGGCAAGTCCTATTCTTGTCGATCGAAGTTTGCTAAAAAACCTAACTGCTAATGCGTCGAATGCCAGCAGCCAATAGTGTGTAGAGCATGATGGGGCGCTCATTTATCAGCGTGGTGTTGTCTGAATAAATGATTATTGAAAACCACATGCCTCTAAGTAGTGGCTAATTAAGGAAGGGCCTTGGTGGAGCGCCAGGGTGCTGATGATAGGCCCAAAAGGAGGCCCCACATCCAGCTGGGTTGCAAGAAACAGCAAACCGTGCCTGCAAAAAAAGTGGTGATCGGAAAATAAGCCTGCTTTAGATCTACACTCACCAACCAGTCACACTCAGATGCATGATGTTACATATACGGCATATGCCCGCATTCGTGAAGTGCCAGCATGTTAGCTAACGGATTAAAGCACGCCGCCTGAAAACTGGGTGCATGCCGCTTTTTTTTCTTGCAAATCAGGAATATATTAGTGAACACTCCATGGGTAGTGCATTCTTTTATTTATTTTTTTTGCATTATAATATAGCCGTAAAAATGACCTTAAAAAAAATTACATTACACATAACATCAATATACATACATTAAAACAAAAAAACATAGCCATCCTCCTATCGAGAACCCCAAAACAGCAACCCCTAAAGAAACACAATCCTCCCTCGCCCATAAGGGTTAAAATGTTCCTTAATTGTATCGTCCCAGTGTTGGACCATCCCTCCAGGATAAGCGCTTCACTGAGAGCCAAACGCAGGGTATAGATTGCTTGGCTGCTTACACCATTCGGTATCAGGTAATAATGTCCCCATACCTGATGTCCCCATACATAATGTCCCCATGCATAATGTCCCCATGCATAATGTCGCCGGGAAAAAACATTACCCCAGGCATGTTCCTAATGATAATGTCTCAGAAAAAAAAGCACAATTTTTGCATGGTGACATTTTTGTGGGGTCATCATCGCATGGAACACACAATTCTTACTCCCAAACACACTCTGCATCTTTCTCCAACTTCCCTCTTCTAAGGGTTCTTTGATTGTGATCCACAATTTGGTGAAATGTTAATTTAAGAGGAATATGATGTCCCCTTTATAAATGTATCCCAGGTGGCGTCTCCTTGCATGTCAATAACAACTACTGCCCTCAAAGTGTTACTTCTACTAACAGACAAGTGTCTACATTGCATCAGTAGATGTCCGAATGTTTCAAGATCGGCCGCAAAGTCTCCAGGTGTGTTCAGTCTTTGGTATTCAATGTCTTGCTTCCAAAACCTCGAAGGTACGAACCAGATTAAAATTGGCATTTCGGCATTAATTACGAAAAAAAGTATTCGAGAATTCTTTAAAATACAGGCCCATTCCCTCTTTGGGAAAAGTTCCTGTGGGGTAATTAGAGCCACAGGATTTGGTTGTAACAGTTTATCGATTAGGCTGTGTCTGGCACTGGACGGTACAAGGTGACAGCCTTGTATGGGCTGTAGGGTCAATCGGTCCAATTAAAAATCCATCTCAACAGAAGAAAACAGAGTGACCTCGTCTACAACCTGTGTGGCTTGGTTGGTGTAAAGACAGGGAGTGTCTTCTGTTGCCATTGGTGTGGCTTGGTTGGTGTAAAGATTGGAAAGCTCCTGTTGCCATCGCTGTGGCTCGGTTGGTGTAAAGATTGGAGAGTACTCTTACCAGGCAGGTAGCGGCTCCTGTTTCCATCGGTGTGGCTCAGTTGGTGTAAATATTGGGGAGTACACTTACAAGGCAGGGAACAGCTCCTCATGCCATCTTTCCTTAGGCCTGGCTGGTGAAAGACCCAAGTACTGCAGGAGGAGTGGAATTGAGCCGTGTTATCCTTGGAGGCAGAAGAGAAAAGCTTAAATGAGTTGTTGGTACACACTAATGATTAGTGATCAGTCTAAATATCAAAATTCAAATATTAAGGTGGTTCAAGTTGCGGGGGAGGAAAAACTGGTCTTGGCACAAAACGAAAGGAAGACAGAGGATACAATTTTGGAACCCTCCCGTCCTCTGCTCAATATAATGTACTGCCCATAGACAGTTACTAATTCAATTTACATCATAAAGAGAGAAATGTTCAATTGCATTCAATATTAACACAGTCTGCAACAATCCTTGGTTCTAAAAAGTGATCGTATTTAATCAGAAACGAAATTTCAGATGCAGACTTATCAAGAAATAGCAAAAAATAGCATCCAGTTGTTCAATATGAGTGGCTGACGCGTTTCGAGGTTTTCTCCTCTTCTTCTTGAGCCTAATTGAACTTTAAATAAACATCAAAAAGGAAAGTTCCAGAAGCTTGTTTGCCAATTCAAAGTTTGTTTACATCTATCAGAAGATGAGTTTAATTTAAGTTACAACATTGAGCACAAGCATTTGTGGCCAATGAATATACACTCCACATACAACATTAAAAATATTCACTGTAGATACGACATTAGTAGGATGAAGAGATGTGGATACGCCTCGGGTGATACTCTCACATATCAGGGTGTGGTAATGTTTAGCATGACCCCATGCCTGGATCCTCAATTTCAGTAAAAAGCCTCTAGTAAAAACACCCTAGTAATCTAACGCTCCCTGATTATAGTAAGTAGATTAGATAAAGAAAATTTGGGGGAAATACCCGTGGTAAATTACAATTACCTCAGGTGAAGAGAACGATGATCACTGAGACGTCCAATAGCTGGAATAAAAACTGGGAGCACTACTCGTTGTGCGAGAAGTTGAACTTGCCTAGGAAAGGAGAGGGATACAAGTGGCCTATGTGTCACTAAATCTTTGTATCTTTATGGTTAGAGGAGAACTCACAGTATTAGAAAGACAAGAGTAGCCCAAAGAGTAAATAGTGCTACTCACATGCAATGTGGTGCTTTAGTCGCGTAT